>NC_062569.1:54271353-54589947 GCF_022837055.1 Prionailurus viverrinus
GTGTGTAGGGGGTGGGTGGTACAGAGCTTTCAAAATCTTTGGAATTTCCTGAGTGATAGGAGCACCTTTTTTATGCTAATTAGGTGACTCTGTGTGTGTGTGTGTGTGTGTGTGTGTGTGTGTGTGTGTGTCTGTGTCTGTGTTATGGAAGCTAGATAGCTTCAGGATGAGGACTGGTCAGCAGAAAAACCACATGGTTAGAGTGCTAAAACTTTCAACCACCTGACCTCCAGGGAGAGGAAGATTTTAATCACATGGGCAGTAATTTAATTAATTGCACGTGTGTAATAAAACCCTGATAAGAAATTCAGAACAGCAAGTCCTACAAGAGCTTCCCGATTGGTGAGCACATCAATGTTCTGGGAAGATGACGGTCCTAGATTCTCTTCTCTCTACAAAGAGAAGGCATAATGAAAAACTCTATGCCCCAACCCCATCCCCCACCCCTCCCAGACCTCACTTTTCTCCTAGACTTTATGCATCTCTTCTGCTTGGCTGCTCCTGAGTTATATCTTTTATAATAAAACTATAATTAAAAGTAAAGCATTTCAGTGAGTCATTCGAAGTACCAAACCCAAAGGGGGCGTGGTAGAAACCCCCAAATTTGCTGCCAACTCAGAAGTGTGGGTATCCTGGGGTCCCTGCATGTGGCTGACAATTGAAATAAGAACAGTCTAATTGGGAATGCTGTCCTCTAACTTGTGGGACCTGACACTAACTCTGGGTAGTATCAGAATTGAATTGTAGAACACCTTGTTAGTATCCGAATTGTTAGAATGCAGACATTTTTCATAATATTTTTTAACTATTAAAACTTTAGTAAAATAAATATGATATAAAATTTACCCTTTTAATCATTTTTCTTTTTAAACTGTTTATTGAAATATAACATTATATGGAAAACATTAATAAGTAAGTACAACTTATAAGTAAACTGCTCAATCATATTTCACAAACTAAACTCACTCTTGTACCCAGCATCTGAAGAACAGAATATTTCAACATTCCAGAAAAGAAAAGAAATATGTTGAAAAGACAAGAACATTTTCATAAAATAAATATACATTAATTAAAATGAAAATGAGAGAGGTAATCATTTTCCAGTGAATATGCGTATACCCACTCTATAATATGCCTCTCCAAAATTTACATTATGGAGGACTTTCTAAGGAGCATTTGGGTTAATGTTCAAAAGCTTCTGTGGCAATATTTTAGGACATACTGAAAGTAGTCAAACAGGTTTATCATTTAAGGAGATTGTCACAAATTCAGACTCCAGGACCCTAGTGAGTGAACATTCTCAAGTCAGGAGAGTAATGAGAAAAATATTTCTTGTCCATTCTAGATATATTTCTAAAATTATGGTGCAGATATATATATAACTTACCATTTTAACCATTTTTAACTGTACCATTCGGTGGCATTAAGTATATTCACAATGCTGTGCGATAATCACCACTGTCCATTTCTAGAACTCATTCATCCCAAACAGGAATTCTGTACTCATTAAACAAGAATGCCCCATATCCACCTCCCTCCAATGCCTGGCAACCACTATTCTCCTTTCTGTCTCAACGAACTTCCCTATTTTAGGTACCTCATATAAGTGGGATCATTCAGTAGTCTGGGTTATTTCAGTTAGCATTATTTTCAAGGTTCATCCATGTTGTAGCATGCATCAAAATTCCTTTCCTTTTAAAGGCTGAATAATATTCCACTGTATGTATATACCATATTTTGTTTATCCGTTCATCTGCTGATAGACATCTTTTTTTTGTCCTTTTTGCTACTGTTAATAATCCTATGAATACTGATGTATAAATGTATGTACTGTTATACATTTTCATAAATCCATCCTCATGTATTTTTGTTGTATAAGTAAACTTTTGGAACATCTTATGATTTACTGGTCAAATAAAAATTAATGCTATCATACATTTTAAAGGGTCCAATGTTTTATTATGAGCATTAATATTTGTTCATGCTGATGATTCAGGGATAAAATAATGGACAAAAACTGGAATGTAAGCAATACTACATAGGTGTATCATAAGTATATGAGAATATTTTGCTAATTATTGGACTAAACTATATAAAAGATGAAACTGCATCAATTATTTTGTGCTTAGTCTTTCTGAATGTATTTTTAGTGGTAAATACACAGCAAGTACTTATACTTAAAGATTCTGCCTTTTTCTTTAGCAATAAAAATACAATTATCCTTGGTTAATCAGAATGTTTCAAAAGGTAAAATTTCTTAATGGTAAGCAAGGAATTTAGTGCTTTAGACCTATATGCTTGCTGGACTGGCTGCTTGATGATTGCTCTCGTTCTTTGGTAAGTTCCATCTCAATTTTGGCTTTGATTTTCTCCCAATCTATTTGGAGCTGCAAAAGAAGAAAAGAAGAAAAATACTGATATAGTATAACACAGTTTTGCTTAATCCAAGGTAACCAAGAATAAACAAAAAATAGAATGATGGCTTCTAAATCGCTAGAGAAAAAAGAGAGCATGAAAGACAGGTTAAGGGCGCCTGGATGGCTCAGTTGGTTAAGCATCCAACTTCGGCACAGGTCATGATTTCCAGGTTTGTGGGTTCGAGCCCCACATCTGTTGACAGCTCAGAGCCTGGAGCCTGCTTCAGATTCTGTGTCTCCCTCCCTCTCTCTCCCCTTCTCCCACTCACTCTCTGTCTCTCTCTGTCTTTCAAAAATCAACAAATGTTAAAAAAAAAGAAATAATGCTTAAATAAAAAATACCTTTAAGAATAAGACCAAACAAAACAATTACCACAATTAAAAGGAAAGATTCTCATCATGATTCAAAACACCAAAATCTAGTTGTAGCTGTTGATAAAACTACATCTAAATAGTCTCATGGAGCCTTCAGATTCTGCATAGGTGCCTCAGGGACAGGGGGAGAAGGTGGACTCTTCTCCTCCAAACAAGAGGAAAAATGGACAGGGCCCTAGCCATGAGGCCATGTTTCAAATGGGTTAGCATTTTACCTTTTTTTTTTTTTCACTGAGGTTTCATTAGAGCCTAGGTATGAGTAAGAATAGGGAAGCGTTTGCTTCTCCTGAGCATACTCTGAAAAAGGGACTCCATTACAACAACTATTAAAGTAATACAGACATGGTGATGGTTTAGACAACAACAAAAAGATATTAAAGAAAGTGCAGTGCATAATCAAGGCTGGGGGACATGTAAAAACAATCACTGAAAAGTACCATTTTTATGTTTCCATTTTTTTAATCTCTATGCCCAACGTGGGGCTCAGACAAAACCGGGAGATCAAGTCACATGCCCCACTGACATGGGGCCATTTTTCCAGCCATGCCTTCTACCCTGCCTTTCCCCTAAGCTGATTATACTTGCTGTTAGCTATGGACTCTGCCCTGACATCTGTGAACAATTTCTTTAGGAAAAAGCATTCTATTGTTTAGAAAAATTTGGAGATGACTACTTTAGGAATGTGTGTTGTCCCAGGCAAGGTACAGAAAAATTGGGTCCTAGATTAACCTAATTCCGATTTACAATGAAATAAGCCCCAACCCCTGAGACTGAGCCAAAAGTGAACAGGTTTTCATCTTCATGTAGGGGAGTTGAGTGAAATAAGTAGCATTAAACCAGACTTAGGTACTACTTGCTGCCTGAGCAGATTTATTTTAAGTAACTGGGAGATAAGTTTAACCTTATCAGGGCTTTGTGCCTCTTTTATGCTGGAAGTTGATAAAGTATTGGTTCTTTTTTATTTCAGTATCTTTCATCTAAATTTCTGCATGGTAATTTGTGGACATTTTGGCCACTTTAAAAAAGAGATAATTCCATATACTAGTCTATAATATATAAAATGGATGAATTAAAAGAATCCCTCTCGCTCATAGAAGATGAATGTCTGTGGTAAGATGCAAGTGACCGCTCACTGAAAGGCAGAGCAAATGTTAAGACTATTTGAAAGACCCATTTTTCAATCAGGCCAGAACTTGATGTTTTTAAATGGCAAAACACTCTATGTCTAACAAAACATTTGCAAAGAGAAAGACAAAACTTGATAAATGCCTTGGCCTTCTTCCAGCCTTAAATTGACTTACATGTGTTTCTCAGATCAATCACAATAAAACCATATATTGACCGTACACTGAGCAACTGTTGCTCTGTTGTACCAGAAGTCCATCAAGTAAATTGATGCCATCTATACTATCACTTGTTAGAGTACAAATGAGGGAGCCAGTTGATAGTTATCCTATTGAAAATGAATGCTTCACTTTCACTTTGGCATTTATCCAGTTTTAGAACAGTGTTCTGCTAATTTAGTTCTTGGACTAGAATACTAGTGGGTTTTAGATAAGGCTGTACTCATCATGACAGCTTTCAAGTGACTGATCTCTACAGCAAGACACATCTTTTCCTATTATAGGGTGTGTTAGTACTATTTGGCACTTCTTATTCTAGTCCCTGGTAAGTTCTTCTTATTCACATAGAAGTAATTTCAAAATCATACCAATTGGCTTTCCAGAGAATACAGTGGCCATCAGACATGAATTTGCTTAATCTCCTTCTTCACACAAATTTACCTACATTTGTATTCATCTCTCTTTCCCTTCTGTCTCAGGCCAACCTCTTCACATACATCCCTGATCCCATCTTCTTCCACTCCCCTGGGACATCTGCCTTCAGTTATATTACTCACATTTTCAATTTCCTTGCTACACTGGCTGCTGCTCATCATCCTTCCCCCTCAATTCTGTCTCCCTGCAAACTACCACCCTCGTTCTTCTCATTCCTGACTCTCATTTTGTCCTCAGAACACTATAATGTGACTGTGCTCCTACCACACTTCACGAACTTTTCACTAAAGCCACCATCAAGTGTTTTCATTCCTTATCCTACATATGATTAGATTACTCATTCAATAAATATTTAGTGCTTATTATACGCCAAGGATTGTTCTAGGTGCAAGGCTTCAGCAGTGAATTAATTGATAAAAATCACAGTCTTCATAGAAAGATAAGCAAAGACAAATAATAGTGGAAGATATAAAAATATATAAAATGTGAGAAGTGGTAAGAGTTTTGGAAACAGGGAAAGGAAATACTGAGTGCCAGGGGTGGAGTTGGGGGAAGGGGGTGTTGCATTCTTTTTTTATTTTTTTAATGTTCATTTATTCTTGAAAGAGACGGAGACAGAGCGTGAGCAGGGGAGGGGCAGAGAGAGAGAGGGAGACACAGAATTGGAAGCAGGCTCCAGGCTCTGAGCTGTCAGCACACAGCCCGACACGGGGCTCAAACTCATGAACCATGAGATCATGACCTGAGCTGAAGTCAGATGCTCAACCAACTGAGCCACCCAGGCACCCCTTTAAAAGCCTGACGTGGGGCTTGAACTCACAAACTGTGAGATCATGACCTGAGCTGAAGTTGGGGGCTTAACTGACTGAGCCACTCAGGTGCCCCTAAAAATATATAAAATGTGAGAAGTGGTAAGAGTTTTGGAAACAGGGAAAGGAAATACTGAGTGCCAGGAGTGGAGTTGGGGGAAGGGGGTGTTGTATTTTAAACAGAGTGGTAGGAAAAGATGTCCCTGAGAATTTGACGTGAAGACCTAAAGGAGATTAGTGAGTCCATGGGAATATCTGGGGAAGAGCACACTGACAAAAGGAAGAAAAAGGTCCTGATGCAGAAGCATTCCCTAGATCTTGTTGACCAAAGCTCTTTGAAAAATCTCTGACTGTATAATACCATTCTCTTCTGGTTTGTGCTCTCCTTTCTCAATGTTCTCAGTCTTTTTTTCCTCCTGTTTCTTTTCCCTAGACAACCTCTTTTTTTTAAAGTAATTTATACTTTGTTTTACTTAATTTTTAAAAAATTTATTTGAGAGAGACAGCATGTGTGCATGTGAGTGGGGGAGAAGAGTAGAGGGTGAGGGACAGAGGGAGAGAGAGAGAATTTCAAGCAGGCTCCACTCTCAGCATGGAGGGGACGAGCCATAATCAAGAGTTGGACGCTCAACCAACTGAGCCACCCAGGTACCCCTCCCTAGGTAACCTCTTAGCTGTTAGTATTTGTATTCACCAGGATTCCAACCACAACTTTTTTATACTTTCCTAGGAGATGACATCAACTTTCATACTTTCAACTATGCCCACATGGTCATGACCATAAATTTATTTATCATGCCCTGATTCCTCTTTGTCAGTATCCTTCAATGTTCACAATTATATTTCCAATTGCCTATTAGATATCTCCATCTGGATACCCCACAGGGACTTCAAACAAAAAAAATGTATATTTTCATGTATTCAAACTCAAAAGGTCTAAAACTTGTATATTCTCACTGTTCCTTATCTAGATTAATGGCATCCCTCTCCATCTACCAGTCAACCACACCAGAAATGTTGAAGTTGTTCTCAAATGTCTTGCCTAACCAACCTAACTACCACCCCAACCATCTCCTGGTGAAACTATTATAGTAATCTCCTAACTGATCTCCTAGTCACCACCCTTACCTCTGATCCATCTTCTACACCAAAAGGTATCTTTCAAATCATTCTCTTGATTGCAAACCTCCAAGCCTTCCCATTGCCTGCATTATGAAGTCTATTCTCTTAACATGGTATTAAGACCCTCCAATGTCTGGTCCCAACCAATATTCCAACTACTCAGTACCCAGGATCCAGAGCAGTTACTAGGGACTCCTTCCCATTCTTTCAAGACCTCACACATTTGGTCTTATTATCATATATATCCTTTAACACTGACAAAATCCTACTCAAGATAATTTTGTGGAAAACTCTTTAGTTTCCATTTATTTTGAGGAATCAGGATTTTAAAAGGGAAAAGCAATCATGTTACTTCCTTTTAATGAATTCATATATGTCTTAGCATAGAGTCCAAAATCCTTAATTTGCCCTATGAAACCCTCAAGTTAATCTCCCTTTTGTTCTTTACTGTTTCCCATTTAAGAGCTTTCTCTCTGCCTGGAACATGCCCACCCCCACTTCCTCTCCCACCCCAAATCCAGTCAGCTTCTACTATTTATTCTTTAGAGTTCAGCTCAAATATTGTTTGCCTTGCTTAGAAAGTCTTTGCTAATCCCCACCACTCTAGATTAGGTTCCCTACACATCAAGTTTTTTTTTAATGTTTATTATTTTTGAGAGAGAGAACGTGAGCAGGGAGTGAGCAGAGAGAGGGGGGAACAAAGGATCTGAAGCAGACTTCACACTGACAACAGACAGCTTGATGTGGGGCTTGAACTTCTGAACTGCGAGATCATGACCCGAGCTGAAGTCAGATGCTTGACCAACTGAGGCACCCCCACCCATCAAGTTTTATAGCATCTTCAAGCCAATGATCACAATTGAAATTAACAACTGTATAATTAACTATAGCTTCCACTGAATGCAAGCTTCATAAAGCTGGGGTCAGTGTCTGCCATATTTACTTTTCTATTTGAAATAGAAGGGGAGTACATTGTCTGCAGAAAGTACTCAATAAATATTGAATGAATAAGTACCTACCAGATGAGCTATCACCTACCAATATATATGTAGATACATAATAGATATAGATATAGATGTAGATACCTATATATGTAGATACATATATAGATATATATGTAGATATATATGTAGAGACATATAGATAGATACATAGATATATATGTAGATACATATATAGATACATATATAGATACAGATATAGATATAGATATAGATATAGATATAGATATAGATAGATACATATATAGATATATAATCATAAGATTACAAGGCCTTAAAACCTGCAAAAGAGCTCAGGTAGTAGCTATGCCTAACGTGGTTTGTCTGAACTAGAGTGCTGGCTCTTCTGGGTCTTCTTCAAAATTCTATACTTTCTGAAAGTCTGTTCCCAAGTTGTTGGTTTGTTTATATTTCCACTGTTTTCTTTCTCCTAGAATAATGTTTTAAACATTTCTTGGTTCTTCTACTTTTCTTCTTGTACACAATATATTTGGTAGATTGTATATTCCTCAAGTGAATTTTATTGGCCGACTTACAAATTATTTTACAAATATTTACTGTTGTAGACCAGGTACAATGACTCTAGTTGGGATCTTAGAAGACAGCCCACCTTGTATAAATCCCAGGTTTCCATATTTTAAACTAGAAATGCCCAAATAACATTTCAGGGCTCATGAATACAAACATATATGAAACTTTTCACTTCATATAAGCTTCCACATTATGTACTATGAACCCACCAGAATTCACTAGATATCTAGAATAAATTTCTTAGTTTTTAAAAATGCTCTCTTAACACTTAGCAAATAAAATGTTTATATAATCAAAATTTTGGCTAAGGTAGATAAATAGTGGGAAATTTTTGAGTAAAAAATAATTTTCATCTTAAAATACTGCTTTATAATTTCTAGTTAGCTTCCAAATTACATTTATGAGGAAAAAAAAGGATACTAGAATGTAGCACCATAGGGAGTCAAAGTAACCTATATAGTTTCAGGATTAAAAAAATCTCTGAAAATTTCTGCCGCTCTTGTGATTGAAGTATTACATTTTGGTTAACAGTTGAATACATAGATAATAAGAAAGAAGATAAAAATGTTAAATTTTTACTATCTAAAATACAATTTTAATTATAATGATGTAATAATTATAATATAAATTACAATAATTATAAATTTGTGGGGAAGAGTTATACTTTCTATGTCCTCCAAAGCACCTAATGTGAAAATACTGAAAAATATATTGATGGCAAGGATGATGAAGAGGAAGCAGAGTAGTATGTATCTACTTAAAATTATGCCATAAAGTAAATTTAACATGGGTGCTCAGTTTTAACATATCATATTTTCAAAACCATGACAAAAAGATCAGGTGATTGGTGATTCTCTAGGCTGCTTAGCACTGTAGGGGTGATGGCTGCTGTCCTATTCTGTGGATTAGAGTGTAGTCCTCAGAGGTCCCAGGGACCCTGAGTTTGTCCCAGTAGTAGAGCAAGCTCTCATAGCCCAAACTCCTAGAGGATTCATTTTTAATAGTGAAGCTTCAAATGAAACAAATAGTCTGTGGAACATCTGTAAAATACACCTCTTCCTACCAAGAAACAGACAACTTGTGTCTGTCCTGGATCTAGATGCTGAAGTTGCATTGCAGAACTCCAAGAATGGTTTCAAAGGCTTTACTACCTTGAGAGCTGTTCTGAAGTCCAAAACTGCAGATCATGACACTCAGTATTCTAAATATGGTGTGAGGCAATAGAAAATACATATATTGGTCGCTGCTCCCAGTTTCTGGCAAAGAACTCCTAGAACTCTTGTAGTTTCCTAAGTGATAACAGCACTAGGAACATCTTTTGTTCTAATATTTGGTCTTTGACCTCAGTTCCTGACACGGGGCTTTCTGAGTGATAGAAGCATCTTTTGTTTTAAAGAGACAACTCTGGGAGAGTCCTTGGATGGCTTCCAGATGAGGGCTGATCACCAGAAAGACCAAGTCATGATTAGAAGCTAGGAATTTTCAGTCCTGTCCCCATTCCCTTGGGAAGGAAGAAAGGTTGAAAATGGAGTTAATGGCTGATCATGCCTATGTGATGAAGCCTCGATAAAATAGCAAAGTACAGGGTTCAGAGAACTCCTGGGCTGGTGAACACATCCACACTGGGAGGGTAACACACCCCAACTCTGAAGAGACAGGAGTTCCTGAGGGTAGGACCTTCCCTGACCTTGCCCTAAGTATCTTTTCATCTGGCTATTCATCTGTACCCTTTATCATATCCCTTAATAAACTGGTAAACATAAGTAAATGTTTCCTTAGTTCTGTGAGCCACTCTAGCAAACTAATCAAACCAGAAAGGGGGAATGGGAGCCTCTGACTTATAGCAAGTCAGTCAGAAGTACAGGTAACAACCTGGACTTGTGACTTGCATCTGAAACCTAAGGCAGGGGTTACTGGGACTGCAGATCTATAGCTGGTCAGTCAGAAGCACAGGTGATAATCTGAGCTTGTAACTGGCATCTGATGAGGAGTGAGGGCAATCTTGTGGGAATGAGCCCTTTACCTGTGGAATCTGATACTATCTCCAGTTAGGCAGTATCAGAGCTGAGTTAAATTGTAGGACACACAGCTGGTGTTGGAGACTGCTTGTTGGCATGAGGGGAAACCTCCACATGTTAGGTGACCAGAAGTGAAGTGTTCTGTGTGAATAGTAAAGAAGACTTACAGGTGAAAGACTCATAGCAGGGAAGAACTGTTTTTCCCTACATAAGAGGAGAAAGACTGAGTTTATCAAGTCATATGATAAATGTATAATGTTGGCTTTAGTAGAAATTGTAGGTACCTTCTTTCCTCTTCCTAAGGTTCCTCTAATTTACTCTGCCCTTTAGGACAGGTCAGAACATTCCGTTTTATTCCATCTCCAAGGAGCAGCACTCCCACATAGTCTACAAGCTCCACAAAAACAGAAGCCATATCTGACTCAGCATCCAGCATAATACCTGGCCCAGGGTGAGCACTCATAAACATTTTTTTAATAAAATGAATAAAAGGCTGAGAAAATCAACTGGTTCACAGAGGTGGGAGGAAGGTTGCCCCTGTCTTGGGATTGTAAGTCTCTTGGGTCTGCATGGCTAGAGGTGAACTCTCTTTCTGTAGCCTGAGCCGAGATGGATCTAAGCAGGTAGCTACAATAGTCCTGCTCTAGGCACTTGGGCAAAATGCACATGGGCTGATACATACTGGAATGACTTTCTTCTAATTATAGTGATGAAACCTGAGATTCTGGTAGGGATTTGAGAGGCAATGGTTTAGCCTTCTTTGGTTCTAGACAGTGAAGTCTACCTGGGCTAGGCTCCACTCTAGGTGCAAACTAGCTCCCTAGAATTTTGCAAAGTGACAAAGTATCCATTTTCTGATCAATGCCCTCTGTGCTTATATATTTCCCCTGGAGCAGAAGGGGCAGCTGGTGGAAGACAAAATTTAGGAGTTAGAAACCTTTATCCCAGCCATTTATATTGCTTATCTAAAAATATCAGTTAGCACCCAACCTTAATACAAATTAAATACGAAAACAGATTTGAGTTCATCAAAACATGGCTTTAAGATTCCAGAAAAAAAATCAGTAATATAATTATATAGTCAAAATAAGACTATAATATCATAAGGCAAAAAGTGATTTTGAGATTATGGCATGAATTATTCCAATTTTGTCTTATTAAGATGAATATTATATATACTTACAAAGCATATACATTATCGTAAAATACTGTATAATACTTACACCTTCTGCATACTGCAAATACCGTTTATTAGTTTCCTGTTTACCAAATGTCTCCAAAAACTTTTGCCGGTAAGCAAGAACTGTATCAACGTGTGTTTTATATTTTACAGCCAATTCAAGTGCCCTATAATGAGAAACAAAACAGATAATCAGCATTGCTTGGATTAGAGTTTTGGGGTAACAGAGTGAGACAAATGGTCTATGATGTTCCCTTTCCACTCATCCTTCAATATGAAACACCATTCCCTACCTCATCCATCTTGCAAATTCCAACTTATGTTTCAAGGTCCAGATCAAACATCATCTCTTCTCCCTGACCAGCCCTCCTTGTAGAAATAAAAGACCATTATCTTATCTGTGCTCCATGACATTTTATGCATACTATTATGACAGCACTGCTTACAGATATTATAATTATTTACAAGTCTGTTTCTTCCATAACCTGTACATTAACTGAAGGGAGATCTAGGTTTCATTTCTCTTTGGTGAGTATACCATAGTCTATGTATGGTAAATGTTCATTGAAAAATTAATTGAAATCATAATAAAATTCAAGTGAATGAACTCCCCCCCCCCCAGTGTAAGTGGTTCCACTATCTTGACAATTTTTTTAAGTCTATAATTTATTCTGCTCCAGAATTTATTTATCTACAGTCTAGAATGTATTCTGGTCAATATTCAAATAAATACTGATATCCTTTATGTTATAACACAGCAAATTTAAAATATTATAAAACTAAAATTTGTGGATAATAAAAATCTGACAAAATCTTTTGCCATTTGATTCTTAGAATAAGTTAATACCCATTTAAATTTTATAATCCAATTAATATCTTTCAATGTAACTTAAGTTATTTTCAAGGTAATATTTTATTTAAATAGCAGGCAAGAACTAAATTAATTGCTAAAATCAGTGGTACAATACCAAAGACATAAAATCTATGTATTGATAATTTCGAGGGAAATGAAAAGATTAATCTTCAGTTCTTGGCCTATTTGTGTATGTAGGTTTTGGACAGTATCTCAGCCCATGATCCTGTGCATAACTCGTACGAGTTGAGTCAGGAAAAATCCAGTATAGTATAGCTCTCCTACACTGTTCACTATAATCTTGTTTTAAAGTATGGGAAATGGCCATCCTAATACCTAAAGTATATCCTTTTTCAAGTTCCCTTGTTTTCTCATATGATATATGATTTCTGAATAAGCCAGTCATGATTTATGTATCAGAGCCAACTACTGTAAATCCGTTGTTTAGACAATACTGACTACTGACTAGATTTTTGCAACATGTGACCCTTCAGTAGGAAAATGTTTCATTTTTAGCATGCTTTGGTTTGACCTAAATAGTCACTTTAAAAAGTATTTTAGGGGTGCCTGGGTGGCTCAGTTGGTTAAACGCCCGATTTCTGCTCAGGTCAGGGCTCTGTGCTGACAGCTCAGAGCCTGGAGCCCACTTTGAATTCAGTGTCTCCCTTTCTCTCTGCTCCTCCCCTGCTCATGCTCTGTCGCTCTCTCCTTCAAAAATAAACACTAAAAAAAATTGTTTTAAGTATCTTAGATATGCTGTGTATATTAATTGACAGTTGATAGAAAACCGAGAGAAATATTAAGACAATATAAAAAGTTATGAATTTAAGTCAGGTGTAATACAAATGATAATGCCAAAATTCAGCACAATGATTTCTTATAAAAGTATATGTACATATTGCTAAATCCATGTATCAGTATTTGCTACCCATTACAATCTCCTCACAAAGTTCCCTCATTCCTCTGTGACTTTAAGTCTTTCAGAGAAAAAGAGGGACACAGAGAAGAATGTAGAAGTACTGCAATTTAGAGAAACAAGTGAAATGCAAGAAGGCAAAAACCAATTTATAGAGTATCAAAAGAGGAGAAATAGAAGTAAAGATGCTTTAATCCTTCTTTTTTTAATTTTTAAAATGTTTTTATTTATTTTCGAGAGAGAGAGAGAGAGACAGAGTGCGAGTAGGGGAGGCGCAGAGAGAGAGGGAGACACAGAATCTGAAGCAGGTTCCAGGCTCCGAGGTGTCAGCACAGAGCCCGACACGGGGCTCGAACTCACCAGCCATAAAATCATGACCTGAGCTGAAGTCAGATGCTCAATGATCTGAGCCACCCAGGCGCCCCATGATGTTTTAATCCTTCTAATCCTCTCCCATATCACCCTCCATATATCCTTAAGGCTCTGACTCCATTGTGGATGTGTGAGTGGAGACTCTGGTGAACCAGTCCTCTGGCACCTGAAAAATGCCATTTCCCATTCCTTTTTTATGACTGAACATGACTGGGGAAGGAATTTTTGATTGTACACAACTAGAAGTATTCCAAGTGGGGAATACGTAACCATTTTTTGGTTGGGACTTTTCAAAAAGAAAATTATCTCCAAAGAGATCATTGTCATGGAACATTAGTACATTTAATTATGTATGAAGGATAAAATATAATGTCTAATACCACATTTAGATACTAGATGCTAAGCATTATCTATATTATAGTCATTATCATTATATAAAATATGTATTAATTATCTGATTGAAGAGCAATAGCTAAAGGTAAACATTCAAATTATATGTGCTATTTTAAATGTTCTCTAAAAGCATACACTGGGTAAGAAATGTTTCTTTATCACACAGAGAAGGAAATTCACTCCAAATTATATAAGGGTTATGGGAACAGCATGTCTTTAGCTTTAAAATGGTTATTTGGCAACCAAACAAATGTGACATTAGATTATGGGGCTGGAATAAATCCATGTATCCTCTCTGATTTTAAATAGAAGGAAGTTATATAAAAAGATTTTGTAACTTCAAAATATGATCTTTTACATAACTTTAATGAAGCAAAATCACTTTATATAACTGGTAGAAACAGAGAAATTGTTTTTTATTAATACATAAAGTTTCTAGTGTCTATCTCTCTTAACTTCCATTTTTGAGAACAGATTACTACCAAATGTCCAAAGTGAACATCAAGTAGATGACCTGCTTACCTACAACTCTTCAAGGGCTGCAACTTATTAGGTTGCAGGTAATTTTCAAATTCAAATGTGAATAACAGAAGCACAAATCAGCAAGACTGCTTCTCAAATGGAATAAACATGTTAACAAAATGAAATGTGCTCCCTTCTAAAGGATTTAAACAAATATAGAAATTCAGGGATCTTAAAAGAAGTCTAATATATTTGTCATCCGATACTTAAATTCTATCCTTCCAGTATTTTAATTAATTAATGGATCTGGGCAATGATTATTAATGGCTGCTAACATCACAAAAAGAAAGACAACCAGTCATTGTGAAAATATATTCAACACTACCTCTGTGATATGAGGTGTTCCCAAAAGGGGGAAAAAAATATTAAACCTAAATCTAATCAAGTTTCTAGATTCAACACCAATTTATGGTTAATTCAAGCGGCAAAGGAACGTGTCAAATGACACCACAGAGATGCAATCAGCAAAATCCAGATTATAGGAAACTCTAAAGGCCCAGTTTCTGTAGTGGGAAAATTATAAGAAAACATAAGAAATAGGAAAACCTATAGATTAAAAGAAAAGAACATATCTAGGAGTCATAATGTATGGAAATTTTTTTGGATCTTGAATCAAACAAACAAACCATAAAACAAAACAAAACATTTATGAGATGATCAGAGAAACAAGAACACCGAAAGGAATTACTGTTAATTCTTTAAAGTGTGACTGTGATATTGTGGTTAGATTTTTAAAAACCTTGAGATACATACTGAAATACTTATAAATAAAGTGATATGATGACTGGGATCTGCTTATTAACAAACGGTAGGGTAGGGGTAGATAGATAAAAGTGATGAAAGACATGTCAAACCTGAAAAAGTCAGCATGCCAATTTTATAACATAGTAACTTCAGGTGTGTATAAGCACTGCAGCCTCTTCCCTGAGAGATGAATACCTGAGAGAGTGAGGGGAGATACCTGATATGCCACAGCAAAGAGCAGTGTGCCACTCACTCTTAGAAAGCGATGTGTCAAAGCCTCATGTAGAGGAGAAGGCTACTACTGAGCACTCCTCATTTCAAATCTGATGGGCTTTCTTCCTTAGCAACACAAATTCCTCATGGCTCTTCTCTCTGCCTGTCTGACTGCTTTATTCAAATCTTTCAACAGATTTCTTTTCTTTCACCCAACCCATAAACGTAGTTGATATCTTCTCACTCCACACATTTCCTGAGCAATTGTGTCCATTCTTTTTTCTTCAATTGCCCTCCACTTGGCTAATGGCTGCTAAATCTACATCTCCAGTTCAAATCTTGCTCATGAGCTCCGGGTTCATTAATCAACTATTATCACATATCTCTTCACAAAATTTCAAATCCAACATGCCTAACACTGAACTCACTATATTGCCTTCCAAACCTGCCAATATTACTACCATCATCTATTGGTAGTAATTCAATCTGAGTTATTGAATAACTCATTCAATCTGAGTTATTGAAATCAGAAAATTGGAAGACATCCTAGATTCTCTTTTCTTCTTCACACCTCAACTTCTAATCAATCACAAGTTTAGCAAAGGCATAAATCTTCAATGGCAAACTACTCACAAATATAAATGTGAATAAATTCTTCTGTGATGTTAGGAAACTATTAAGTACAGTGGAAAACGTAATTTACCAAGTGGTAGATAGAAGAAACCATTAAGATCAATTGGGTTTTAGAATTGGTGAAGAACATTTTTATTACCTTTCCCAGTTATAGAGATTAATATTGATCTGGATCGCTTGATAAACAAGGCCAGCCTGAAGAAGTACCATTTCAGCCTCCTGTATGTTCCCACTAAACATGAGTATGTGAGCCATTTTTGATTCTTTAGATGGAAGATCTTTTATAGAATTGATGTACTGAACCTTATCAATCTAAAAAAAGTAAAAATATATGAAGTAGAGTAACAGAAAGGGAAGAAAAACTGCAAACATATAGGTAAGTAAACATTATTTACTTCACCAATTGCTGCATAGGCTATTTCTGCGGTAGTCATATCTCTATTAGCAACTGCCATAGCAGCTAGGCAAGCCCACATGGTTTGCTCCTAAAGTGAAATAGGAGAACAATTATTTCAACTAGAAGCAGAACTGCCTTAAAATAAACAGTGACTTAAAATATATAAAAGTTAACATTTTAATGAAAAAATTAAAAATTGTTGAGCATGGCACTGAAAAAACTAATAATTTAATAAATTAATCATGTGGAAATTTCACATGGGTACTTTGTTGAAATATATTAATAACACATAGAGAACTTCTTTTGAATACAAATTATTACAAAATTTCATTTCTAATTATCAAAGATTTATTTTTGAACTTATGATACACTTTTAAGATAATTCAAGGTTATAAACCCTCCAGTATTTCTGATGAGGTCAAAGAATGTAACTTACAAGGAGCCAGAGAAATAGTGAGGTTCTCAGACAATGCTATTACAGCAGATTTCTATCAACGACTCATTGTAAGGGAAAGCATCTAAAGGTCATTTTAAAAGTATTATTTTAAGCAATGCTAACCCATGTAAAATTAAAAAGTTCTGGGGTCAGGAGCGCCTGAGTGGCTCAGTTGGTTGAGCATCCAACTTCAGCTCAGGTCATGATTTTGCAGTTTGTGAGTTCAGGTCCTGCCTTGGGGTCTGTGCTGACAGCTCGGAGCCTGGAACCTGCTTCGGATTCTGTGTGTCATTCTCTCTCTGACCCTCCCCCTTGTACTCTGTCTCTCTCTGTCTCTCAAAAATAAATAAAAATGTAAAAAAAAAATTTTTTTTTAAAGTTTTTTTTAAAAAGTATTTAAAAATACTGGATTCAACCAAGTGGATTCAACCAAGTGGGAAATGCTGGTCTAAAGTAGAGGTTCTAGGGGCACCTGGGTGGCTCAGTCGGTTGGGTTGAGCATACGACTTCGGCTCAGGTCATGATCTCGCAGTTCGTTAGTTCAAGCCCCGTGTCGGGCTCTGTGCTGACAGCTCAGAGCCTGGAGCCTGCTTCAGATTCTGTGTCTCCCTCTCTCTGCCCCTTCCCCACTCATGCTTTGTCTATCTCTCAAAAATGAACAAACTTTAAAAAAAAATTAAAGTAGAGGTTCTTAACCTTAGGTGTACAAATCATCTGAGGAATTTTAAAAATATGCCCAGGGTTCATTCCAGATCTAATAAATTAGAAGCTCTCTTGGGATAAAACTTGGGAATCTGACTTTTTTTAACAAAAGTTCCAGAGAAGATTTCTATATGTGCCAGTATAGAGAAACTACTCATTTAAATTATAGCTTCTTTAAGAGTAAATCACACAGCAATATCTACCCCCCTGTGTTGCTCATGTCTTCACTTATTAAAAAAAAAAAAAAAAAAGACATGATCTCATTTGCAATTTTCCAGTCCTTAGCTGTTACCATTTCTTTTTTTTTTAATAGTTATTTATTTATTTTGAGAAAGAGAGAGAGAGAGAGAGATTGCGAGTGAGTGGGGAGGAGCAGAGAGAGAGGGAGAGAGAAAGAATCCCAGGCAGGTTCCCCGCTGTCAGTGCAGATCCCAATGTGGGGCTCAAACTCATGAACCATGAAATCATGACCTGAGCTAAAGTCGGATGCTTAACCTACTGAGCCACCCAGGTGCCCAGCTGTTACCATTTCTTATCCTGCACAAAGATATGCGTAAATACACAATATATACACAAACATGGATCTAAAATGAAATAAAGTACCTTAACAAAACGACAAAGTCTTACACCATCTTCCCATTTTGAACTGCTTACATATTCATGGAGAATACCAGGATATGGTGATATGCTGATGTGAATCAGTGAGCCATCAGCTCTTCTTATAGTTACCTGATTTCCAACAAAACTCACAATATGGGGATTTTTACTAAATTCACTGTTGGGAAAAAGCAAAGTATAATTTATATTCTGAGCAAAATCTTTCATATACTAATTAGGGGAGTTTACACTTGACACAGATATAAAGTCTCCAAATCTCTAAAATTCACTCCCAAAAAAGTTAACTTCAGGGAGAATGTATATATTTAAATAAACATTTGAATCTAACTTGCTCCAGTTGGAGCAAAATATAAAAGTTTAATGTGGCAAAAATTATTATTTGGGAGCTATGCCTAAAAGCATTTGAAATAAAATTTTTTCCCTAAGTCTTAAGGTAAATTATACAAATGATTAAAAAACAGCTTCAGTTTTTGAAAGTATAAATGAATAGAAAATTAAGCTGATTCTAAGATTATTTTCTGATAATAAAAAGAGGTGAACTTAAAGTGACTAACTTCATTAGTTTAAATACTTTTAAAATGATGCTTCTCTGGTTTTGCTAAAGTTGTGAATTGAATATTAAATGAACTCAAAATAGATTTGAAAGTTAAGCTAAGTTTTGGAGTTGAGAAGTTTTGTATTCTTATTTTGTCAAGAGTGAGAGATCTTGCTATTTCCTAGAGAATTTAGGAATATACATGTATTTTCTGAAGCATATAAAATTAAAAAAAAAGGCTCTTCAGTAACCTTATATACTTTTCTATCTTTAATATTAACAGAAATTCAATTCTAGAGACACATAAATTCCTGAAAGTATGACAATAATTAATAATTTATGATAATCTGAAAAAGAATAAAGATTGACACGTTATGTACCACTGAAAAATCTTAAAAATGTCCATATTAAAATCACTAAACCACACTGAAAAAAAAAAAACACCTGAGTTTTTTTACATTAGGCTTGAAACATTAGGCTTGAAAATTATATTTCTGTAGGGAAAATTATATCCATAGAAGGAACAAATAAATATAATAGTATTATACAACACTTTCAACTTGTCCCCCAAACTTAAATCTCATCAAGCTAGCTTTAGCTGAACAATTTGGTAGAGTGAAAGGTACCTTTCAGGATTGACATTAAAGGCAAAAACATGACACTTTAGAGTTATTTATCACTATAAACAATTCCAACAGTAAGTGCAGTTACCTTGCATCCCTTTCATATAATGTTTTAGGCAAAATGTCTCTGTCGACATAAACTGTATTGGGGTAGTACCACACTGTAAATCGAGTATCCTGAAGTCCACAAAGGATATTGCATGTATCACTCCATGCCAAAGTATGCACCATTGTTCCTTATTTTAAAAAGAATGTTAATGTACGATTAGTTCCACTATAATAAGTATTAAAATATTTTAAAAATCAACTGACACACAGGACCCCATCTAATTTCTGGTAGGTATGACTCTATTTTCTGATTGTATAATGGTGAAAACATTTGCAAAACTTCACTTAAAAATTTATGGGAATATTTGAATATTTTACCTAGAACCATCATGTTTTTAATTTGCAAGTCTTTCTTTCAATGCATTATTCAGAGATTAATTCAAGCAATCAAAAATTTAAATGTATTATAATTATTTTACCAAGTTTGATAATTTGTTCTTCCTTCCCAAATCGTTTCACTGAGGTGATATAGAGATCTCTATTTTTATCAATGAAGGCAATTTTTCTGTCATTGGTAAGTCCTTTTTGATCCAGAGCAATTTCCAAAATTTCATTCTAAAATTTAGAAAAAATGAAAATATTGGATTAGTTTTAGTGCTTGATATCAGATCATTTAAATTATTTAATTATAAAAATGTGTTTATTTAAAGATCAATTAAATATCACTCCCTTACTTAGAATGATAAACTGTCCCTGATAAATAATTTTAAACTACTGATTTAATTCATAAGCTAAAGCACAGTTACTTTTTTTTTAATTTAAAGGGGAAAGATGCCCCTTAAAACACTATAATATAATGTATATATTTTTGAAACTCTGGAAGCTGAGAAATACTTTTGTCCTCCTGTCCCACCTTTATTAGACAAGTGAAAGAGTGAGGCAAGTCTGAATATCACAAGAGAGATCTACTAATTACATTTATGTTCCATAACAAAATGTACTCTAAGAGCCTATATTTTAAAGATTTATAAGAATACATTTATGAAAATATCTCATGTTTTAGACACTTAAATTTTATAGATTCTCTCACATTTATTTCCTGTGAAACAGGAAACAACCTAGTGCTATAGGTATCACCATACTTACTTTATGGACAAAAAGACTGACATGCATAGCCAGTAAGTGATTTTGCTCAGAAAAAGCTGGTAACAAGCATATTTAGAATTTAAAGTCCAGATTTCTGACTTTAAGATTAGTATTTTTGTCCACATAACAAAGTATTTCTGGCATATGATGTTAATCTATTACACTATTATACTAGCTACTGAAATGAATTTCTTTATAACTTGGAAATGGTTCAGTGTGGATTAATTTCAACTAAATCCAAGAGGGATTTATTTACTGCTTACTATGTCTTAAGACTTGCTAAGACTTTAAAAAATATTTTTTTTTACACTTGCTAGGATTTGTTTTGTTTTTTGAAGGTGTTATGATAGTACCTTAAATGTCCATCATTTGAGCACATGTTGAATAAATTCAGATACGTCCATAAAATGTTATGCTGTATGGTTGTGGGAAAAGGATTAGGAAAACACTTCATATATTGATATAGAAAGATCACCAGAAATAGTGTTGTGTGAGAAAAGCAATGTACAGGCTTGTATGTTACCTTTTTGTAAAAAAGGAGTTAAAAACAAATATCAATTTTGTTTGTATATGCACTAAAAATCTCTGAAAGGAAAAGGGAGTTTAATAATGGTAATTACCATTATTAAATGGAATTGGATTGACAAAAAGGGGTGTAGGAGGGAGACTTTTTCACTGTATACCTTTCTATAATTTTTCATTTCTAAACCTTTTGAATTTATTTGTTATTCAAATTTAAAACTAATAATTACAAAAATTAGAAAAAATATATAGTCAGGCTTCACTAGTGGCATTGAACAATAAAGTTAAAAACATCTTTAGACCCAAATATATCTCTTACTAGAATAAATAAAATGTGTTCCTTTATTTACTTTATTTAAAAATTTTTTTCATGTTTATTTATTTTTGAGAGAAGAGAGACAGAGCATGAGTGGGGGAGGGGCAGAGAAAGAGGGAGACACAAAATCTAAAGCAGGCTTCAGACTCTGAGCTGTCAGCACAGAACCCGAAGTAAGGCTTGAACTCACAAATTGTGAGATCATGACCTGAGCCAAAGTTGGAGGCTTAACTAACTGAGCCACCCAGATGCCCCTCCTTTGTTTATTTTAATTTTTTTAATGTCTTTATTTTATTTTGAGAGAGACAGAGTGCGAGCAGGGTAGGGGCAGAGAGAGAGGGAGACACAGAATCTGAAGGAGGCTCCAGGCTCTGAGTTGTCAGCACAGAGCCTAACGTGGGGCTTGAACTCACAGTCTGTGAGATCATGACCTGAGCTGAAGTCGGACACTTAACCGACTGAGCCACCCAGGTGCCACCGTCCTTTGTTTATTTTAATGCTAAAAATCAGAAACCAATAAGCAATTCACAATTTGGGGTCTTTTCGTACTTCTATGGAACTTTTTTTCCAGTTTAACTACAGTGTTAAAACCTAAAGAAAATGCTGGCTAAGGACAGGTCAATGAGAAAACTGCAAGATGTTTAGAAATATAAAAACATTTTTATATACTGATAGGTGCTAAAAGTTTAATCAAGATGGGACATTTTATTAAAAAGCAGTAAAGAGCCTGAAAAATAGACATGTAAGTCAGATTCTTTTATCCAATTAATTTGCAATTAGTTTTCTATTACAGAGTTTACTAGTGCTTAGTCTTTATGACATTTTTTAGGCAAAATACTCTATGTAGAATGCATACCAGATTTAAATATAAGACTAATTTCTATGTTTTATTTTCCTTAAAATGAAAACATTAAATTTAAAAAAGGAAGTAAATAGTGGCTAATTAACTTTAGAAATAGCTAATGTCCATTACCTTATGAGAAAGAAGCTTCCCGTCACCTAATGGTTTTCCAGTTGATGCCTCAAAAAGGAAGATTACTTGAAAAAAAAGTAAAGCATTAGTTAATATATTATATTAGAATTTTTATTGGTAAACTTTAATCCTAATGAGAAATTATTTAACTCTTTGGACCATACAGTATCTATCAGAATAGAAGAGCAGCAGCATTAAATTCTTACTTATTAACAGGGTCATATTTCTTAGAATACTTCTTCCTAAACATACATTCCCTAATTAGAATAGTTATTAATGGTATGGCTTCACTTCTCCACAGGATTGACCATGGAAAGTACAAATCTAGATGTAATTTTTAATTTTCAGAACTCTGATACAGACGAATATAAGATCATAGACAATCATATTCTACAAAAGAAAAATGTGTCAAGTGCCTACTATAATACTAGACAAGGTGTTATGCACTGTCCCGTTCCCTGTGGTCAGTATACTACTGTGATGTAATTAGTAATTTGCCCGGTTTTTGTCCTGTGTTCCTGGCAGGAAGCTTCAACAACCCTTGGAATATCCTGAGTGACAGGAATGTCCTAGTTATGCTAATGGGGAGACTCTTGGTGGGCCCTAGACAGCTTCAAAATTTGGTGTGTGGGAGGGGGCTGGAAGTTGAGTTCAATCAATGTGGCTAATAATTTAATTAATCATGCCCATGTAATAAAATCCCATAAAAACTCAGTGTTGCTTCCTCATCGGTGACAATATTGATATTCTGGGAGGGTGATGTACCCTGACTCCATGAGAGGGCACAGGAGTTCTGTGTTCCTTCCCAGGCCTCATCCTGTGTGTATCCTTTGTAATAAAACTATAATTCTATGCATAGCACCTTCCTGATACCTGTGAGTCATTTTAGCAAATTATCCAATTTGAAGGGGTCATAGGAGTCCCTGAATTTGTAGCCAGTCAGTCAGCAAAATGGGTGGTCTGAGGACTCCCTGAGACTTGTGGCTAGTGTCTAAAGTGAGGGCAGTCTTGAGGAAAATTTTGCCTTTAAGCTTTTGAGTCTGGATTAACTCCAGGTTATTAGTATGAGAAACTAATTGTAATACACACAGTTAAGGTAAAAATGTAATAGTTGGTGTCTGGAAGGGTAGGATTCACTACACCAACCCTAACTCATAAAAACATGTGGCTTGGGGCACCTGGGTGGCTCAGTCAGTTAAGTGTCTGACTTTGGCTCAGGTCATGATCTCATGGTTCATGAGTTCGAGCCCCGTGTCAGGCGCTGTGCTGACAGCTTAGAGCCTGGAGCTTGCTTCAGATTCTGTGGCTCCCTCTCTCTCTGCTCCTCCCCCCGCTCATGCTCTGTCTCTCTCTCTCCTTCAAAAATAAAATATTAAAAAACAAACAAACATGTGGCTTGGGAAGAGAAAGAATGAAAGAATGGGGATGAGGAATGTCTGACTATTAGAAGCCACAAGGTCACCCATGGTATGAAACAACAGCTAAGTTGCAATTAGCTGTGAGAAGTTAAAAGTCATCTATGGAATTTGAGATGATGGATCCATCTCCTGGGGGAGTTGGCTCACTAGATGCATAAGAAAATGCAAAATAATAAGAAAAGAGAAAAATATACAGTCCCATAGTTATTATAATATCTAATAGGTAAAATGAAAGTAAGAGATGGGTCAAATATAGATTCTGGCCACTCTCAAATACAGCCTCTAGTATCAGGGCCCCCACTGAAGGAATGTGTTCGAGAAGATCCCGATTCTGGTCAGCCTGAGGTACAGCCACTATCCTCAGAGCCATTTCCTAAGGAGAAAGTTATGCTAAAACAAATTATAAAAAAGGCTAAAATAATTAGACAATGACAGAAAGGAACATTAGAGATAAGGCATATTAGAGATAGGACCATCAAGGCCCTCATTCCAGCAGGGTCAAAAACTAAAAAATAGGATGAATACAGCAAACATCGGTGGGGTCAAAAACCAGAGGTTGGGTGAACCAAAGGGAGTCCATGTTCATGTTGGTCTCCCAACATTGAAGGCCTTTAAACAAATCTGCTTTATTCATCCTAGTTTGGAGAAATCTGGAAAGCTTTACGGCAAAATAGCAAAGAAAAACCTCACCTCCAATTGTCTGGGGTTACTCAATTTAATCAATATATGGGTTGATCAAAAGGACCAGGGGCGCCTGGGTGGCGCAGTCGGTTAAGCGTCCGACTTCAGCCAGGTCACGATCTCGCGGTCTGTGAGTTCGAGCCCCGCGTCAGGCTCTGGGCTGATGACTCAGAGCCTGGAGCCTGTTTCCGATTCTGTGTCTCCCTCTCTCTCTGCCCCTCCCCCGTTCATGCTCTGTCTCTCTCTGTCCCAAAAATAAATAAACGTTGAAAAAAAAAGGACCAGTTCCTTGGCTCAAAACTCTATTGGGGACCAAGGTCTTATGCACAGGAGTGGGCAAAATGGCCAGGGGCAGAACAGAGGAGTTTCTAGGACTCCTTGATATGAGAGTCCAATGCACTATGGTACCAAAACCCACTGGTGAAGTTCTAATGGGAAATACAATTAAATTGAGAGAACATAGGAAAGCAAGGGTTAATATGGTTAAGGTGAAGTCTGAATGAACATTGGAGTGTTTAAACAAGAATTATATGAAGAGGCTGTGTCTCCCTTACCTGAATGTTTAATGGGACTGGGATATTATGTCTGACTTGGGAATATTTCTGCTACCTAGTGTTGTAAAACTAAAACCTGTTAAGCCCTACCGGAAGTCAATTACATTGAAAGGATAGAGAAATGCAAGAACTAAATGGGATTAAGTTGAATGTTTAAATGAAAAATGGTATATTGAAGAAGCTTTATGTGAAGTGGTTGTGTCTCCTTTACCTGAATATATTATAGGGATAGATATTGCACCTAACTGGAGAAAGTTTCCCCTATCAAGTATTGCAAAACAAAAGGCATGGAAAATCTACCACTTAAACAACGTTAACAAGACATACAAAACAGAAACCAATGCCTGGATACATACAGGCCTTTAATATCAAATGGTATAGAATAGAAGCTGGAGTGCTAATAAAGATACATTCCCCGTACAGCAGTCTCATGTGGAGTATAGACAGGAGCTTATGACAAAAGCCTGTGAGCACCTCCCAGTGGCAGCTACTAGAACTCTGAACTAGACAATTTCCACTTGGAGGAGCAATTACTAGCTTGCTATCAGACATTAATTGAAACTGCCTCTGAATGAAGAACATAAAATAATCCTGAAACCTGAAATATCCAGGATGTCTTGGGTGATATCAGACAAACACTCTAATGAGGAAGGCAGTGCCCAGAAGAGTTCTATAACAAAATGGAAATGGTTTGTGCAGGAACACACCAGCAGGGGAATGCACGGAGTTACACAGCATATTCCTGAGCAGGTGGACTCTTTTCCCCAGGAATGACTCTGGAACCATGTGAAGAGCTGCAGGATTCGATCATCACTTGAACGGTGCCCTGTGAACAGCTCTCAACTGACTAACAAATAGCTGCTCGGCTGATAGACGGCAGTTTCATCATGAACACACAACATTCTGTTTGGAAGGCCACCACTCTGACTAAAAACGGTAAAACAAATGGGGTTGGTGAGCTGCACTGCATGCTCTTTACCCTTATGGTCAGGCAAAAGGGCAATGGAAGATTAGCCTATAAAGGGGGGTGCCCTTACTGGGCATGGCCCCATGGAAATCACTATGGGAATCTGAAGGGTGCATTAAAGTGGGCCATGTCAGTGCCCATCAGAAGAACCCCCTTCCAGCATCAGAAGATGATTAGAATCAATGAGCAGATGCCCTGGTGTGCTCACTTGAGGTAGCCACTTGGGTTAATGAATGAACGGAGTGGACTGAAACAATGCAGGGATGGGCCAAATCTAGACATATTCCTTTTGTACCCTCCGAGGCACAAAATGACAACAAGAACTGTTTTGTCTGCCAACAAGACAGATTTAGAGGCTGCAGATGGCTATGGGGAAGATTCCTGGGGTGGGAGGGAATCCTTGTACATAGATGGCAAGTCAGATTGATGTCTGTAGCCCTGGAGGGCTACAAGTGGGTCCTGACAGAAATAGATACTGACTCTGGGTTGTGCTTTGCTGACCCAGTGGTAGATGCAAATGCTCAGAGTACTATAAAAGAAGTGGAGAAGATATTACACAGATATGGACCACTGAATGTAATTCCTTCCGGCCAAGGAAGGAACACACTTTACAGCTCATCATGTCCAACACTGGGCAGAGATATAGTTTCTGAGAGTAGTGGTTTGGTAATTAGAATTAGAATGGGCAAAAAAACAATGATTGTCTAAAATGAGAAGAGAGGGAATATAGGCATGAAGAACTAGCTTACACGCCTTCATGAGTGTGTACTCACATTCAACATGAAGTGAACAAAGAGTGTGTCCATACTAGATAAATTCCTCTACAATTTCAGTGGAAATAGGGAACAGGTGGTGAAGAGGATGCTAGTATGACTATGCAATTTTTCCCACAGTGGGAGAATATTGGTACGATACCTATACTTTTTTCTTTCTTCCCCACATCACCTCAATGTTCTTCTTAACTTGATACAGTGGTCACAGGACAAAGGATACAACTACAATTATCAGAAGCAGAGATGATTCCTAGGCTGTTTTAACCTTCGTGTCTATATTTCTAAGGACCTGATGGAGTAGGTTGTGCTTTCACTCCATCTGGCAAATTTGGGGTTAAATGTGAGTGCAGCTATACTGCCTAGTGGTAGAGATAGCCCACTAGTTCTATACAAATGGAGAGAAAGAGAAATAATGGCTGAAAATCAAAGAATAACTAAATGGGCATGCAATGGGGGAATCCAATTTTATATTAATTCTTCAAAAGAGTCTCAGCACAAAAGCTAGTATTATTTGTTTGTTTTTCCAATATAATTAACTTACAGGGTTATATGTTGTTTCAAATAAATTAAATAAATAAAAATAAATAAAAATTTAAAAGCTGATATGGTTGCGTAGATCAAATACACCAGATGCTTAAGAAGGTGAAGACAACAAAAGACTCACTTCAGACCTAAACACATGTAGATTGAAAGTGAAGGGTTGGAAAAACATTTGTGATGAAAATGGAAGCAAAAAGAAAGCTGGGGTAGAATACTTATATCAAACAAAATAGACTTTAAAAAAAGATTTTAACAGGAGACAAAAAGGATACTACATAATGATAAAGGGAACAATCAAACAAGAAGATATAACATTTGTAAATATTTATGCACCCAACGTGGAAACACCCATATACATAAAGCACGTGTTAACAGACAAAGGAAGAAATCTATGGTAACACAATAATAGTAGGGGACTTTAACACCTCACTTACATTAATGGATAGATCATCCAGACAGAAAATCAATAAGGTAACAGTAGCTCTGAATGACATATTGAACCAGATGACTCTAACAGATATATTCAGAAGATTCCATCCCAAAACAGTGGAATACTCATTCTTTTCAAGTGCACATGGAACATTCTCCAGAATAGATCACATGTTAAGCCACAAAACAAGTCTCAACAAATTAAAAAGGACTGAAATCATATTATGCATCTTTTCCAACCACATGGTATAAAACTAGAAATCAATCAGAAGAAAAAAATCAGGACACAAATACATGGAGGTTAAATAATATGCTAGTAAATAATGAATGGGTCAACCAAGAAGTCAAAGAGAAAATTAAAAAAAAATACATGGAGACAAATGAAACCATAATAGTCTAAAATCTTTGGGATGCAGGAAAAGCTATTCTCAGAGGGAAGATTATAGCAATATACACATATCTCAAGAGCAAAAAATAAATACATAAAAACTCAAGCAACCTAACCTTACATCTAAAGAAGCTAGAAAAAGAACAACAAAGCCCAAAGCCAGTAGAAGAAAGGAAATAATAAAGATTAAAGCAGAGGGACACCTGTCTGGCTCAATTAGTAGAGCATGCAACCCTTGATCTCAGGGTTATAAATTCGAGCCCCACATTTTGGTATAGAGATTACTAAAAAAAAAAACTTTTTTTAAAACCCTGGAACTCTATACCCATTAAGCAGTCTCTCTCTATATATATATATAGATATATCTGTATATATAGATATATCTATATATCTATATATATAGATATATCTAGACATCTATATATATATGTATGTGTGTATATATACATATATATACATATATATGTGTATATATATGTATATGTATGTATATATATATATATCATAGACACTAAAAAACACAATAGAACAGATCATTGAAACCAGGAGCTGGTTCTTTGATAAGATCAACAAATGAATCAGATCAGAAATGAAAAGAGAAATAACAACTTACACTACCAAAATACAAAGGATTATCAGAGGATATTATTAAAAATTATATGCCAAAAATTAGACAACCTAGAAGAAATGAATAAATTCCTAGAAACAAATAACTTTTCCAAATAGAAGCAGGAAAAACATAGAAAACTTGGACAGACTGATTAATAGCCATGAACTTGAATCAAAAGTCAAAAAGCTCCCAAAAACCCAAAGTCCAGGACCAGATGGCTTCACAGGTGAATTCTACCAAACATTTAAGAAGAGTTAATACCTATTCTTCTATAACTATTCCAAAAAAACACAAGAGAAAATATCTTTCCATTTATTTATGTCACCACCTTCAATTTCTTTCATCAAGGTTCTATACTTTTATTTTTTGTAGTGTCTTTATCTGTTTTTGGTATCAGGGTAATTCTAGCCTTGTAGAATGAATGAATTTGGAATCTTTCCTTCGAGGATCAGGAAGAAGGCAAGGATGTCCACTCTCACCAGTTTTATTCAACATAGTACTGAAAGTCCTAGCTGCAGCAACAGATAAGAAAAATAAACAAAGGCATCCATATTGGTAAGGAAGAAGTAAAACTTTCACTATTTGTAAATGACATGATTCTATATATAGAAAACCCTAAAGACTTCACCAAAAAACTAGTAGAACTGATAAATGAATTCAGGAAAGCTGCAGGATACAAAAATATGCAGGACTCTGTTGTATTTCTATACACTAATAATGGAGTAGCAGAGAGAGAAATTAAGATAGCAGTCCCACTTACATTTGAATCAAAAATAGTAAAATACTAGGAATAAACTTAAGCAAGGAGGTGAAAGACCTGTACTCCGAAAACTGTAAAACATTAATGAAAGAAATTGAAGAAAGATATTCCCCACTCATTGTTTGGAAGAACAAATATTGTTAAACTGTCCATTCTACCCAAAGCAATATACAGATCTAATGCAATCTCTATCAAAATACCAATAGCATTTTCAACAGAACTAGAACAAAAAATCCTAAAATTTGTATGAAACCACAAAATACCCCCAAATAGTCAAAACAATCTGGAAAAAGAAAAAAAAACTGGAGGTATCACAATCCCAGATTTGAAGATATACTACAAAGCTGTAGCAATCAAAACAATATGGTACTGGCACAAAAACAGACACAGAGATCAATGGATCAACAGAGTTCAGAAACAAGCCTATACTTTTATGGTTAATTAATATATAACAAACGAGGCAAGAATGTACAATGGGAAAAATAGTCTCTTTAATAAATAGTGTTGGGAAAACTGGACACTAGCTACATGCAAAAGAATGAAACCACTTTCTTACATCATGCACAAAAATACACCCCAAATGGGTTAAAGACCTAAATGTAAGACCTGAAACCATTAAATTCCTAGAAGAAAACACACACAGTAATTTCTTTGACATCATTCATAGAAACATTTTTCTAGATATGTCTCCTCTGGCAAGAGAAACAAAAGCAAAATTATACTATTGAGACTACAACAAAATAAAAAGCTTTTGTACGATGAAGGAAACCACCAACAAAACAAAGACACAACCTAATGAATGAATAGAAGATATTTGCAAATTCTGTATCCAATAAGGGGTTAATTTTCAAAATACATAAAGAATTTATACAACTTAACACCCCCCCCAAGATAATTCATTTAAAAATGGGCAGAGGAAATGACCAGACATTTTTCTAAAGAAGACATACAGATGGCCAATAGACAAATGCAAGATGCTTAACATCACTAATTATCAGGGAAATGCAAATCAAAACAAGAGATCTTCTTATACCTTTCAAAATGGCTACACACACACACACACACACACACACACACACACGCACGTGAAACAACAAGTGCTGGTGAGGGTATGGAGAAAAAGGACTCTTCATGCACTGTTGGTGGGAATACCAACTGGTGCAGCCTCTACGGAAAACAGTATGGAAGTTCCTCAAAAAATTAAAAATATAATTACCATATGATCCAGTAATTCCAGTACTGGGTATTTACCCAAAGTGTTTGTTTTCATAAACACTAATTCAAAAAGATATATGCATCCCTGTGTTCACTGCAGCCTTATTTATAATAGTCAGGATATGGAAGCAACCCAAGTGTTCACCCATAGATGAATGGATAAAAAAGATGTGAGATGAAGACAGATAGATAGGTAGATAGATAGATAGATAGATAGATACACAGAACTATAATGGAATGTTAACCATTAAAAAAAATAAAATCTTGACATTTACAACAACATGGATGGATCAAGAGTATATAATGCTAAGTGAAATAAGTCAGTCAGAGAAGGACAAATACCACATGATTTCATTCATATGTAATTTAAAAAACAAAGAAAAAAAGACAAACAAAAAAACACTCAAATATAGAGAACAAACTGGTGGTTGCCAGAGGGGAAGTGGGTAGGGGGATGGGTGAAATAGGTGAAGAGGCTTAAGGGTACGCTTATCATGATGAGCACTGGCTAATGAATTGAATTACTGAGTCATTATATTGTATACTTGAAACTAATATAACACTGTATGTTAATTATACTTGAATAAAGAAAAAAGAAAAAGTGAAGCTATATATTGCTGAGACCCCACCTGCTATTGCAACCTGACAAGACTGAATGTAATTCTATATACCTGAGTAGCTTTGCCTTGGAAGACATTTTAGTTACATAATGTGATGATGGATTGGACTAATTATTAGTGACTAGAGTGACTCTGGTAAACTACCAGTGTCTTTTCACTCATTTTCAATACAGTATAGCACTGTCATTGTTGGTAAGATCGTAATATTGATATTGATGGACAAATGTATTGGAAATATCTGAGTTAAAAGCCTCCTATCCCAAGGCCCCTGAATGGCTCAGTTGGTTAAGTATCCAACTTTGGCTCAGGTTATGATCTCACTGTTTGTGTGTTCGGGCTCTGTGTTGGGCTTTGCACTAATGGTGCAGAGCCTGCTTGGGATTCTCTCTCCCTCTCTTCCTTTTCTGCACTTGTGTTCTCTCTCTCTCTCTCTCTCTCTCTCAAAATAAATGAATAAACATAAATTAAATAAAATAAATGAATAAATAAATAAATAAATAAATAAATAAATACCTCCTATCCCTAGTCCACACTGACTCCTCCAAATTTTAGGCATATTCATACAAGTACTATTTTTTGAGAATGATCCTTTTGCTATAAGGGATCTATGGTCAAAGACCAGGAGTGGCCTGTGGTGTAAGAAATAATTTGTTTGGTCTTTGTCCCGAGTTAATGGACACAAAACCCTTGGAATTTCCTGAATGATGGGAGTGTCACTGTTACACTAATGAGGTGACTTTCAGTGGGCCCCTAAGGTAGCTTCAGGATAGGGGCTGGTGACCAGAAAGACCAAGCACATGATTAGGGGATTGGGATGTTCAGCTCTCCCCCTAACCCTGACCTCTGGAATGAAGACTGAGTTCAATCACATGGCCAGTGATTTTTGTAATTGTGCCTAATTAGTCATGTAACAAAAACAAAACAAAAAAAGTCTGGACACCAAAGTTCACTGAAGCTTCCTGGTTGGTGAATATATGGATGTGCTGGGAGGGTGACCACTTTAATTTCATGAAAAGAGGGCATAGAAGCTCCTAGACATCTCACTATGTGTATCTTTTATAACAAAACTGTAATCATAGATATAGAAACTTCCTGAGTTGAGTCATTCTAACAAATTATTGAAGCTGAGAGAGTCATGGGAGCCTTTGTATACGCAGCCAATTGGTTAGAAGTAAAGGTGGTCTGGGGATGCACCAAGACGTGCAGCTGACATCTGAAGTCAAGGCAATCTTGTTGAGGACTCTTCCCTTAACATCACAATTTAATTGCAGTATACTCCATTGGGGTAAAAAACAGATGGACTACCAACAATCGAGAATTTCTGTAAGTGACCAATATTATTTTACAAATTAAAATTCATGGCCTTACCACAGAATATTCAATTCCAAGTTCCACAGTACCAGAATGTTTGGTTTCGATCAGAATTTTGTTTTTATTTTTTAAAGTAGGCTCTATGCCTAACACGGGCGAGATCAAGAGTTGTGTGCTCTATCAATAGAGTCAGCCATGGCCCCTCCCCCAAATCTTTGCATCCAGCGTTGGAGAAATCTCTTAAAGAAACCACATTTGTCAGAAACACTTAATTTGAGAGCTCAGCTAGCTTTCAGTCTGAGAATTTCTCTGAACTCCTGAGGGAAGTTTCCAGAACTATCTTTTCCATATCCCCAGCAAGCCCATTGATTTTTAGAGTTACATTAGGAAAAAGAATACATGCAAATAAGATGCAGTCCATAAAATAATTACTTTTTAATTGGATCACCATTATTATAGCATTAATTCTAATTTTTCTTTTTGACGGCTGTTAACAATGATTTCTCTTCCTAACTGATAGCTGAGGGAAATAACTCCCCTATTGAAATGGAGCAGATATTTTGAAATTAAATATTTTCCATAGATTATCAAGAGTTGGTTTTAAGACAGACAAAACATTTGTTTGGAAACCACGAAATATTCAATGAGATCATGTAAATTTTAAAATTCCGCTATATAAAAATGAAACCTTTGGTAACCTGTAACAGCTGAATTTCCCTCCAATTATCTCCAAAGCTACTTAGCCCTGGTCCTTACTTCACATGCTCTGATTTCAGGTGAATGGGTATTTGGTACCCATACTCCTCTACCTCTACCACATTCTTCACCTATACATTGTCATTCTACCTGCCCAGCTTTCTCTAAGATATTACTCTACCAACCATCCCCATTTTCTCCTGGACCTTTACCTGCACCTTTTTGCCTGATTCATTTTGAGTACTACAAACACTTCAAAGTTACCTTAATTCAAAAAAAAATCTTCCCTACTCTTGAATAATCTGTTAATTCCTTGCCTCTCTTAATGCTAGACTTCTTGAAACAATAGGCATTTCAGCTTTTACAACCCCTATCCACTGTTCAACTTATTACAATTTGCTGTTCTACCTTACTACATGATGCAAAGGCTCTTGCATGGATCACCAATGACCCCTATGTTTCCCAATCAAAGAGTCTATTTTCAGTTTTCAAGAGTCTACTTTTAGTCTTTACCTCCCAGCAGCATTGGGTGCTCCTGACCATCCTCTTTCTTGAAACTCTTATGCAGGCTACATATAACACTGTTTTCTCCTGACCCTCTCCTATTTTGGACCATCCCTCATTCTCTTTTGCTAACTCCTCCTTATCTGGTGACCCTTTCTTCTAAGCTTTTGTTTTAAGTCACCTTTTCACAGCACATATTTTCCCTGATTTCATCTACTTTCATGACATCAATCAATATATAAATAATGATAATTCAAAGTTCTCTATTTCCAACCTCAGCTTTACAACTTGAAGTAGGTCAAGTTGTAAAAATTACAGGAGATGTTGTATTGAAGCAGCCAAGAGCAAATTCTGCCTCTACCCCCTCCTTTGTTTCACCAAAGGCTTCTTCTAATCTCAAACATGACAGTGGTACAAAGAAAAGTGTTCTTTTCTCTTTTAAAAAGATTTTCAGGGGGTGAGGGGAAGATTGTTGGGAGTGTTTTGGTGATTCTCTTTAAGTGATCTCCAAATTACTCCAATCCAAGATTCATCCCCAATGGAGCAATTTCATATGATCAAACATGCAAAAAGTTTACAAAAATGAACAGACAGAAATGGCATGAAACGACAGTGGCATGAGTAGTCAGCCAAAGAATTGAGCAAGTTATACAGATCATAAAAATGCCAAAATATGTATGACATGATAGGTAAATTCCAGAGGTCACACTTCTAGTATATTATTAGCTGTTAGTAAATCTTAGGAATGTTGAGTTTGAGGTCACTGGCTATATTCACAGAGGAAATAATTTTGTAACAATAAGTTATGTTTTAAAATTGCCAATTTTGCTCAGAAAAGTTAAAAAGAAAAATACCATAACAGAATTTTTAATTAAGCATGGCAACAAAAATTTTTACATTTTGGCTTCCAACAAAAAAATGCTTTGGGCTTGGCTAAACCCATTTTCTTTTCATAGCTAGACAAACTAGTAACTTCTTAAAAATAAAAGCATTCCATCCTTTGATGACTGCACATATTACAAAGAGATGGAGGTATATGGATGGACTTGTATACTTCTTTCCACAACTGTAGATGGCCCTGATCTAAGGGAGGCTGGACCTATATTTTAGTGTTAGTATGTAGCAGAAACTGGTAGATAGAACAACTAAGGAGTTGGGGGCTGAAAGAGTTGCTTCTAAACATAAGTAACTGCTCTCTAACTTCTACTCTCCCCTTATCCAGACATTTGTTTCAAAGAGTCATCCAGATTAATATCATAGCCTATCTGTGCAAGTGTTTGAGGAGAAGGAAGTCAAAAGCAGTAGTATCTCCACTACTTAATCAATCACCCAAAGTGGTAGAATACTGTACTTGGTCCAAGAATCCTGCTTATAAAGGAGCTCCCAAATTAGGAAGGAAGCACTGTTTTCGTATGTGAACGGCCCCCCTTGAAGGAAAATTTCATAGGTTAAAGATTCTAGGTACTTCACTTGTGCCTTCTATTATTAGCACATACTTCTATTTAACCATCAATGAATACTAGCTTCTTTTAAAAGAAACATAAGGAAAATATTTTCCTACTCATTTTATATCAGTTTACAATAATAATTTTATTTTGGTCTTTCTGATTTTCTGTTTACAGCCAAACAGAATTGCATGATTATCTTCTTCAACAATCAAAATTTATGTAAGTAAAACAGATCATTTATTGGCAGATAATCCATATTTCTGAAAATGTTGACGATTCTTTCTAGCTCTAAAGTGCTATGAATTATCAAAGTATTAAAGAGTAATGAAATATGTTTCAGATATGAATTAAATATAGAAAAATTCAGAATAGGGATGTCTGGGTGGCTCAGTTGGTGAAGTCTCGGACTCTTGATTTCAGCTCAGGTCATGATCTCACAGTTGGTGAGTGTGAGCTCTGCACTGACATCATGGAGCCTGCTTGGGATTCTCTCTCTCCCCTCTCTCTCTCTGCCCCTCCCCTGCTCATGCTGCTCATGTTTTCTCTCCTCTAAATAAATAAATAAAATGAATAAATAAATAAATAAATAAATATTCAGAATAAGGTATATTCAGTTGTAAATATAAGTTCCTTATTACACCTTCTGTCTAAAATATGCAGTGTTGAACAAGAAAAGTATAGACAACTCATAATGATCACTGGGATTTTCAAATTTAAGTTTATTGAGAAAAAAATCTGACCTCCAAGTTATTAACAATTACTCAGTCATCGTAAATGTGTCTGCTATCTAGATACTATCTTACTTGATTCTCTTTTTTAGCCAGAAAGGAAGTCCTTCAAAAATAAAACAATCACCAAATGTCCTCTCTCAGAGAAGGTCTAAGGCATGAAGACACAAACTCTGTTTAGGAGAATTATATTTCTACCAGTATGAGACGGGATGGGATCTGAAAGTACTGAAAATTAAAAAGCCAGGGGCGCCTGGGTGGCGCAGTCGGTTAAGCGTCCGACTTCAGCCAGGTCACGATCTCGCGGTCCGTGAGTTCGAGCCCCGCGTCGGGCTCTGGGCTGATGGCTCAGAGCCTGGAGCCTGTTTCCGATTCTGTGTCTCCCTCTCTCTCTGCCCCTCCCCCGTTCATGCTCTGTCTCTCTCTGTCCCCAAAATAAATAAACGTTGAAAAAAAAAAATTAAAAAAAAAAAAAAAAAAAGAAAATTAAAAAGCCGGAGTTTCTTAGCTCCTGAATTAAGGTTTCCACAGCATGAACTAACAAAATTAACCATCACGTCAGATTTTTTTTGTAACATGTCACAGTGATAAACAACATTTGGCAATATGTACCAAGAGAGAAAAACAATTATTTAATGTTTTTTCCACTAGGCTTTGGGAATAACTCACTCTCACTCTTACCTCACTGGTTCTGCTTCCTCTCATCCATCTCTAAGTATTGATGTGCTCAGTCTTTGGTCCTTTCTCTGCCTATACTTACTTCTTGGATGATTTCTTTCAGTGCCGTGGCAGCATCTGTATACCAGTGACTCCCAAATTTGTATCTCTAGTCCCCAACCCTCTCCTGAGTCCTAGGCTTGTCTAACCTACTGTTTACCCTCCATTCCTGCTTGAATGTCTGAGAAGCATTCAAACTTACCATGACCAAAATAGAATTCGGTTTGTGGACCTCCTGTAAACTTCCTCCTTCCCCATCTTCCATCTCATTCATCCAGGACAAAAATGCGTGCCTCTTCTCTTTCTCTCATCCAACATCCCTACCATGGCCAAGTCTTTATATGATCTGGTTCCTGCTTATCTATCTTTCTGTCCTCTCCTCCCACTCTCTGCCTAGCTCATGTTGACCTAGTCCCATGGACTTCTAGCAGTTCCTTTTACATGCCAATCATCCCCACCTCAGAACCTTTGCACTTGCTTGTCCTATAGTCATTCCCCTACCTCACCTCCAGCATGCTCTATTCCATCACCTTGCATTTTCTTCACAGCACATATCATTAGCTGACTACTTATTATAATTTGTATGTTTATTTGTGTGCCTTATTCACTGTTGTATCTTCAACTTCTAGAAAAATACCTGGACATAGCAAGTACTCAGTATCTGTTGGATAAATGTCATTGAGATAGAGCAATGCCCTAAAAACATCGTGTCACTGTACTATGGAATTCCAAAACATCAGACATACTTATATTTTTTTCTAAATAATAATGCAATCTATATTTGTATATGAAAATTTTAAATTCATAACTTTATTCTATTTAATTAATTCAAAATATATATAAATATAAAAATATTTATAAAAATATACATACATATAAGCAAAATACATAGCACAATGAAACACAATATTTACTGTATTTACTGTTACCAAATGAAGGAAAAGGAACATTTTAAAAGATCACAAAACTTAAAAAGTAACAAGACATTTTTAGGACTCACAATCATGAACTCAAACTCTCTACCAACAGCTACTAAATACATAAAGATTTATTACTTACCAATAAGCTTTGATGTTGTGACAGTACTTATCTGTTCTATCAATTGGATATAATATGTCAACTTTAGTTCTTTAATTAATTTATGCTTAGGACAAATAGGAAGTTCATAATTCTTTCATATAAAGTGAATATATTAATAGATGAGAAAATAAAAGAAAGGAAATTTTACAGTGTTAACAAATTTCATGGAAATGTGACATGGAAAATTATAGAAATACACTTACTTTTTTCATCAGCTTTGTCTTTTATTGCTATGGTATCATTACTCAGAGATACAGTCTGTGCATTCAGAATATCTGTTCTCATTCCAGGAAATTTTGGAGAAGAAATGAACCGGCCTTCATAAGAATATAAATAGATACCACCACCATCTACAAGAAGAAAATGTCTAAAAAAAAAGAATAAAAATACATTCTCAAATAGAAGCTTACTCTATTTTCATTTTTATATGAGAGAATAGTGTATTCTTTGGAAAAAGCTAAATCAAATTTTTTTCCTTTGAAAATTTATGAACATTGCAAAAAACAATTCAAACAACAAAGAGAAAGCAAAAGATCTCTTGCAATTCTATCTCTAAAGAGATAACTTATGGCAAAGTATGGGTGTATTATAATTTCATTTTATTTTCATTGCTTTTTAAAATTTTTTAAATGTTTATTCATGTATTTTAAGAAAGAGAGAGAGGGCAAGGGAGGGGCTGAGAGAGGGAGAAAGAGAATCTTAGGCAGGCTCCATGCTGTCTGCCTGATGTAGGGCTTGATCTCACAAACCATGAGATCATGACCTGAGCAGAAATCAAGAGTTGGGCGTTTAACCGACTGAGCCACCAAGGCACCCCTATTAACTCAGTCCTGATAGACATTTATTTTATTTCAAATTATTCACTGTATTTTTTTGTTTTTATTTTGTAATGTTTATTTTCACAAGAGACAGAGTGTGAGCAGGGGAGGGGCTGACAGACAGGGAAACACAGAACTCGAAGCAGGCCCCAGGCTCTGTGCTGTCTGCACAGAGTCCTACCCAGGGCTTGAACTCACGAACCATGAGATCATGACCTGAGCCGAAGTTCAACGCCTAACCGACTGAGTCACCCAGGCGCCCCTAAATTATTCACTGTTTTAAAGAATGCCTAGTGTATACACATCTCTGTATGTCTACCTTATTTCCTTAGTGTAACTTCTAGAAATGTAGTAATTGGATGAAAGGGCATATACTTAAACAATTTAATTTATTTTTTTATAAAATGTTTTATTTTGAGAGAGAGAGAGAGAGAGAGAGAGAGAGAGCACACATGAATGGGGAAGGGGCAAAGAGAGAGAGAGACAGAGAAAGAGAATCCCAAGCAAGCTCCATATGTCAGTCCAGAGCCCTACACGAGGCTTGAACCCACAAACCATGAGATCATGACCTGAGCTCATGACCAAAATCAAGTCAGACGCTCAACTGACTGAGCCACCCAGGCACTCCTACTTAGAAAATTTTAATCTTTATTGTTAAACTGCCCTTTGAAAGGCTGTAATAATTTACAATCATACCATTGCTATATTGGAATGCCTATTTCCTCAATGCTGAACACAGTATTACTTCTTAAGATCTTAAGTTCAAAAATTTAATATCCTTGATTCAGAACTATTTCTTGATCCAGGAATTGCTCATTGTTCTTTCTTGCCATGGAACAAATATATACATTTTAATTAAATTAATACTTGAGTACTGGTATGTAGTTTATTTGATTGAAGGCTTTGGCCCTTACCCATTAGTGTATGAAAACAATATTTGCTAATGTTGACAAATGATACATCATATTAGTATAAATTCTTTCTTTGTTTCAATACTAAAACCTTTTTCTATCCTGAAAAAGACACTATAAGTTTTTTTTGGGTTTTTTTTGTTTTTGTTTTTTTTATATATATATGAAATTTATTGACCAATTGGTTTCCATACAACACCCAGTGCTCATCCCAAAAGGTGCCCTCCTCAATACCCATCACCCACCCTCTCCTCCCTCCCACCCCCCATCAACCCTCAGTTTGTTCTCAGTTTTTAACAGTCTCTTATGCTTTGGCTCTCTCCCACGCTAACCTCTTTTTTTTTTTTTCCTTCCCCTCCCCCATGGGTTCCTGTTAAGTTTCTCAGGATCCACATAAGAGTGAAACCATATGGTATCTGTCTTTCTCTGTATGGCTTATTTCACTTAGCATCACACTCTCCAGTTCCATCCACGTTGCTACAAAAGGCCATATTTCATTTTTTCTCATTGCCACGTAATATTCCATTGTGTATATAAACCACAATTTCTTTATCCATTCATCAGTTGATGGACATTTAGGCTCTTTCCATAATTTGGCTATTGTTGAGAGTGCTGCTATGAACATTGGGGTACAAGTGGCCCTATGCATCAGTACTCCTGTATCCCTTGGATAAATTCCTAGCAGTGCTATTGCTGGGTCATAGGGTAGGTCTATTTTTAATTTTCTGAGGAACCTCCACACTGCTTTCCAGAGCGGCTGCACCAATTTGCATTCCCACCAACAGTGCAAGAGGGTTCCCGTTTCTCCACATCCTCTCCAGCATCTATAGTCTCCTGATTTGTTCATTTTGGCCACTCTGAATGGCGTGAGGTGATACCTGAGTGTGGTTTTGATTTGTATTTCCCTGATAAGGAGTGACGCTGAACATCTTTTCATGTGCCTGTTGGCCATCTGGATGTCTTCTTTAGAGAAGTGTCTATTCATGTTTTCTGCCCATTTCTTCACTGGGTTATTTGTTTTTCGGGTGTGGAGTTTGGTGAGCTCTTTATAGATTTTAGATACTAGCCCTTTGTCCGATATGTCATTTGCAAATATCTTTTCCCATTCCGTTGGTTGCCTTTTAGTTTTGTTGGTTGTTTCCTTTGCTAGACACTATAAGTTTTTAACCTCCTTGTGAGTAAACAGTTTTCAAGGAGCAAAGTTTTCTCAGTACAGAAAGAAGACAAGCCAATAGGTGGTAAGGAAATTATTCTTTAACTGCCTAATTAGTTATGCCATTAACAAATGCCTTTACTAGAGCATATTCAATAAATACACTTATAAGTAATGTGTAAATGAATAAATTTGGAACTATTTGAATAAAAATAATTTCAGAAATATGGTGTTTTAGATAGCTGAAATCTTACCTTTCTAAGTGGCAAAGACGTCTTTTTCATATTAAAAGTTTATGATATAACTAAATAAAGAAATATATTTCAATTTCATTAAACAGATGGTACAAAATTTGACACAATTTTCTTGATTACTCAAGGTCATCAATATGATGACCATACTCTTCAGTAACTGTTTAACTGACAGCTTTAGTATACAGGAGAATCTGTTCATGCATCAGAATAATGAAGCTATTCCGCTATACAGTTCTGTGCTTTTAGTTTTCTCTATGCTGCTTGCCAGGCAGTCACTTTTCTTCTTGTCCTTGTGCCAGCCTCTAACAGCCCACGAGCATTCCCCTTCTGGTTTGCTATTTATAAAAGGCCGTGGGCTAGAAAACCTGATAACAACACTATTAAGAGACTGCCTAGGTGGTGAGTAAAGGAATAAGGAATAAAGTACACGGTTTTAGTGCAAAGATTTCACAGGTAGCTATATTAGGTAATTGTTGATTCTATTTTCAAACTTTATTCCAGGTTTCATTGGATTGTAGCTTTCTAAAACTGATGGTTCAGTAGGATATCACTGTACTTGATTGATGACAGTTTTCATGAAAAAGTGTGGGTTCCTGAGCCATAGCTATTTCAACCTTACTCTAGTTTGTTGGCCCGGTGTTTTATAGTCCTGTATACACTGAAAGTGTGGGTAAAGAATATTATTTTTGAAACTTCAGGTCACAGCCTAGTAGTGGCTCATAAAATCAATGTGTTTCAACCAATATTTAAAACCAAAAATAAGAACAAAGGGGCACCTGGATAGCTCAGTCAGCTAAGCATCTGACTTGATTTTGGCTCAGGTCATGGTATCACTGTTTGTGAGTTTGAGTCCCGTGTTGGGTCTGCACTGGCAGTGCGGAGCCTGTTTGGGATTCTCTCTTCTCTCTCTCTGCCCTCACTCTGTTCTCGCTCTCTCAAAATAAATAAATAAACTTAAAAAAACAAAAGGTTTTTTTAAAGCCCTTTTTTTAAAAACCTTGTTTTTTAAAAAAACAAAAGGTGTTCAAAAAGAACACCTTTTAAATTTCTCAATTAAAAATTTTAGTGTAGTAAATGCTAATATATATATATATATATATATATATATATAAATTTGTGTGTGTGTATATATATATATATATATATATAAAACCTATATATAACCCTCAAGAATTTTTTAAGAATGTAGAGAAATTCTGAGAGCAAAAAGTTTCAGAACCACTGACCTAACAGCTTATTCTCTTACTTTTTCTTCTTTAAAATAAATAGAAACAGGGGCGCCTGGGTGGCTTGGTTGGTTAAGCGTCCGACTTCGGCTCAGGTCATGATCTCACGGTCTGTGAGTTCGAGCCCCACGTCGGGCTCTGTGCTGACCGCTCAGAACCTGCAGCCTGTTTCAGATTCTGTGTCTCCCTCTCTCTCTGCCCCTTTCCTGTTCATGCTCTGTCTCTCTCTGTCTCAAAAATAAATAAACGTTAAAAAATAAAATAAAATAAAATAAAATAAAATAAAATAAAATAAAATAAAATAAAATAAAATAAAATAAAACAAAATAAATAGAAACAGACTGACTCCAAATGACTAATATACCATTCTGTAAATGACATGCTTTATACAGTGTTTTACTGCAATCTGAAATATTTCAACCCCAAATTCAATAGTCAAACAAGATAAACAAATTACCTTTCTGCCTGCAGAATTAAACTAACAGTTCCTTCTTTTAGATCAAATATAAGAGGTGTATTCCAGTTCTTCGTACTAAAAGACAAATAAAAAGGACACTTATTAACATTTAAAATACCAAATGCTTTTTAATAAATAGATATGTATTCATTTTAAATAGTGTCTTCAGTTTCACAGTAACTGTATATATTTCTATTACAGCACTTGGCACATTGTTCTGAAATCATTCACTTACATGTCTGTATCCCTGACTAGAAACCAAATTCTGTGTAAGTAGTAAGTACTCAGCAGTAAACATTCAATAAATGTTTACTCTAGGCATCACAATATGTGAATTGAGGAATCGTAAGTGCAAGTTCTGTCATTTATTATCTATGTGGTTTGGGCAAGTCATTTTATGTTTCTTATCTGATATAGTAGCGGCATGGCACGGTGAGGAAAGGATCAATTTTTGGCTAGACAGATCAGGATTAGCAATCCGGTTTCACCACCTATTGTCCATATGATCTTAATAAGGTCAACCTCCTAAGCATCAATTTCCTTATTTGTAAATTGAGATAATGACGACTCAAAGTGTCTAGCTAACTGCCTGTTATATACTAGATAGTGAATAAAGAGACATTATAATAACAATTAACATTATGAACATGAATATTTTTCCTGTAGCTCTCCCAGTGTCATTGTTGGGCTAAATGAAGATTTCTGTGAAGCATTCTGTAAACTGTAAAATACTATATAAATGTAGGCAATGATCATACTTATTGAATAAATTGATAAGTAAATAAACAAACAATTCCTTTAGTTTTTATAATAGGGATTCAAAGATAGGAAAGGGGGAGAGTACATTTACAAACTGAAAGACTCACCCCAAATAATCAAAGTTGCACAGTTTAAAATATTGTATCATTCCTATATATTCTGACTTCCTCTCAATTACTTTCATGGAACCAATTCTTTAAATCAGATTAAGTCTCATATTCAGATCCAGAAAATGGGGGAAGGGAAAGGCTGCAGTAAGTGGGCGCACTGGTGGGAAATTAATATTGGCTAATGCAAAGAGTCTGATACCTATTTCAATAAGTAAAGGCATGCGCAAAACAAAACAATGAATAAACTATTAATAATAACTAGGCCTGGGGTCACAGGTATGATAAAAATATGTGCTTTTGTACATTAGAAAAAATATCATAGCATGCTTCATGTACATAGTCGTTAAAACTAACCTTCATTCTTTGATAAGAATAGTGATTGTGGATTTTTTTAATGTCCCCTTGCAAAATATCTGAGAGTTATGACAATGGAGATAGGTATATATATATATATATATATATATATATATATATATATATATACCTATGTATATATATATATCTGCCACAGAAATATAAGCTCCTTAAACCACACTGTCAAATAGAGCAAGAGTATTTTCTATACAATGATATGAAACTTCAAATGAAAATTTAACAAAGAATACTTATATATCATGTTCCTTTTTCTGGAACTTCTTTTCATATAAACCACTATACTGCTTACATGTTTGTCTTAAAAATTATATTTTTATTACTAAAAAAGGGCAACAGTTATTAAGAACTTGGACTCAAACCCTAGCTCTTCCTTTAGGAAAGAAGTAATCTGATCTAGAGTGAGTTACTTAAATACTCTCTGTGTCTTTCAGTTTCTTCATCTTGGAAAATGGGAACAGTCATACTCAACACACAGGGTAAATTAGACCATGACCAAAAAAGATAGTATGATAGAGCTCAATAAAAGATAGTTTTTGTTATCTAAAATACTAGTAGGTTTTACAATTTAATGAAATATATTTTGGTGACGATCAGTCTCAGCACTATCTCATTCCCACTACTGCTCCCTGGTATTTCACTTTCAGAAATATTTTGTGCCTTAATAAATGTCTTGCCAAGAGAGGGGAGGCAAGACTAACTTATAAAAAAATAAAAGCAATCTTATATTCTGTCACATATTAACTGGTATATGAAGATTAGGGTGACAAAAAAAAGTAAAGAGACAAAAAAAATTAAATAACAGTGCTAAACTTTCGGTAAATATTTTAAAAAGCCACCTCTGATGCAAGTAACACATGATACTAATCCTCCAGATTCAAACATTCTGTCATTGCCAATAAACTAGCAGAATAAACCCCTCACATGGGGTGGTTAAGAGACCTACTGTCTTCAAATGAACCCTAAACTGAAGAGATCTTCTCTATTTGACTCAACCCCATGAAAATTATTCACATTACTATGTGAGCTAAGTGATTGTGAAATTTCTTCACATCCGATAATCCCTTCCCTATATATCAACTGTTTAACTAGGTATCTTTCTTGACTTTTCCCAAAGTCATACTGTTGTTCACTTTCATGTAAGAAAAATATTTCCCTTAAATTGAGCTGCTTATTTCTTTATCCCTCTCTTCTCTGCTTCTCCCATTTAATTCTTCCAGGCTTGGCTGCTGTCCTAAGTTGTACATTCTGATTAGTATTAGACTTATGTATAGTGAGTGAGAATTTTTAATAATTAATTATACCAACTTTTATTGTTAATAAAACTGCATACCTTTGTCTTGCACATTACTGGGCTTAGGAATTCAAGACACTACTACCCTTCATGTTTTTTGATTCATTAATTTATCCAAAAACATTTATTTACTAAGTACCTACTACATGTTGAACACTAGGTGTATAGTTGTGACTAAGACACATGTAGTCCCTATCTTCAATTTTATATTCAATGATTATAACCATATAATGTTACAAATAGAAGCACAAAATGTAAAAAACAGTCCCTAACTATTCACAATTCTTGAAAGTATCAGAGTGCTTACATTAGTTTTCTGGATAGTTGAGAAGTCAGCTGGTGGCATGCTAGAGCCAGCTTGTACCAAGTGGTGTATTTTCAGGAAGTTTGTAAACCAAGTATTAAAAGCTATTATTGGGGCACCTGGGTGGCTCAATCAGTTAAGCCTCTGACTCTTGATTTCGGCTTAAGTCATGATCTCACACTTCATGGGGTCGAGCCCCACACCAGGTTTTGTGCTAACAGTGTGGAACCTGCTTGGGATTTTCTCCCTCTCTCTCTGCCCCTCTCCCACTGGTGCTCTCTATCTCTCTCAAAATGAATAAACTTAAAAAAAAACTATTGTTTAAAACTAAATTATATAAACTTATACTTAACATATTATATTCAAAAACAAAGATAATAATAATCCAAACTTATTCCTTCCAGATTATTTTATTACATTTTACTATTATCTATGCACTTGAGATTATATACATCTGTTGTGTCCATATGGTGGCAATTCTATATAACGGTTTGCTACTATGCATCTCTTTTCAATTCGGCCTTCAGTGACATCATAATGGTAGCTTAAACTGGCCACAGTAGAAGTATTTACATTATAGAAGTAGGTAAACACTGCAAATTGGGTTTGTTTGTTCATTTCCAGAAAGCCAGTTCAACACTTTTCAGCACATATTGAGTTACACTTTGAAAAATACCATGTATATTTGTTTTAGGCACAAGTTTCTTGGATGTACTGAATTATTCTCCATTTTCAAATACAGGTAGATTGAATATATTTTCTTCCATCATTTCTGGACAACTCTGGATTATCATTATGAATATCCATGATTACTTTGGGCTATGATATTAAGCTTGAAAACTTCCTTGTAGGGGCGCCTGGGTGGCGCAGTCGGTTAAGCGTCCGACTTCAGCCAGGTCACGATCTCGCGGTCCGGGAGTTCGAGCCCCGCGTCGGGCTCTGGGCTGATGGCTCAGAGCCTGGAGCCTGTTTCCGATTCTGTGTCTCCCTCTCTCTCTGCCCCTCCCCCGTTCATGCTCTGTCTCTCTCTGTCCCAAAAATAAATAAACGTTGAAAAAAAAATTTAAAAAAAAAAAAAAAAAAAAAAGAAAACTTCCTTGTATCCCTATTGAACATCTTTCAGCCTATTGTCAGGCCACTAACTGTCTCTTCTCTTCCAGTGGTTAGGTGGGTCTTTTTCCCACTATTTATCAGCTGCTCCTCTGGGCTATGAAGTTATAGTCATTGTACTAAATTCCTTAGAACTGTGAGTAAAGTAAGAGTAAACACTATCTCAGAGAAGGTATTTTCTATTATAAAAATGATTATTAACTGATGCACAAACTTTATTAGATCTATTTTTAGTGCTCATAGCTCATTTTTAAACCATTTCTTGGCTGGGAGTTAAGTTTGGAATAAGTGAGGTTTTAAGAAAATTAAGTTTAAACCAACCCATGTTGATGTGAAAGCTTGAAAATAAATACCTCATCACAGACAAAACTCTGGATTTTTAAGAAATGCAAGATGCTTACGAGAACACATAACATTGAAGAGATGTTGAAACAACTAAGTGTGCATAGTTCAAAGATGCTTTAATGACTCTATCACGGAATTCCAGTAAATCCACTGCATCATTAAGAACGTTACGAACCTAAACAAGAAAAAATGAAATACCAACAAACAACATTAAAATACATCAAAATTTTAACCAGGTAAATTAGTAAGATTTTGAAGCATAAAAAAATTCAGGAGCACCTGAGTAGTTTAAGCATCTGACTTGATTTCGGCTCAGGTAATGATCTTGTGGTTTAGGTCATGAGATGGAGCCCTGCATTTGGTTCTGTGCTGACAATGTGGAGCCTTTTGGGGATTCTCTCTCTCCCCCTCTCTCTACTCCTCCCTTCCTTGGGCATGCATGCATGCATGCATGCACACAGTCTCTCAAAATAAATAAATAAACGTTAAAAAATCAACCAACAAAAGAAATACACAGAAAATGTCCTAGAAATAAGTAGAAATAAGTATATTTCTAACCTGAAAGCCAATTTGAACGGTCTAGCAATGGAGAAATAAGGTGAAAAATGCTATAACATTGAGATATAGCTATATATATATATATATGTATATATATATATATATATATATATATGTGTGTGTGTGTGTGTGTGTGTGTGTATATGCATAGGAGTTGGAAAGAGACTGTATGATTTCTGCCCCAAACAGAAAAATATCTTCTTAGGGCTAGGTTTTACTTTAAAATTTAAGTTCGAAAAAAAAGAGATACAATAATTTTAAAAAGTTAAAATGGAGTAGGAGGTATTAGTAAAGAAACCAACTGCACAGTCAAGCTGCACAGAGGGGCACAAGTATTTCCACATGTAAAAACACAGAGATAATGTATAAGAAATCTAAGCACCAACTAACAAAGATTTCACCTATAATAGTCAAACTGTTACAAAGTCAGTAACAGAACAAAGTTTGCAAGGATTTTAATACTTGGCAGTATCTGCTAACAACCTTGATATTAATGGGATAATCTGCAGCAAATGAAGAAAAATGTTGAGCAAGTTAAATTTATCTAATCTTTTGTCAATACCAGAATGGGGAAGACACTGTAGCAAGAGGTAAAAATAGAGAAAAAGAGATTAATTGTACCTATAAGTTAGCATTTCTTTAAATTCCCCTCAAAATATTATCATCTTTCTAAATATAATATGACAATTACAGTATTAATGAAGAATGAATGGGTATGGAAAAAAAGAAAGATAAAGTCAAACTTCTTTTAACTGCTTCCTTAAAGCACTTCTACCTATAAGGCATATTGTATTTTTATTATCTGCTCAACTCCCATACTCACCAAACTAGTAAAACTGCTATAACCATGACGGAGATAGCAACATTACATATACATATATTCCTTGACCCAGAAATCTTACTTTTAGAATTCTATCACAAAGATAAATAAGCAAAATTATGAAATAACACACACACACACACACACACACACACACACACACACACACAGCTATTACTACATACAGCACTAGTAGTAATAGCAAAAGACTGAAGGGGCCCAAATGTCTGTCAATAGGGGTAGATTGAATAAACTATGGTATATTCACAGAGTGGAATACTATACAGCTCCAAAAAAGAAATAAGATTTATGGAATGATCTCCAGGATATGGTGTAAGGTGAAAAATGCAAGATAAAAAATAATGTGTATAGTATAATACTTTTTATCTAATAAAGGGAAGGATATGCAGATATATGGATTTGTTTATGTTAAAAAAAACAAAATGAGGGGCACCTGGGTGGTTCAGTCCATTAAGTGTCTGACTCTTAATTGTGGCTCAGCTTATGATATCAGAGTTGTGGGACTGAGCCCCTGCCTAAGATTCTCTCTCCCTCTGCCCTTCTTCCCTGCCCACATGTACCTGCACTCTCTCTAAAATAGAAAAAAAAAAAGAAAAAAGAAAAATAAAACAAAAAACAAAGCAAGAAATCTAAAACAGTATTCAGTAACATATTATTAGAATAATATTGATGCTATTTTAAACTATATTTTGGGATATAGTTATACACACACACACACCCCCACACACACACACACAGTACCACTAATGTCTTTAGAAACCAAAATTTTCTTACAAAAGAGCTATAAGTAAGAAATTAAGAGTAAAACTCTATAATCTTAAATTTGAATTTGAAACTTCAGTATACACTCATGATGTATTTTTATCTGTCAAAAACAAATACACTTTGGGGCTCCTGGATGGTTCAGTTGGAAGAGCACGCAACTATTGATGCCAGGGTTTGAGCCCCATGCTGAATGTAGAGATTACTAAACAAACAAACAAACAAGCAAACAAAACAAACACATTTTATCTAGAAGTAATTATCAAACCAGCAGCAAGGAGCACACCCAGCACACACCAGGATTATGGTCTCTAGATAACATTTCCCTCCCAAAAGGAGCAAGTCCTTCTTGTAAAAATTGTTGATTCCAAGTCTGGGACAGGAAATATATGAGAAGCCTATAATATCTTATCAGAAATACAAGCAAGTTATTGAAGTCATCTCAAAAGAACATAGGAGCCAATTGGTCAAAGATGGGACCATTTGAGCATTAAATAGAATAATGACTGCAACAGATTGAAACACAACAAAAATGTTAAAATCTGCAAGTTTATAATGATAACATCAACAAACAATAACAATAGCAAGATACAACAACAACAATAACAATAAGATTCGTTGGGAAATCAATAGCAAGATACAACAACAACAATAACAACAAGATTCGTTGGGAAATCAACTCATTATCTGAAGAATGGTAAAAACAGAAAATACTTCAGAACTGTCTCAACTCAGGGTAACCAAACGGTTGAAAAGGCAAATGTCTTATGGGAGAACTTTACTAACAAATGCGGAAGGAATGATAGAATTACAAGACTATCATTTTGCAAATCCCAATGAAACATAGTTTTAGACCAGTATTATCAATGGCTACTAAAAATATTAAAGTAAAAGCCCAATGGGCTTTTCAGGCTTTTTCTTCATGTTAGATGAATCAGACTCACAACACCTGGAGACACTGATTCATCCTAACATCACTAAAAGAGAGATAAATAGACATGTGTGTCTCTTGATGTGATGCAATAGGAAGTCCACAGCATTACTTACAAAGTGTTCTTTATACTTATCAAGGTTCTCAATCTAATAACCAGTCTACAAATACTGGGCCTAGATGAACATGTTAAATGGAATCATCCCATAGAGATGCAAACAGGTAAATGTGAAAGTTTTAGCAAAACAAACCACCTGGTTTCTTAAACAAACAGATAAGAATGAGGAGAAATTGCTTCAGATTTAAACAGACTGAAGAGACAAATTAGCTAAATGCAATGTGGAACTTTGTTTCCTGATGTAAACAAACCAACCATCTAAATATATATTTAGAAAATAATTGGAGAAGTGGGACCTATTATCACAGAAAGATATATTTAGGAAACAACTGGAGAAATGTGAAATGCTACCATGGTTATGTTAAAATAAATTTTCATCTTTTAGAAACTTTTTGAAAGTCTTAATAAAAAACAGTAATGCTAGACTAATGGTAAAAAAAAAAAAAAGACACTGATATGTTTGCTTCACTCTTGAATGAGTGGGGGAAATGACTGCAAAATGAAGAGTAGTCTGATGGTAGGTGCTTTAAAGGAGCTGGGGTTGTCTTGGGAGGAAGAAATTATTGTGGTCTGAAATCAGCAATGACGGATAAGGAAGACTCTCACCTAATCTCCAAACCCAGTAATACATGGCAGAAAGAAGAAAAGCACTTTTACTTGAAAAGGCTGTTGAAGTAACACCAGTCTCAGGAATCAGCCAGTTTTTACTTGGAACAAAAATGTGAAGAGTGCTTTCAATGAAAAGGCTGGGTTGTGTCTGCAAAGCCACAGATGTGTGCTGCAGGTTGCATACTGCTCAACTACAGGGCTCTAGAATAGGTCCCCTAGAACTAAGCAGACCATGACTGTAGGTGGTGACTCTGTGACTCTCCCTAAGTCCAAGGCTTTTTTAGGTCTTTCACAAAGGGGAGACTACAACCACCTTACAGATCCCCATGTTCTAATTTTAAAGAGACCTAGATCAGCCCACTTGTCTCACATCAAGTACTTTTAGTTCCATTAGCCAGCAGAGCCACTCTGCTGAGTGAGAGCCACTCACTGCCTTTGCCTCCCTGCTTCTGGACCAGGAGTCAAGCACATTGGAGACGTCACACTCTCCATTTTTGTTCCATCTCTGGACCTAAGAGATGTTTCCCTTGTTTTTGAGTCCAGATGAGTCTTTTTAAAAATTACCTTTAAATATTATATTAAATAGACATATATTATTGATCTCTGTGGAGCCATAGGTATGTCTCTTTTTCCAAGTGTGAACTTATGACACCATCATAAACCTAGACTCCCAGAGACCTTTTTAAAGGTCGAAAATACCAACCTCTCCTAGAAACATTTTAAAGCTAATGGAAGAATATGAAAGTGTTTTTTTTTAATGTTTATTTATTTTGAGAGACAGAGAGAGACATGGCATGAGTGGGGGAGGGGCAGAGAGCGAGGGAGACACAAAATGCGAAGCAGCCTCCAGGCTCTGAGCTGTCAGCACAGAGCCTGACGCAGGGCTCAAACTCAGGAGCTGTGAGATCATGACTTGAGCTGAAGTCGGACGCTCAGCCAACTGAGCCACCCAGGTGCCCCCCACTTTTTTTTTAAGTAGGTTTTACAACCAGTGTGGAGCTCAATGTAGGGCTTGAACTCGTGACCCTGAGATCAAAACTTAGACAGTTAACCAACTGAGCCACACAGGTACCCTGAAATGAATGTTTTTAAAGGAAGTTATATGTTAGTTTCTTTATAGCAATATGATACTCAGTGAAAAAAACTGGCTGTTAATACAAGTTTAGGAAAATTCAATATTTAATAATACAATTGTATAGGCCTCTGCCATTATTCAACTTACAAACAGATTTCTTAAAATTCATGTTTGCCTAAAGCTTCACATGGGGGAACTCCCTTTTTTGTGAATCTGGAACACTAGAACTTAAACAGGAATAAAACATCCCAGTTATAATAACAAAACTAAAGACATTCTGATAATTGCGGTTATAATTTCAAAACTATGGTAATCCCACATCAGAAAGGTCCTGTGCTGAATTTTAAAATGCACCCGTTTACTCTGTTCAATTCAGGGAAGCTCCAGGATTAACCTCTTAATACTTGTGTCACCCAATACTTCTACCTGACCACAATATTTAGACTCCTCAGATTGACATAAATCCAAAAATTCTGTTTCCACATTTGTAAAATACTCATTTAATCCTATACATAGATATAATCATAGTAATAGTTACCATTTATTATTGTTTTACATACATCAACTCATTTAATCCTCAAAATCACTCTATTGTTAACTCTTACCTTTACAAAAGATAAGGTGACTAAAAATCAAATAATCTTGAATTATAGCAACTATTAGGAGCCAAAGCTGTGCCCCATGCTAAACTGCGTGTCAGCAGAGAGAGAAAAGTAAAGTTGAAACTTGAGAAATGCTTCATCTCCACCTGTACCTTCTCCCTTCTAGGTACTTCCTCCTAACGGAGACATCAACTATCTCTTTCAGAAAGAATCATCCATTAAGATTAAGCCTGAAGGCAAGGGGAAGAGGAAGAAAACTCCTCACTCTAGGTTATTGTACACAGAAAAGTTGAGGTCCAAGGAGACAGGCAAAGCAATGAAGCATTGCCGGTAGTAACTGCCAGGTCAAGGTCTACATGTAACAATTAGGACTCAACATAATCTCTGATTTCTCAATTAATGAAACACAAATCAACCAACAGTCCACTAAGCTTCTAAGGAAATTGTAAAACGCTAAACCAGGCAAACAAAAAATGTGATTGTTCAGTCCCTGTGACAATCTGTGACCCCATCTTACAATAAAACTAAAGGGTGAATAAAATGTATAGTCCTCAGAAAGGGAATTCTCCCAAGCAGGAGATCTTCCCAGAAGAGCATACCAGAGTTGCTAAATTAACCAAGCAACTAATTCTACTGCAAAGAAAAAGAGTTCTCAGTATATTCCTGGCCAGCTGGATTTTAGCTATGAACCTGGTAATCATGGTGTGTTGTTTTCTCTCTCCTCTTTTCCAAACTGTTTTCATTGCAGCTGTTCTGTTTTCCCTTCATTAGTGTAAGTTAGGAATATGGGGAGAGGGAGGAGAATAATTAAAACTCACATTTATTTATAGTTTTCTAGACCAGAGATTTAGAACTGAACGGAGTAAGTAGATGAGTCTAAATTATCTTCTTTTAGGGAGGGATGGGTTTGTTTTCAATTGCATACAGAATAGCTGCATTAGTTAGTAGTGCATTTCTGAATTATATGTATATGAATAAGTGTAAGTATATCTGGTAGGTAGCGGGTAAGGTGGTGGTCAGTGATCTCTACCTATTGTTATTCACATCAGTGTAGAAGTCTCTCTACTTGTGTATGGATAGGATCTAGGAGCTTGCTTCTAGTGAACAGAATATGGTAAAAGTGATGAGATGCTACTTCTGAGTTCAGGTTATAAAAAACTGTGACTTATGGGGTGCCTAGATGGCTTAGTCAGTTGAGCATCCAACTCTTGGTTTCGGCTCACGTCATGATCTCACAGTTTCGTGGGTTCAAGCCCTGCATTGGGCTCTGTGCTGGCTCAGAGCCTGCTTGGGATTCTCTCTTTCCCTTTCTCTGCCCCTCCCCCACTCAGATTGTCTCTGTTTCTCTCAAATAAATAAAAACTTAAAAAACAAAACTGTGACTTACATCTTGCTCACACTTGCTCTGGCCCTTCTCACTTGCTTGTTCTGATAAAGCAAATGGCCAAGTTGTAAGCTGCCCTTTGGAGACGCTACATACAAGGAACTGTAGGTGGCCTCCAGTCAACAGTCTAGAAGAAACTGAGTCTCTCAGTTCAACAGATCATGATAAACAGAATCCTGCCAATAACCATGTCAATGAGCTTAGAAGCAAATCCCCCCTCTAGTTGAGCCTTCAGATGTGACTAAAGCCCTGGCCAACACTTTGATTGTAGCCTAGTGAGAGACTCTAAGCCAGAAAACCTAGCAAAGCCATGCCTGGATTCCTGACCCACAGAAACCAAGAAATAACAAATGTTGTTGTTTTAAGCCACTATGTTTTAGAGTGATTTATTATGCAACAATACATAACTAGTACAGTAGGGTTGCTAAACAGCCGAAGGATAAGCCATAGCAGATAAATGTTGGTTTTTGTCTTCCCAGAATCAAATGCTCTTTTCTGGTAGATATGCCTTGGTTTCCCTCTGGGGAACCATTCTCTCCATTATTCTCAGTAACCAAGAAGTTTAGATGGGGTTGATTCATCCTCCCCTCCATCTCCCAACTAAATACTCTAAACCTAGACTTGACACATGGGACCCAAGGCTGAGATTTCTGTTGAAATTACTGGAAGGAGAAAAAGCACTCTTCTTGATGGATCTTAAGTTTATAGAAATATCAAGGCCACCAAAGAGGGAGAGGTTTTGTAAAAAAAAAAAAAAAAAAAAAAAAAAAGCCAATACAGAGAAAAAGAAAGTCAAGGAAGAAAAAAATGATGAAATCTTGTTATTTAAGCCTTTGAATTCAGTAATTCCTCAAGTCAGTCCATTTCTTGACTTCACATAAAGAAATAAGCTTCTTTCTTCATTGCTTACCTTAAATCAATTTGAGATGAATTTATGGGGGAAAAAAGAGATTTTCAACTAGGAGGTTCCATGAAAAGGGGGACCAAACTTGTTCTCATCACAATTATATTTCCCATTGCCTAGTCCAATGCCTGGCAAGTAGGGATCACTCAATAAATATCTAGTGAATGAGTGTATGAAAGTATTTTAAGAAAAACCACTGAATAGGCCCAATTTAGCAAAAATGCAATACAAATGTTTTATAATCACTGAGAAAGTAAAAACAATAAAAACAGTGTTCTAGTTCTAAAATTTTGAAAGATTATTTACAAACATTATTGTAAGTACAAAAACAATTTGGATTATATAAGTCATTTAAACACCTCCACTGCTCATTTTATCTCATGTAAAAATCCTCTAATCTCTAGGATGACTCCTTTTTATTATGTAAGAAGAACTCCTCTTTCTAGATATATTCTCATCTTGGGGCATTTTTGAAATTAAGGCTAGAATTTATTTTAGCAATACTATTAGCTAATAGCCCCCCATGCACTTTATGGATAAAATAATTATGTCCCCAAATCAATTGATTAGAACTCACAAGGCATCTTTTGTCATATACATAACACTGTAAATAATGCTTTAGTTCCCAGGTTAATTAACAGAAATACCTACTTATATATAACATCACCTAGATCCAATAACTAATTTACAGGAAATACAGAAGATAGAGGAGTATGTCAAACCACACCATAGGGACACAATCAATAAAGTCCAGACTGTGGTAAACTCTGCTGGACAAACAATTTGGTTCCTTCAGCAAATAAACTGCAGGGGTAAAACCAGAGATGGAAGGGGAACCTATATATTAGGAAACTTAAAAGACATGTCAACCAATTGCAACATGTAAACCATTTTGGATCCTGATTTCAAAACAAACTTTTAAAAATGTGACACGTGGGAAACAGCTGAAAATTTGAACACTTCCTGCATATTTGATAATATTAAGGAATTATTATTTTTAAGGTATAATAATGGTATTGTGGTTATGTTAAAAGAGTCCTTCTCTTAGCTGTATATTGAAAATTTCACAGATAAAATATGATATCGGAATTGGCTTCAAAATAATTGGGGAAGGAGGAAAGTAGATATGGACAATGCCTGGGGCAAGCTTGGTCATGGGTTGGTTGTTAGGGCTGGGTGATGAGTACACAGTGATTCATCACACTATTCTGTCTGCTTCTGCATATGTATTAAATTCTCCATAAAAGGGGAACCTGGGTGGCTCAATTGGTTAAGCATCCGATTTCACCTCAGGTCATGATCTCCTGATTTGTGAATAAAGCCCCATGTCAGGCTCTGTACTGACTACTCAGAGCCTGGAGCCTGTTTCAGATTCTGTGTTTTCCTCTCTCTGTCTGCCCTTCCCGCTCACTCTCTGTCTCTGTCTCTCTGTCTCTGTCTCTCTCTCTCAAATACAAACATTAAAAAAAAAATACTCCATAATAAAATGTTTAAAATTTAAAAACTAAGTAAACAGAACAAAGAAAAACTATAACATACCTAATTATTACAAATCTAGTGACCATATTATCCAAATAAAAAAATCTGGATACTTAGGCTAAAGAATATTTGAGTAGACCTAGAAATTATAAGATACATGCTTCCAAATAATTATAATAGTCTGAATTCTGAATATGAAGACAGAGGCAATTGATACAATAGGAGGAAGAAGAGTTAGAAGGTACAGTTCTCCTTTCTCTGGCAGAGGGTTTGCCATTGGTACATTGTCTCTGGCCTCTTCCTCGTATCTTTTGTCAACTAACTTTTAAAATATTTGTTGACCAGGCACCTGGGTGGCGCAGTTGGTTGAACATCTGACTCCTGCTTTTGGCTCAGGTCATGATCCCAGAGTCGTGAGGTCGAGCCCCCTGTCGGGCTCTGCACTGAGCATGGAGCCTGCTTAAGATTCTCTCATTCTGGGGCTCCTGGGTGGCTCTGTCAGTTAAGCATCTGACTTTGGCTCAGGTCACGATCTTGCAGTTCATGGGTTCAAGCCCTGCGTGGGGCTTTGTGCTGACAGCTCAGAGCATGGGGCCTGCTTCAGATTCTGTGTCTCCCTCTCTTTCTGTCCCTCGCCCACTCTCACTCTGTCTCTCTCTCTCAAAAATAAATAAACATTAAAAAAAAAAAAGATTCTCTCATTCTCCCTCTGCCCCTCTTGCCCACTTACACTCTCTCTCTCTAAAATAAATAAATTAAAAAATTTTTTAATTACTTGTTGAGCATTTATTATATGCAAGACACTGGGCTTGAGTGAAATAACAGTATTGTACACTTAAGAAGCTTATAGTGCATAGATAATCCCCCTACTGGAGTTCTCTGACCTGAACAACATTTCCCTCAACTTTCTACTGCTACATCCCAACCTTCCTGTCCTTTAAAAAATTTTTTTGTTTAATCTTTATTTATTTTTGAAAGAGAGTTTGAGTGGGGGAAGGGCAGAGAGAGAAGACACAGGCTCCAGGCTCCAGGCTCCAGGCTCTGAGGCATCAGCATAGAGCCAGACATGGTGATCAAACCTACAAACCGTGAGACCATGACCTAAGCTGAAGTTGGACACTCATCCAACTGAGCCACCTAGGTGCCCCCCAACCTTCCCATCTTATTTCACTCCAAAAGTACCTGTTTTTCACTTCCTACCTCCCAACAAGAATTTCCCACTGTTTTCCTACTTTGGCTAGCCTTAGGTAATTCTTAAAAGGAAAAAAAAAATTTGTAAACAGGTTAAATAAGCTTATACAATTATAAATTAATAAAATAATGTAACCCTGACAGTGACTAGCAGGCTAGGCCTGCCATGGGGTCAGGTCCAGGAGTTAAATCTAACTTGTTGCAGCTTCTTCCCTCCTTCCAGAACTGAATCCACATAGTCCCTAAATGCTTCAAGTTTCACCATCCCTGCCTCAACCCCATAACCACAGTAGCTGTGGGTACTCAGGTTCTGTATCAGTGAAAGGTTCTTATATTATGTCATGAAAAAGTCACCAATGGCATTGGTGAAATATATTTAATATGACTGAATTTTTATAAACTTGGTTTAAATACAATTAGTGAAGATAACTCCATATTCTGTATAGTGAGCTAATGTGAAAAGAGGCAGGTTTAATCAACCATGAAACATAATCATACCTGCATGGTCCTTCGTTTAGTTAATGTTACTTGAAAATTTTTCCACTCCCAACGCTGCTCCACCACATGTGCAAAAACAACATGCCCATTTCCACAGGCTCCAGCGATCTGAGTGCCATCAATTGACCACGCGATGTTAAATATACTGCCGGTGTTGGGCTTTTCCAAAGCATATGACCACTGGGGAAGAAAGAATGAGAGTAAAATCAATTCACTGGGAAAAAAAAATTTAAAGGAGTTTTAAATTGAGCATACATTTTAAGATAATTTTTTAAAAGAATGTGGTTTATCCTAGAATTGAGAAATTTTTTTCTTGATAGATACAGATGTAATTTTTAAAGTACACTGTAGAATAATATGATAAAAGTGTATAAAATCTCTCAAGAACTGCAAAACACTCACACTGTTTCCATTCACATCACTACTTTTAAGTAATAATGCTGAATTGGTAAATAAAAAGTCTGTAGAAAAAAAAAAGACACCTTACTGTTCTTAAGGACCTCTATAGTCCTTACACTGAAAAGCTGATTATAATAGATCAATAATTTTTTTTAATGAAATTTATTGACAAATTGGTTTCCATACAACACCCAGTGCTCATCCCAAAAGGTGCCCTCCTCAATACCCATCACCCACCCTCTCCTCCCTCCCACCCCCCATCAACCCTCAGTTTGTTCTCAGTTTTTAACAGTCTCTTATGCTTTGGCTCTCTCCCACTCTAACCTCTTTTTTTTTTTTCCTTCCCCTCCCCCATGGGTTCCTGTTAAGTTTCTCAGGATCCACATAAGAGTGAAACCATATGGTATCTGTCTTTCTCTGTATGGCTTATTTCACTTAGCATCACACTCTCCAGTTCCATCCACGTTGCTACAAAAGGCCATATTTCATTTTTTCTCATTGCCACGTAATATTCCATTGTGTATATAAACCACAATTTCTTTATCCATTCATCAGTTGATGGACATTTAGGCTCTTTCCATAATTTGGCTATTGTTGAGAGTGCTGCTATGAACATTGGGGTACAAGTGGCCCTATGCATCAGTGCTCCTGTATCCCTTGGATAAATTCCTAGCAGTGCTATTGCTGGGTCATAGGGTAGGTCTATTTTTAATTTTCTGAGGAACCTCCACACTGCTTTCCAGAGCGGCTGCACCAATTTGCATTCCCACCAACAGTGCAAGAGGGTTCCCGTTTCTCCACATCCTCTCTAGCATCTATAGTCTCCTGATTTGTTCATTTTGGCCACTCTGACTGGCGTGAGGTGATACCTGAGTGTGGTTTTGATTTGTATTTCCCTGATAAGGAGCGACGCTGAACATCTTTTCATGTGCCTGTTGGCCATCCGGATGTCTTCTTTAGAGAAGTGTCTATTCATGTTTTCTGCCCATTTCTTCACTGGGTTATTTGTTTTTCGGGTGTGGAGTTTGGTGAGCTCTTTATAGATTTTGGATACTAGCCCTTTGTCCGATACGTCATTTGCGAATATCTTTTCCCATTCCGTTGGTTGCCTTTTAGTTTTGTTGGTTGTTTCCTTTGCTGTGCAGAAGCTTTTTATCTTCATAAGGTCCCAGTAATTCACTTTTGCTTTTAATTCCCTTGCCTTTGGGGATGTGTCGAGTAAGAGATTGCTACGGCTGAGGTCAGAGAGGTCTTTTCCTGCTTTCTCCTCTAAGGTTTTGATGGTTTCCTGTCTCACATTTAGGTCCTTTATCCATTTTGAGTTTATTTTTGTGAATGGTGTGAGAAAGTGGTCTAGTTTCAACCTTCTGCATGTTGCTGTCCAGTTCTCCCAGCACCATTTGTTAAAGAGGCTGTCTTTTTTCCATTGGATGTTCTTTCCTGCTTTGTCAAAGATGAGTTGGCCATACAGATCAATAATTTTATGTCACTAAAAATTGAAACTGAAGACACAATATAACTAAGACATCTCTGACACACATTTTAAATCATGAAAGAATAGGTTAATGGACCTTTTTTTTCTTGTTTTTTCTTTCATAATGTAGTAATATAACCTCTTCTAGAATCTACTTATCTCTCTGAGAAAGTTATCTAAAGGTATCAAGAAGCATCATCTAAGACAAAGGAGACTTATGTGTGTGTGTGTGTATATGTGTGTGTGTGTGAATAAGACAGTCAGAAAAAGCCTTTTAAAAGATGGCATAACATGCATTTTCTTTCATTTTTCAGATGCAAAATATGTATTTGCTAGAAGGATGATTTATTTATTTGACTAAATTTGCATACATTCCCTTTCCATTCTTCCAACCTTACAGCTTAAAGTCAAATTGAGTCTTGATTTTTTTGTTGTTGATATTTTGGTTGTTCTTGAGCGCATATTTATTTTGCTGTACATTATTGTTGCTTCAAATATATTCATTGTTAGCCACGGGTTCAATGACAAAAAATGTGGAGAAAATGGAAAAAATATAGAAAAATATTCATTAATTCATAGTACTATCAAAAAAGATTTTAAATTCTCAATAAAGTTCATACATACAATAAAAATGCTGAATGACTCTTACTACTCACTGACACTTTTTTCAACTGTCCTTCAAACCTCTACCTATTGCTTAAGTAAAAGGCCCTATAAGAAAGTTATCGAGGAGGAGATAATTAACAAACTTTCCCTTCAGCAGCAGCATAAAAATGTTAAAAACCTCCTTTTCTGAAATTAAGAAGAGTAAGTTCAACAAAGGAAAATATACAATAGTTGAAGTCATCTTTTTAAAAATAAGTGAAGACAATATCAACAATACAAACAATCTACTTCTGGCAATAAAAAAAATTCATTTATGTTTGACAAACAGAATTATGACATACTGCATGACTACTATTTTACATAAAAATTATGTGGTTGGTATAGACAAATGAAACTCAATTTATTAATGTGTAATAATAGATTGGACTAGGCTTATGGCACATCTATCATTCTAAATTTATTCTCATGGTGTAGATGCAAGAGAGATCTTATTTTATTTTTTAAAAATGTGTATTTATTTATTTTTGACAGAGAGAGAGAGACAGCACAAGTGGGACAGGGTCAGAGGGAGAGAGAGAGAGAGAGACAATCCCACGCAAGCTGCTCCCTGTGAGCACAGAGCTCGGAGTGAGGCTTAAACTCACAAACCATGAGATCATGACCTGAGCTGAAATCAAGAGTTGGATGCTTAACTGACTGAGCCAACCAGATGCCCCAGAGATCTTATTTTAAATTGTATTTTAAAACCATAGATTCATATTTTAAAACTATTTACTTTAAAGTATGATTTTAAACTACCAAAAGAACCAAATCAGCCAGAAAGAAACATCTTACTAAAATTAAACATAACAAAATGTATCTAAGAACTCCTAGAGGCCTGATCCTAGCTAAGAGGAGAAAAGGGAAAGGGATGTTTAGATAATACTTTCATCACCCTATATTCCTCTGATGTCTTTCATACTCCAGGTACAACAAATATAAAATCTGCACAACAGGGACGTCCACTCTCACCACTGTTGTTTAACATATTGTTGGAAGTCCTGGCCACAACAATCAGACAACAAAATGAAATAAAAGGCATCCAAATTGGCAAAGAAGAAGTCAAACTTTCACTTTTTGCAAATGACATGATACTCTACATGGAAAACTTGAAAGACTCCAACAAAAAACTGCTAGAACTGATACCTGAATTCAGCAAAATTGCAGGATATAAAATTAATGTACAGCAATCAGTTGCATTTCCCTACACCAATAACGAAGCAACAGAAAAATTGATAATTGCACCAAGAACCATAAATAATTTATAATTATTATTATTTATTATATTTATAAATAATAATTATTATATTATTATTAAATTATAAACCATTTATAATTGTACCAAGAACCACAATACCTAGGAATAAAACTAACTAAAGAGATAAAACATCTATATGCTGAAAACTATAGAACGCTTATCAAAGAAACTGAAGAAGACACAAAGAAATGGAAAAACATTCCATGCTCATGGATTGGAAGAATAAATATTGTTAAAACGTTAATACTAACAAAGGAATCTACACATTCAATGAAACCCCTATCAAAATAGCACCAGCATTCTTCACAGAGCTAGAACAAACATATAATCATAAAATTTGTATGGAACCACAAAAGACCCAGAATAGCCAAAGAAATGCTGAAAAAGAAAACCAAAGCTGGAGGCATCACAATCCCAGACTTTAGCCTATACTACAAAGCTGTAATCATCAAGACACTGTGATATTGGCACAAAAACAGACAAATTGACCGGTGGAATAGAATAGAGAACCCAGAAATGGACCCACAAATATATGGCCAACTAATCTTTGACAAAGCAGGAAAGAGTATCCAATGGAAAAAAGACAGTCTCTTCAGCAAATGGTGCTGGGAGAACTGGACAGCAACATGCAGAAGAATGAAACTGGACCACTTTCTTACATCATACACAAAACAAATTCAAAATGGATGAAGGACCTAAATGTGAGATAGGAAACCATCAAAATTCTAGAGGTGAAAACAGGCAACAATCTCTTTAACCTCAGCTACAGCAACTTCTTACTTGACATATCTCTGAAGGCAAGGGAAATAAAAGCAAAAATGAATTATTGGGACCTCATCAAGATAAAAAGCTTCTGCACAGCAAAGGAAATAATCAACAAAACTAAAAGGCAACCAATGGAATGGGAGAATATATTTGCAAATGACATATCTGATGAAGGATTAGTATCTAAAATCTATAAAGAACTTACCAAACTCAACACCCGAAAAATAATCCAGTGAAGAAACGGGCAGAAGACATGAATAGACACTTTTCCAAAGAACACTTCCAGATGGTTAACAGACACATCAAATTATTCTCAACTTTGCTCATCATCAGGGAAATGTATGAATCAAAACCACACTGAGACCGGTCAGAGTGGCTAAAATTAACAACTCAGGAAACAACAGATGTTTGGCAAGGATGTGGAGAAAGGGGAACCGTCTTGCATTGGTGTTACAAATGCAAACTGGTACAGCCACTCTGGAAAACAGTATGGAGGTTCCTCAAAAAATTAAAAATGGAATTACCCTATGACCCAGTAATAGCACTACTAGGAATTTATCCAAAGGATACAGGAATGCTGATTCGCAGGGGCACATGTATCCCAATGTTTATAGCGGTGCTACCAACAATAGCCAAATTATGGAAAGAGCCCAAATGTCCATCAACTGATGAATGGATAATATAATACAATATACAACATATGTATTATTATATTGTATTATATAATATATATAATATATACATATATGTACATATATGTATTAATACAATATACATATATGTACAATACATATTATATTGTATTATACTGTATTATATATTATATTATAGTATAATACAATACATATATTGTATTATATAATGTATATATAATATATACATATATATGTATACATACATGTATTATTAATACAATATATATACATACATGTGTACATATATTAATACAACATACATATATAACATATACATAATATGTATATGTAATATATATGTATTATATAGTATGTAATAATGTGTATATAATATACACATATATGTATATATTATATATGTATTATGTATTATACATATACATGTATACATGTACATACATGTATGTATACAATATATGTATATTTTATTACATGTATAATACATATTGTACATATAATGTACATATACATATACGTATAATGTACATATAATGTGCACATACACAAATGTACATATAATATTAATACAATATACATATATAATACATACATACATGTATGTATAATATATGTATTATTAATACAATATACATATATTGTATTATATGTATAATACATATTGTATTGTATTATAGTGTGTTATATTGTATGTATAATATATTACATATATTGTATTATATAATATATACATATATATGTACATATATGTATTATTAATACAACATACATACATATACACACACACACACACAAAATGGAATACTACTTGGTGATAAAAAGAATGAAATCTTGCCATTTGCAACAATGTGGATGTAACTGGAGGGTATTATGCTAAGTGAAATAAGTCAGTCAGAGAAAGACATCATACGTTTTCACTCATATGTGGAATTTGAGAAACTTAACAGAAGGCCATCAGGGAAGGGAAGGAAAAATAAGTTACAAACAGAGAGAGGCAAACCATAAGAGACTCTTAAATACAGAGAACAGATTGAGGGTTGATGGGGGTGGGAGGTTTGGGAGGTGGGGAAAATGAGTGATAGACATTGAGGAGGGCACTTGTTGGGATGAGCACTGGGTGTTGTATGTAACTAATGAACCACAGGAATCAGTTTGTTCTCTGTATTTAAGAGTCTCTTATGGTTTGCCTCCCTCTGTGTTTAACTTATTTTTCCTTCCCTTCCCCTATGGTCTCCTGTTAAGTTTCTCAAATTCCACATGAGTGAAAACATATGATATCTATCTTTCTCTGACTTATTTCACTTAGCACAATACCCTCCAATTCCATCCATGTTGTTGCAAATGGCAAGATTTCATTCTTTTTCATCACCAAGTAGTATTCCACTGTATGTATATGTATATATGTGTGTGTATATGTATATATATATATATATATATATATATATATATATATATATATACACCACATATCTTCTTTATCAGTTGATGGACATTGGGCTCTTTCCATAATTTGGTTATTGTTGATAGTGCTGCTATAAACATTGGGGTACACGTGCCCCTACAAATCAGCACTCCTGTATCCTCTGGATAAATTCCTAGTAGTGATATTGCTGGGTTGTAGGATAATTTTATTTTTAAATTATTTGGGGGTGCCTGGGTTGCTCGGTTAAGAGTCCAACTTCAGCTCAGGTCATGATCTCGCAGTTCGTGAGTTCGAGCCCTGCATCGGCTCTGGGCTGACAGCTAGGAGCCTGGAACCTGCTTTGGATTCTATGTCTCCCTCTCTCTCTACTCCTTGCCCACTCACACTCTGTCTCTCTCTCTCTCTCAAAAATAAAACATTAAAAATTTTTTTAAAATATTTTGAGGAACCTCCATACTGTTTTCCAGAGTGGCTGAACCAGTTTGCATTCCCAGCAACAGTGCAAGAGGGTTTCCCTTTCTCCACAGCCTCACCAACATCTGTTGTTTCCTGAGTTGTTAATTTTAGCCACTCTGACCGGTGTGAGGTGGTATCTCAGTGATTTGTATTTCCCTGATGATGAGCAAAGTTGAGCATCTTTTCATGTGTCTGTTAGCCACCTGGAAGTGTTCTTTGGAAAAGTGTCTATTCATATGTTCTGCCCGTTTCTTCACTAGATTATTTGCTTTTCGGGTGTTGAGTTTGGCAAGTTCTTTATAGATTTTAGATACTAACCCTTTATCAGATATGTCATTTGCAAATTATCTTCTCCCATTCCATCGGTTGCCTTTTAGTTTTGTTGATTATTTCCTTTGCTGTGCAGAAGCTTTTTATCTTGATGAGGTCCCAGTAATTCATTTTTGCTTTTATTTCCCTTGACTTCAGAGACATTTCAAGTAAGAGGTCAAAGAGGTCAAAGAGGTCAAACCTGAACATAGGTTTTTGTGTGGACATGTTTTCATTTCTCTTGGGTATATACCTAGGAGAATTGCTGTGTCTACTGTAACTCTCTTTGACCTTTAGGAGAACTGCCAAACTCTCTTCCAAAGGCAGGACAATTGTCTGAATATCTACTGTGAGCACAAGGAGCCAACAATCAAATCATTTAAAGTCATTTGTAATACCTTCTCTCTAGGTAGACATACAAACAACTAAATACATAATTAGGGCCACTTGTTTAATATCCTTTTGAGTTTTAGGAACTGCTTTCTAAAAATTTCATTTTGTTTTGGGGTACGTGGGTGGCTCAGTCAGTTAAGCATCCAACTCTTTATTTGGCTCAGGATATGATCTCACAGTTCATGAGACTAAGCCCCAACTTGTGCTATGAGCCGAAAGCAAGGAGTCGGCTTGGGATTCTCTCTCTCTCTGCCCCTCCCCACACTCTCTCAAGCATCTACTCTCTCTTTCTCTCAAAATAAATAAATAAAATTTTTTTAAAATTTCATGTTGTTTTGTAATTAAGTAAAATATTTACATGGTTCCAAAGTTCAATTCACCAAAAAAATTATAGAGCAAGGTAAAGTCAAACAAGTCTCATTTCTACCCTTTCTCTCCCCCATTCTCCTTCCCCACACAGATGACTATTTTTTATTTTGTTTTATCCCTTACATCTTTGTCAGTGTGTGTGTGTGCACCAGCTTTACCTAAGAAAGGGGTGTGGGTCTATTTTATTTGCTCTCCCTTTTTTGGAATATATTCTAGTATACAGGAAGGTTTCTATTTTTAATCTTATGATTACCTTTATACAAATTACCTTTGTAAAAATCCCTTTATCTTCATGCCACCTTTGGGGCATTTTTCTGTTGGTTGTCCACTATAAGCAACATGAAAATTAGGAGATATCCTCCCCCCTCCCTTTTCCCTACATCTGATTTTAAGTAATATATTTTTATTAAGAGAGCAACTTTGACTCTTCATTTACTTCTCATTCTACCCCATTTTTGTAATGTTGATGCCTAGAGCCAATACATACAATACTGTATCCTTCAGAGACACATTTTGTCCTGGTTCTACAGATAAATCTATATCTAGTGCTCACAATCAGTACTTATTTTACTATAAGCCTAGTCATATTGTTAACCTGAAGCCAATTCTCCAGTAGACTCCTTGAAACACTCACGGGAACAATATTCCTTGAGTTCTCATATGTTTATGCCAGCTTGCTTATTATGATCTGTAAAGTTCAGAATGGCTAGATATAAAATCTTTGGCTCACCTATTCTTTGAGTATCCTATGTTAACTTACTGTCTCCCTGCATAAAGCGTTGTTATCAAAGTCTGATGACATTTTTATTTTCTTCCTTCTATGAGTGACTTAGTCTTTTCCCTGGATGCCCATAAGATTTTTTTCTTTTTCTTGTAACTCCTATAGTTTTATTAGCATATACAAGGGTATTGGGTCAATTCTCCTACATGTCTAGTATGACATTTCAATATCAATTTTAAATCTCCTATGTTTGAGGAAATCTTTCTTCAATGGTAGCTTTTAGTATTTGTTCTATTCATTACTTTGTGCTTCTTCTTTGACGACTCCTATTATATATACTTTGGATCTTTACCTTCTGTATCTATCACTTTCTAACAAAACTTTGTATCTCTTTTGCCATTTCCTGGCTTCCATTTCCCATTCTATTTATCCCTTAAGGCATTTTCCATTGTATTTATTTGATCTTATATTCCTTCTAGTTTTGTCTTCACTTCTGTAATAATTTTACCATTTTTGTAATTCTCTTTTGAGTTCTGCCATCTCTCTTAAAAATTTCCTTTTCTCCAGTCACTTCAATTATTAATTTTCCTGGTTTTGACTTACATGGTTATTTCACAACTTTTGTCATGTTTTTAATATCCTTCAACTTGTTTTGAATTATTTGGCAGGGCTTGCCTGTTTATGGTATGCCTTCATTGTCTTTCACAACATTATGTAATTTGACTATGATCCTGTTCTAGGACTATGATACTACAGATTTCTGCCCAATTTCAACTGCTGTTCTCAGATTGGCCCATCTCATTTTTCGGGATTTGTTGGTGATTTGGGAGTTCTTTCTTCATGGTCTTAGAAGCCAACTGATTTTCCTCTGCTTCCTCACACACAGATGCTGATACCACGTATACCTGTTAATGATATTTTGGAAAACCACTTGTATTTGGAAGCTTACAGTAATATAGCATCACCTAAGTTTTGTTGTAGTTGCTACCTGTGGGTTTTTGGTTATATTCTCTTACTTTCTCTGTTTTATGAGAGAGAAGTTGAGAGGATTCAAAAATTTTGCCACTATACCTATAGATAAATCTCATAGACATATGGTTGAATGAAAAAAATTAGACAAAAGTAAAAATACTGTATGATTCCACTTACAATAAAGGTCAAAAACAGATAAAACTAATCCATGGTGACACAGTGAGAATAGTAGTTACAATGGAGGAGTAACTGATTGGGAGGTGGCACAAACAAAGTTTCTGGGTTGTTGATAATATTCCATAACAATATGGGTGGTTGTTTCTTGGATATTTACATATATAAAAATTTACTGAACCGTACACATAAGAAACGGTATATGTTATACCTCAAGTTTTAAAAATGCTGCCTCTATCATTATCTTTCCCTTCAACCTATTTTATTGAAATTATACTCATGTTTTGCTTTCTTAGTTTGAGTATTTTGAGACATAACATAATATTGAGCTAAAATAAGTATACAAAAGTAAAGGACACACAAAAAATGTATTTACAGTAATCATCACCATGTAAAAAATACATCCATTCAGGGGTGCCTAGCTGGTTCAGTGAACACAGCATGTGACTCTTGATCTCAGGATTGTAAATTTGAGCCCCATGTTGGGAGTAAAGATTATTTAACAAAATAAAAATTTTTTAACGTTTTATTTATTTTTGAGACAGGGAGAGACAGAGCATGAACAAGGGAGGGTCAGAGAGAGGAAGACACAGAATCTGAAACAGGCTCCAGGCTCTGAGCTGTCAGCACAGAGCCTGATGCGGGGCTCGAACTCACGAACGGCGAGATCATGACCTGAGCCAAGGTCGGCCACTTAACCAACTGAGCCACCCAGGCGCCCCAAAATAAATTTTTTTAAAAAAAATCTGTTCAAAGATTTGAAAGGTACATAGATACATACAAATATGAAAATATTTGATGTTTTTGGAATGATTATGGGAATGATTTTTTCTATTTTTTTGTTTTCATTATTTTTATTATATTGCTTTTTCTTCAAAATACAAGCTTTTCTGTATATCTAATTCAACTATTTAATATTATCACTATTTGTGCCTTCACAATACTGTGAGGTTTTCTATTTTTTTCCCTAATTCAAAGCAATAAATTGATTGCAACTAACAGTTTTCTAGGATATGGAATGTGAAAAGGTAAGTAAAAATAACTTTTGGCTTGGTTAAGTACAAATAATTTCTAAAAACAAGATAAGCAAAGAACAGAAAAAATAGAAAAAGCAGTAATTATAAAAGAAGTTTATAGAACACAAATGTGACCTGTATTCACAATATGGTATCCAAGTAAAACATCAATGTTATTTTGAGTTGCCTATAAAGAAGCACTATGTCACTGAGCAAGAGCACAACAATTGATTGCTGGTGTGCTTTTGAGAGACTTAGCAATGTATTTTTTTTTTTCTAAAGGCAGTCTTGAAAAATTGTGAGGCTGGCCAGTTTGGTTTTGGCTTTGGGAAAATATCACTGGCACCTCCCCAAATATCCAGAACTTTGATCATGTTCTATGGCCAGTCAAAATCCTCCCCACAAAGGGCCATCTCCCTGGGTAGTAGTATTTTATGCTTTCTCATCCAAAATCTGCTCTCAACTGGCCAAATTACTTAGAAAAGGACCTGATAAGAACAGGTTTAATGTGCTCCTCTTATAACACTAATATTTTTTAAGAAATAATAATTTCTTAAGTCAAGCAATAAAGTTAAGGGAAATTTTATTATCAATAAGAAGGTGGCGAAAGCCTTACCCAGGACATCTCTACCCACATAACTCATTGCTAAGATTGGCCTGGAACAGCAGTTGCAAAGATACAGTTTTCTATTACTGTTGTAACAAATTACCACAAACTTAGAACATTTCATAGATCATAAATCCAACACTGGTTTTATTGAGCTAAAACCAAGGTATTGTTGGGGCACCTGAGTGACTCAGTCAGTTAAGTGTCCGACTTCAGCTCAGGTCACTATCTTGCGTTTTGGGAGTTCAAGCCCCGCATTGGGCTCTATGCTGACAGCTCAGAGTCTGGAGCCTGCTTCGGATTTTGTATCTCCTTCTCTCTCTGCCCCTCCCCCACTCGGGTCTCAGTCCTCAGTCTCTCTCTCTCTCTCTCTCTCTCTCTCTCTCTCTCTCTCTCTCTCAAAGATAAATAAACGTTAAAAAAATATTTTTTTAAATCAAGGTGTTAGCAAGGCTACATTCCTTTCTGAGGGCTCTAGGGGAAGATCCATTTCCTTGATTATTCAGGGTGTTAGCAGAATTCAGGTTCTTATAGCTGTAGAATGGAGGTCCTCATTTCCATGCTGGCCATTGGTAGCTTCTAGAGGCCACCTGAATTCCATTGGCTGTGGTGCCCCATTCAGAGAAAATATGAACATCTTAGAATCCTGATGGGAAAGTCCTTAAGGATCAATTTTAGATTATAAATCTATGGACCCTAAAAAGATGTTACTGCAAGTAATTAGACACGGCCTAAAAGTATGGAAAAATCTATAGAATTTCTTTAAAAGGGAAAAGAGGGAAGAAAGGAAAGATAATTTAACAGAAATGATTTAATAAAAGGAAATAATATCTTTCCTTAAATCAAAATAAAGGATTTAAAAATTTTTACATGATTGGTATCTCTGACAATGCCTAATCAGAATATGTGAACATTAAGAGTTTAGTTCATGAGGCATTTATATATGTAGAAGATAATATGAGAGAGATTTTAGAAGAGGAAACTGTACCACTTCTTCCCCAAATGGAGGGTGGAGGAACAACGACATACTGTGTAGAAGGAGTCATACTTACGTGGATTGGTCCATGCATAATGGGAGCATATGTGCATTGAAAGAACATTTGTCAACAAAAGTAAACTTCTGTGTTTGTAGATGTAGGTAATTATATTTAGATTTTTTGGTACCAAAATCAGAAAAAGGCAAATTCAAATTTGTGCTTCTTGGTTAAAAAAAAAAATCTCTAGTCATTAAAAAAAAAAAGATGTTTTAATGTCTTTAAGTTATTCGATCAGAGAGAATGTTTACTTTAACCAAGTTTAGTCTCATCCTAAATAAGTACAGATATATCTAAAAATTTACCATTATTCTATTCCTTCTCTATTCCACAATAACGATAACCTCTGCAATTAAATAACTATGTTATTTAATTATCTGTTTACATATCAGTACTCTCAATAGAGGGTGAGTTACTCCTAGAGGACAGATATAGATGTTATTCTTTTTTTAATTTTTTAATTTTTTTAACGTCTATTTATTTTTGAGAGAGACAGAGAGTGAGTGGGGGAGGGGCAGAGAAGAGAGACACAGAATTGGAAGCAGGCTCCAGTGAGTGGGTTTGTGAGTTCTAGCCCCAAATCAGGCTCTGTGCTGACAGCTCGGAGCCTGGAGCCTGCTTCAGATTCTATGTCTCCCTCTCTCTCTGCCAGCTCACACTCTGTCCTTCTCTCTCTCTCTCTCAAAAATAAACATTTTAAAAAAATTAAAAAAGAAATTTTAAAGTAGCCTTCTCAAAAACATCAACCAAACTGATTAAATGGATCAATTCTAGTAATGACCTAGTCAAAATGCTCCAATGTAAGTCATTAATTGAGTAACATTAATTGTATTAAGTAAATGTAAGTCATTAAATCCAAAACAGTATCTTTTGTTTGTACAATGATCCATTAAAATGCAACATTTATGGGACACCTACTACGTGTTAGGTGTTGATTTTAAGATGATTAAAAGTTAATTCCATAATAGAACTCTGATTTTGTTTTGCTTGGTAAATTTCTCAGTTCTGGACAACAGTGTCATGCTGTAAAGGAAGCACAGTTCTTTGACCTGGCTTTTGGAAGATATCCCTGTAACCTTTTAGCCAATTCTTCTTTTTGGTTAATGGTTTCTGCTACTTGTATCCAACTATAATAAAATGTAGAGTAAGTTTGAAGTTATAGGATAAGCCATACTTCTCTAGCACTGCTTGAGTTTTTCCCACTTCTAGTATGCCATGTGCAGTGCTGCCTCTTCCTATGTGACAACCTAAGTATAATAAATATTAAAACACAAAGAAACAAACAACACACTACTACTGCTTAGGAGAGGAAGCAAGCAGTATGTCCAAAGCCCTTGGAAGAGATATCACAGAATGGTGGAATTGAAAGGAAAGAGGCAATCACTTAGCCTAGCCCATTTAACTTTGTGAATTCACCACTAGAATCTTAATTCCAGAGCTCTACAACTATGCCAATACTACTCCCACATTAAAATAAAATAAAATAAAATAATTAAATTAAAATGAAATAAGCAATCACACTGGACAGTACAATATGGAGAACAATTGAGAATGCATCTATAAAGTATTGACCTATTTATTAAAGGATGTTATATCCCTTTAAGAGAAGAAACCATTTTTTCCACTGTATTCTGTCAAACTGCTTAGGCATTCAGTTTCCCACCAAGGAAATAAGAGATATTTATACTAAAAACATGACTTGACTATAATAACTTACAAAAGTACTTCCCAAATGCCAACCTCACCCTTCTCTTTACTACTCCTATATAAATATACTACTAAGTTTAAAGGATTCTCAAAAGCATATATCTTTAGCCAAGTTGGATGAATTCAATTCATAAAATTGTGTGTTCACAAATTAAGTTTAGGTAGAAGAGAAGACAGATGAAAAGTTTCTTACATTTCTTCGTTACACTAATGATTTTTAAAATCAATATTCTCTCTCACACACCAGGAATTAGCATATTGCAGGCTATCTTCAATTACACATGTTGGCATATATAATTGACAATGAAAAGTTACATACAGCAGTAAGACCAGTTACTGCAGGTGATGAATCATTGCAATTATCTTAATTGAATGGAAGAATGAATGAACAGAGGGGAAGTCTTTTTATTACAATGACTGAATATTCAAGAAGAGACAAAATGAGAATGGCAAGTTATCCTACACAAGCAATAGCACCACCTGCTGATTAACAAAAGCAACAACATCGGTTAATTTAAAAATCTGGCCAAAGGTACCTTATATATTCAGATCTTTTCCCTTGAATTCTGCCCCACTTAATGTAATATAATGCAATTCATTAATATACTCTGTATTATTTGTTTATAACAACTAATTTAATTTGAAAGTTTCTACTTTACATGTTTGAATCATGCATTTCTTCAAAATCAAAGGTAAAAAACAAAATTTATTATGAAATCTAGGGAAAAATTATGCTACTATGGCTTTTAATTTTTATTCCATAAATAATTTACTTATAACATAATTTATTTTACTAACCCTCAATAATGTATATTTAATTTGTGTCTGATATTCCCTGACCACCTCACCCATCTTCCTTACCCAGCCTTATTTTTTTATGGCATGCATTACCACCTAACATATTAAATATTCATTTTATTTGTTTGTATATAGTCTTTCAACTGCTGGTATGACATTCTCAAAAGCAGGGAATTTATTTTGTTTACTACTGTTTCTTTAACACCTAGGACAAGTGGCTGGCATATAACAGACTCTCAATATATATTCATGAAGGAATTAATGAACATGAAAATAAACGAACAAATGAATACACAATGCATTTTTAAACTTCCTTGAAAGGGTCAAAAGTTTCAGAGATCTTAATAGATTCTGTCAAATTATACTTCAGAAAAGTTGTACTCCCTTTATTGCTCCCTTTATTGCTTTTTGAGGCCCATGTTCCCATTTTCTGATGAGTGAAAAATGTTACTACACTGTGAATTTATTTGTATGACACTCATTATTGAAGAGACTGATCATATTTTGGGGTTCACAATATAATTCTTTTATAACTCATTTTTTTTTCAGTTCAAGATTTTCTATTTGATTACTTTTTGTAATTTCTGCTTATTGATATTTTCTATTTGTTCAAACCTTGCTCTGGTTTCTTTTAGTTCTTTATGGTTTTCTTTAGCAATTTAAGCACATTTAAAGTTTTTGTTTAGGGGCGCCTGGGTGGCTCAGTCAGTTGAGTGTGTGACTTTGGCTCAGGTCATGATCTCACGGTTTGGGATTTTAAGCCCCCCCCCCCGCCGTCAGGCTCTGTGCTGATAGCTCAGAGCCTGGAGCCTGCTTCAAATTCTGTCTGTCTGTCTGTCTGTCTCTCTCTCTCTCTCTCTCTCTCTGCTCCTCCCCCACTTGTGCGCACGCGCACGCTTTCTCTCTCTCTCAAAAATAAATAAACGTTAAACAATTAAAAAAAAAAAAAAGTTTTTGTCTAATCCAGTGCTGGGCTTCCTCAGGGATGGTTTCTATTTTTTTTTTCCTTGTTAATGGGCCATACTTTCCTGCCTCTTTTGCATGCCTTGTGATTTTTTTTGTTGTTGAAAAATGAATGTTTTGAATATTATAATGTGGTAACTCTGGAAATTAGACTCTCCTCCCGCCCTAGGATTTGCTGTTGCTGCTTTTTAAGGGTTACATTAATTTGCTTATTTAGTGACTTCTCAAACTATTTTTAAAAATTTTATTTATTTAAAAAAATTTTTTTTAATGTTATTCATTTTTTTTGAGAGAGAGAGAGAGAGAGAGAGAGCTAGTGGGGGGAGGGACAGAGAGAGAGGGAGACACAGAATGCTGCTTTGGAAAAAGCAGGCTACAGGCTCTGAACTGTCAACACAGAGACCAAAGTGGGACTTAAACTCACACACCACGAGATCATGACCTGAGGTGAAGTCGGACGCCCAACTGACTGAGCCACCCAGGAACCACTTTTTTTTTTAAGTGATTTTTCAAACTATTTTGCAAGACTGTATTTCGTTCATGGATGGTCACCTAAGTCTCCATTCCATTATCTAAGTAGTCAGTTAGTGATCTGACAAAGCCAAAAAGAAAGAAAAAATATTCTCCTACTCTTTGCCAATTGACTGTGAGCTGGGGTACTCCTTCAATACTTAGCCAGACCACCCATAATTTTCCTTTGCCTTCACCACCTGCTTGTGCAGAGCCCAAAGGTCTGCCAAAAATACAAGCCTAGTATCCTCTCAAGTTTTTTCTGAGTGTATATCTGGCCCTGGGCATGTGTTTTGTATTACAGAATCCCCAGTATTTGTAAGAGCCCTATAAAACCCTTACTTTTCCATTTACCTTCCTCCTCAGGCTCCTCTTTTCCAAGCTTTTTGGTCTATCTGCTACTTGCACCATTCACCATCCCTTGCCCCCAGAAGCCATGGATAGTATGCTTTCAACAGATGCCACCTGGGAAGCCACTGCAGCTCAGAGATATTTCCAAGGGAGGCAAAACAAAGACACTCCTCTGTGCTGGCCCCTCAGGGAACCACAAGACAGGTCAAAAAGCATAACCACAGTTTTTTGAAAACATAGCCCATATTGTTCCCCCTGGCACTAACAAGCCACACCTGAATGCAGGCTGTCATTCCCGTAGCCACTGCCAAGCTGGGAACAGGGGATGGTAGGCAGGTAAACCAAAAATGCCACAATGGTTTCTTAACAAATTTAGCAGCCTCTTCCTTTATTAAACATTCCCCTTAGTTGTGGGAAGTTTTGAATTAGATTCCAGAGCTCTGAAAAAGTTGATTCTGACATTTTTGCCAGTTAATTGTTGTTTGAGTGGAGGGAACAATTCTTGGAGTTCCTTAGTCCACCATTTCTGCAACATCGCTCCTCCTTTGCTAATTTTTATTGAAGAACTTTTTAAAGACCTGTACTGCATCTGTACAATTGATATACTTTCATTAAGAAAGGCTCACACTTGGGGTTCCTGGGTGGCTCAGTTGGTTAAACGTCCAGCTTCGGCTCAGGTCATGATCTCACAGTTCATGAGTTCAAGTCCTGTGTCGGGTTCTGTGCTGACAGCTCAGAGCCTGGGGCCTGCTTTGGATTCTGTGTCTCCCTCTCTCTCTGACCCAACCCCGTTCATGCTCTGTCTCTCTCTGTCTCAAAAATAAATAAACATTTTTAAAAATTAAATTAAAAAAAAATTCTTTATCCAGCAAGGCTGTCATTCAAAATGGAAAGAGAGATTAAAAGTTTCCCAGACAAACAAAAGCTAAAGGAGTTCGTGACCACTAAGCCAGCCCTACAAGATATTTTAAGGGGGACTCTAAGTAGAGAAAAGAGAAAACAAAACAAAAAAGACTAAAGCAACAAAGACTAGAAAGGACCAGAGAATGTCACCAGAAATAGCAACTCTACAGGCAATACAATGGCACTAAATTCATATCTTTCAGTACTTACTCTAAATGTCAATGGACTAAATGCTCCAATCAAAAGGAACAGGGTAATCAGAATGGATAAGAAAACAAGACCCATCCATATGCTGTTTACAAGAGACTTGTTTGAGACCTAAAGACACCTACAGATTCAAAATTAGGGGATAGGAAACCATCTACCATGCTAATGGTCATCAAATGAAAGCTGGAGTAGCCATACTTATATCAGAAAAACTAGATTAAAAAAATTTTTTTTAATGTTTACTTATTTTTGAGAGACAGAGAGAGACAGAGCGCAAGCAGGGGAGGGGCAGAGAGAGAGGGAGACACAGAATCTGAAGCAGGCTCCAGGCTCCGAGCTGTCAGCACAGAGCCCAACACGGGGCTTGAACTTGTAAACCTGCAAGAATATGACCTGAGCTGAAGTAGGACTCTTAACCTACCAAGCCACACAGGTGCCCCCAGACAAACTACATTTTAAAATAAAGACTGTAACAATAGACGAAGAAGAACATTATATCATAATTAAGGGGTCTATCCACCACAATCTAACAATTGTAAATACTTATGTCACCAACGTGAAAGCACCCAAATATATAAATCAATTAATCACAAACATAAAGAAACTCGTTGATAATAGTAGGGGACTTCAACACCCCACTTACAGCAATGGACAGATCATGTAAGCAGAAAATCAACAAGGAAACAATGGCTCTGAATGACATATTAGACCAAATGGACTTAACGGATTTATTCAGAACATTTCATCCTAAAGCAGAATACACATTCTTCTTGAAAGCACGTGGAACATTCTCCAGAAAAGATCACATACTGGGTCGAAAAGCAGCTCTGAACAAGTACAAAAAGATCAAGATCACACCTTGCATATTTTCAGACCACAATGCTATGAAACTCGAAATCAGCCACAAGAAAAAATTTGGAAAGGTAACAAATACTTGAAGATTAAAGAACATTCTACTAAAGAATGACTGTGTTAACCAAGAAGTTAAAGAGGAAATTAAAACGTACATGGAAGGCAATGAAAATGAAAACACAACAGCCCAAAACCTCTGGGATGCAGCAAAGGTGGCCATAAGAGTAATCCAGGCCTTCCTAAAGAAGGAAGAAAGGTCTTAAATACACAACCTAATTTTACACCTAAAAGAGCTAGAAAAAGATCAGTAAATAGAGCCCAAAACCAGCAAAAGAAGGGAAATAATAAAGTTCAGAGCAGAAATCAATGATATTGAAATAATAATAATAAAAAAGTAGAACTGATCAATGAAAGCAGGAGCTGATTCTTTGAAAGAATTAACAAAATTGATAAACCCCTAGCCAGTTTGATCAAAAAGAAAAAGGAAAGGACCCAAATTAATAAAATCTAGAATGAAAGAGGAGAGATCACAACCAACACTGCAGAAATAAAAACAATAATAAGAGAATATTATAGGCATTTATATGCCAACAAATTGGGCAATCTGGAAGAAATGGACAAATTCTTAGAAACACAGAAACTACCAAAACTGAAACAGGAAGAAATAGAAAATTTGAACAGAACCATAACCAGTAAAGAAATTGAATCAGTAATCAAAAATCTCCCAAAAAACAAGAGTCCAGGGCTGGATGGCTTTCCAGAGGACTTCTACCAAACATTTAAAGAAGAGTTAACACCTATTCTTTTGAAGTTGTTCCAAAAAATAGAAATGGAAGGAAAACTTCCAAACTCATTCTATAAGGGCAGCATTACCTTGTTCAAAGACCTCACAAAACCATACAAAGACCCCACAAAACAGAACTACAGACCAATTACCCTGATGAACATGGATGCAAAAAATTCTGAACAAGATACTAGCCAACTGGATCAAACAATACATTAAAATAATTATTCACCACAATCAAGTAGGATTTATTCTTGGAATGCAGGGCTGGTTCAATATCTGCCAAACAAACAATGTGACACATTACATTCATCAAACAAAGTATAAGAACCACATGATCCTCTCAATAGACGCAGAGAAAGCATTTGACAAAACACAGCATCCTTTCTTGATAAAAACCCTCAAGAAAGTAGGAATAGAAGGATCATACCTCAAGATCATAAAGGCTATATACTAAAGATGCATTGCTAATATCATCCTCAATGGGAAAAAACTGAGAGCTTTCCCCCTAAGGTCAGGAACACGACAAAGATGTCCACTCTCACCATTGTTATTCAACATAGTGTTGGAAGTCCTAGCCTCAACAATCAGACAACACAAAGAAATGAGAGGCATCCAAATCAACAAGGAGGAAGTCAAACTTTCACTCTTTGCAAATGACATGATACTCTATGTGGAAAACCCAAAGACTCTACCAAAAAGCTGCTAGAACTGATACATGAATTCAGCAAAGTTGCAGGATATAAAATGAATGTACAGAAATTGGTTGCATATCTATACACCAATAATGAAGCAGCAGAAAGAGATATCAAGGAATCAATTCCATTTACAATTGCACCAAAACTCCATACCTAGGAATAAACCTAACCAAAGAAGTGAAAAATCTATACACTAAAAACTATAGAAAGCTTATGAAAGAAATTGAAGAAGACACAAAGAAATGGAAAAAGATTCCATGCTCAAGGATTGGAAGAACAAATATTGTTAAAATGTCAATACTACCCAAAGCAATCTACATATTCAAAGCAATCCCTATCAAAGTAACACGAGCATTCTTCACAGAGCTAGAACAAATAATCCTAAAATTTGTAGGGAACCAGAAAAGACCCTGAAGAGCCAAAGCAATCTTGAAAAAGAAAATCAAAGCAGGAGGCATCACAATTCCAGAGTTTAAGTTGCATTACAAAGCTGTAATCATCAAGACAGTTTGGTACTGGCACAAAAACAGACACTCAGATCAATGCAACAGAATTGAGAACCCAGAAATGGACCCACAAATGCATGGCCAGCTAATCTTTGACTAAGCAGGAAATAATATCCAATGGAAAAAAGACAGTCTCTTCAGCAAATGGTGCTGGGAAAACTGGACAGCGACATGCAGAAGAATGAACCTGGACCACTTTCTTACACCATTCACAAAAATAAACTCAAAATGGATGAAAGACCTAAAGGTAATACAGGAAGCCATCAAAGTCTATAGGAGAAAACAGGCAACCGTCTCTTTGATCTCAGCCACCACCACTTACTTGACATGTTTCTGGAAGCAAGGGAAACAAAAGCAAAAACAAACTATTGGGACCTCATCAAGATAAAAAGCTTCTGCACAGCAAAGGAAACAATTAGCAAAACTAAAAGGCAACAGATGGAATGGGAGAAGATATTTGCAAATGACAGAAAGGGTTAGTATCCAAAATCTATAAAGAACTTATCAAACTCAATACCCAAAAGACAAATAATCCAGTGAAGAAATGGGCAAAAGACATGAATAGACACTTTTCCAAAAAAGATATCCAGATGGCTAACAGACACATGAAAAAATGCTTAATATCACTCATCATCAGGGAAATACAAATCAAAACCACAATGAGCTACCATCCCACACCTGTCAGAATGGCTAAAATTTACAACTCAGGTAATGACAGATGTCGGTTAAGGATGCAGAGAAAGAGGAACCCTTTTGCACTGCTGGTGGGAATGCAAACTGGTGCAGCCACTCTGGAAAACAGTATGGAGGTTCCTCAAAAAATTAAAAATAGAACTACCCTAAGACCCAGCAATTGCACTACTAGGTATTTATCCAAGGGATACAGGTGTGCTGTTTCGAAGGGGCACATGCACCCCAATGTTTATAGCAGCACTATCAACAATAGCCAAAGTGAGAGCCCAAATGTCCAATGACGGATCAATGAATAAAGAAGATATGGTGTGTATATATATATATATATATATATATATATATACACACACACACACACACACACACACTCACACACACACATAATGGAGTATTATTCGGCAATCAAAAAGAAAAACCTTGCCATTTGCAACTATGTGGATGGAACTAGAGGGTATTATGCTAAGTGAAATTAGTCAGAGAAAGACAAAAATCATATGACTTCACTCATATGAGGACTTTAAGATACAAAACAGATGAACATAAGAGAAGGGAAGCAAAAATAATATAAAAACAGGAGGGAGACAAAACATTAGAGACTCTTAAACATGGAGAACAGAGGGTTGCTAGAGGGATTGTGGGATGGGGGATTGGCTAAATGGGTAAGGGGCATTAAGGAATCTACTCCTAAAATCATTGTTGCACTATATGCTAACTAACTTGGATGTAAACTAAAAATAAATAAATTAAATTTAAAAATAAATAAGTGAAACCATGACTTACATGTGAAAAAAAAGAAATGTTGAACATGTAGGTGAATATAAGACTATCTTTATTCTCTTAATTTCTTTAAAATGACTATGACTTTTAAAGCGAAAATTATAACATGCTGTGTAATGTGATACTTATGACAACTATAGCATAAAGAAGTAGCTAAATGGAGCCATATGGATACAAGATTCTTATATTTTACACAAAATGGTACAATATTAACTCCAAGTAGTGTATGAGGCAAAATAAGCACCAAGAAATGCCCATTCTCTCTAGGTAAGGGACCAGGCAGAAGGAGGCGTTGCAGAATGGAATCCTTTTGACATAACTACCCTACTTGGGCACACACCATGAAAGAGGCCATGGCACTCTCCTACAGTGTGTGCATAAGAGACATTGGGATGGAACCCTATGGAACATTCCCACTCTGCACACAAAGAACAGAGGTGACATCCCTCCTCCTCCCCACATGGTGCTGCCAAGGCTATGAGGTGGATCTTGGTTAGACCATTCCAGCCCTGCAATACTGAAGCAGCAGCCCTCCCCAATGAGCACTGTGAAGACTGACAAGTAGGGTCCTGTCTCCTATCCCCAGTTTGCACTAATGATAGCGAAGAGGCAGCACCGACTCCTCTCAACAAGTTAGGGTAGGATTATGGAGAGGAGGGAGCAAGAGAAAGGTATTAAGTCTGTGTCTGAAGGCTTTGCAACATCATCAAGCAGCCCATCCATACATGCAACCCACTAAAATCAACACAGTAACACTATGACAACTGTACTGCAGTGCAGAAGCAAATACCACTTAGGTTTCAAATTTGCCTCTGGGTTAAAAACAGGGCAGACCAGAATAGCACTACAATGGCTTTAAAAATGAAACTGATATTTGAACCACAGTCCACAAAAGTGAGCCAGGACATGAGTTCTGAATCGATATAGGTAACTGCCTGATTAAATAGAAGATGTAAATAGAAACCAGAGTTTCATAGCAGCTTAGTCAGTCTTTTAAAAATAAAAATTCTAATTTTATGGTGAAATTTAATGGGAATATTAAATTTATTGTATAACAACTGAGTTAGAGCAGTATACCTATTCACAAAAATAGAACAACTTCTGCTTTTTCAGCGTAGGGAATATAGTCAATGTTACTGTAATAGCATTGTACGGGGACAGTAGCTACACTTGTAGTAAGCACAACAGTATATACACACAGAGTGGCCAAAGCACTATGTTGTATGCTTGAAACTAATGTAACGTGTGTCAACTATACTTCAATTTAAAATATCTGCTTTTTCAAATATTCCTGTCATCAATCTAGTTACATACTTGTATTGCAAGAAATATATTCAAACCAAAATCTAATCTGTCATTAACAGTCTTCAAGCAGTTGAGCCTTTTCCTCTCCACTAGAAATATTTCTTGAAAAACATTAAAAGACAATGTTTACAAAAACCACATTTTCTCTAGACCTAATATTTCACAGATAACCTGAAAGTTAATATCACCTTTATTCTTTGAAGCTTTTTTTTTTAATGTTTTTATTTATTTTTGAGAGAAAGCATGGAAGCGAGGGAGGGGCAGAGAGAGAGGGGATACAGGATCTGAAGTGGGCTCTGTGCTGACAGCAGAGAGCCTGATGCAGGGCTCATGCCCACAAACTGTGAGCTCATGGCCTAAAGCCAAAATCAGACGCTGAACTGACTAAGCCACCTAGGCACACCTGAAGCTTTTTTTTTTTAATGTTTGTTTATTTATTTTGAGAGAGAGAGAGAGAGAGAGAGCAAGTGACAGAGGGGCAGGGAGAGAGGGAGAGAGAGAATCCCAAGCAGGGTCCATGCTCAGCATGGAGCCTGACAAGCATGACAGGGTGATCGATCCCATGAACCTGAGATCATGCCCTGAGCCAAAATCAAGAGTCAGATGCTTACCTGACTGAGCCACCAAGGTATCCCTCTTTAAAGCTTATTTTGTAAAATTACTAATTTTTGTTAAGGAATCCTAGGTAAGAATTTTTTTTTTTCAACGTTTATTTATTTTTGGGACAGAGAGAGACAGAGCATGAACGGGGGAGGGGCAGAGAGAGAGGGAGACACAGAATCGGAAGCAGGCTCCAGGCTCCGAGCCATCAGCCCAGAGCCCGACGCGGGGCTCGAACTCACGGACCGCAAGATCGTGACCTGGCTGAAGTCGGACGCTTAACCGACTGCGCCACCCAGGAGCCCCAAGAATTTTTAATAAAATGTTAGGAAACACTGCATTCAACTAAAAATTTGTGAAGAGCTCTCAAAATAGAAATCTGATAAATTTGTAGCAAATGTGAGGGTACAGATCTTTCCTGAGGACCAGATTCTTATATCTAATATTGAAATTCTTCCACAAAGCCAGGCTCTGGATAAATGATTACTACTATTTAAACTTTAAGTTGCAGATTATGAGAGAAACAAAAAAGAAATAAGGAGATAAGAGTGACATTTCCAGGTTGAAGAGAACACGTACTTCTTTTTTTTATGTTTATTTATTTATTTTGAGAGACAGGGAGAGTGCAGGCACAAGCAGGGGAGGGGAAGAGACAGAGGAGAGAGAGAATCCCAAGCAGGTTGCACACTGTCAGTGTGGAGCCAATGCGGGGTTCAAACCCACCAGTTGTGAGGTCATGACCCGAGCCAAAGTCAAAAGCGAGGTGCTTAACCCGCTGAGCCACCCAGGTGCCCCTGTAGTTATTTCTTTTTGTTTTTTTTTTCAAAAGTGTGTTTATTTTGAGAGAGAGACAGACATTTGGCCACAGAATATGCCCCTGGGTGAATGATTACTACTATTAATTACACAACTTTAAGTTACGAATTATGAGAAAACAAAATTATTATAGCCCCAAAATAATTTTTCCTTTTTTTTAAGTTTTATTTATTTATTTTGAGAGAGAGAGAGAGAGAGAGAGAAAGAGAGAGAGAGAGAGGGCATGAGCAGGGGAGGGGCAGAGAAAGGGAGAAAGAGAACCCATGACAGCATGGAGCCTGATGTGGGGCTCAAACTCCTGAACTGTGAGATCATGACCTAAGCCAAAATCAAGAGTTGGAGGCTTAATCGACTGAGTCACCCAGGTACCCCTATCCTCAAAATAATTTTAAGTGAGACACATGCTAAGGAAGAATCAGAAGGATAAACTGTATGAGATTTTTTATCTTTTTAATTAGACTACTCTTTTTGGTATCACCTTCATTACCATTTACTATTTCATCTCTAAAGCGTTTTTTGTATACTAGAGCAAGCTTTACCACTTTTAGAACTCAGAAGAAATAATCAAATATCTCACATGTTTTATTTAAGTGTTCCTTCACTTAAATTGTCTGAGGAACACCTAACAAAGGTAACCAGGGAACTTCTTAAAAATACAAATCCCTGGACCCCATTTTACTGAGATTTTGATTCATCACATTATAAGTGGGGGCCCAAGAAGCTGCATTTTAGCAATGCCCAGGTGATACTTATGAATGTTAAAATCTAAGTAACTTGTTTTATTATTGTAATGATTGCACAGGGATCTTAATAAAATTATGTCACACAAACCCAGTGCAAATTATACCACACCATAAGAAGGTGTTATCCTCAGGCCAGCACCCAGACAATAAGGTACTCAAATCGAAACCCCAGTAATTATTCTTGACTCTTCCCACTATCCCTTTAATGTTTTTTTTAATGTTTCTTTATTTTTGAGAGAGAGAGAGACAGAGAGACAGAGCACGAGCTGGGGAGGGGCAGAGAGAGAGAGAGGGAGATACAGAATCCAAAGCAGGCTCCAGGCTCTGAGCTGTCAGCACAGAACCCAACGTGGGGCTTGAACTCATGAACCACAAGATCATGACCTAAACCAAAGTCAGATGCTTAACCGACTGAGCCACCCTGGTGCTCCAGACTCTTCCCACTTTTTATAGGAAGAGTTCATCTCCTGAACCTGTCCACTTCTTCCCATCTCCACTGCTATTCCCTATCATTCAGGACAACATCACTTTCTTGTACTACTGCAAAAGCCTTTAATTAACCATCTTGCCTACAGTCTACTGTCCCTCTAATCCATCCTCCCTGCTGACCTCAGAGTACACTTCCCTAAAAATGCCAAATCTGATAATGTCATTACTTAAAGTGAAACAGTGGCCCAGTACTGCATGAGGATAAAATGCAAACTGCTTCTAATTTTTCTAACAGCCTATAATTCCTTGCTTTTGCATGTTCTCTTCCCTCTCCTGTACCACTGCTCCTTTGATACCAAAGCAATATTTCCAATATTTGAATATTATCATGTTACTACCCATCAGCCATGGCTCTCTACTGACTGACACACACCATTTTTCCAATTTCATTGTTTTAGCTGTTCAAAGGAAATCTTATTTTGATGTTCAACTAGTAAAACTGATTAATGTAGAGCTCTTCTGATTTTGGCTGGAGAAGAAGACTAGGAGCTCAACCCCCTCACCTCTTTTCTACCCTACAGCAACTCCTAAGAGTGCTCCACAGAAAATAATTTGATTTTTAAAAGCCAGACTCTTTCACATGGCAAACACAGATCGGGTCCAAGAGTATCTTATCTCCTGGTACTATTCCAAGCAAAATCTTATTGACATTGCACAAAAGGCACCATACTGGGATACATGCAGGTTCTTTCTACCTGCAACTCTCTTCCCCCAACTTATCTCCTTGAAGGACTACTAATTCTTCAAGTCTCAGCTCTCCAATCAATATCCACAGGCAAAATTAAGTTCTGCCACACCTTCATAGTGCTTGCACAAAATAAACCTCTTGTATAGCATTTATCACACTGTAGTATGAGTCTTATACCGATTCTCTATTAAACTGTCACAACTTGAGTGAAAATCTTTACATCTCCCTATCCCCAGTTTCTAAAATACTCTCCAATGAGCAGTATACAATGAGCAGTATAAAAGTAACATGTATTGAATTAAAGAACATATTTAAAATGCTATTCAAATCCTTAAAATATTATTACAATATATTCAGTCTATTCAGTCAAATAAGGTAAAAAAAAATCCTTTTAGAAAGTTTAATTTTCCAGAATAGTTAATATTCTAATAATAGGTTTGGTATTTAATGAAGTAAGTCATTAATTATTCAAATCAATTCAACACCCACATTTAAAAAAATTTTTTTTTTAATTTTTTTTTCAACGTTTATTTATTTTTTGGGGGGGGACAGAGAGAGACAGAGCATGAACAGGGGAGGGGCAGAGAGAGAGAGGGAGACACAGAATCGGAAACAGGCTCCAGGCTCTGAGCCATCAGCCCAGAGCCTGACGCGGGGCTCGAACTCACGGACCGTGAGATCGTGACCTGGCCGAAGTCGGACGCTTAACCGACTGCGCCACCCAGGCGCCCCACATTTTAAAATTTTTAAATATTTTCATCAAAATAGCAATTTAAAATAATCATGTTTAAATCAACTTATTGGTGAATTATGGGGTATCTACTGTGTTATACAGATAACAGAGACCCATTGAGCTATGGGATCTTATAAACTGTCTAAGGAGTCAACAATAATATACATAAAATTAAAATGGAAAATATAAAAAGATAATACATTGTGAAAATGAGTATATATTCTATAGACTTAGAATCATTGCTGAAAAATCAGATAAAAATGAGATTATCTGATATAACATCTTGATGTTATAGCTAAAATAAGAGAGACCTTAGGTAAGAGGAAGTTAGAAAAATGAATACCTATGGAAGGTATCAGGAAAGGAAGTCAAACAAGAGATGGGCCTTAAAGAATGGGTAGGAGGTGCCTGGGTGGCTCAGTCAGTTAAGTGTCCAACTTCTGCTCAGGTCATGATCTCGTGGTTCATGAGTTTGAGCCCCACGTTGGGCTCTGTGCTGACAGCTCAGAGTCTGGAGCCTGCTTCAGATTCTGTGTCTCCCTCTCTCTCTGCCCCTGCCCCACTTGCTCTCTCTCTCTCTCTTTCTCTCTCTCTCTCTCTCTCTCTCTCTCAAAAATAAATAAACATTTGGGGCGCCTGGGTGGCTCAGTTGGTTAAGTGTCGGAGCTCAGGTCATGATCTCGCAGTCCGTGAGTTCGAGCCCCGTGTCGGGCTCTGTGCTGACCGCTCAGAGCCTGGAGCCTGTTTCGGATTCTGTGTCTCCCTCTCTCTCTGACCCTCCCCATTCATGCTCTGTCTCTCTCTGTCTCAAAAATAAATAAACGTTAAAAAAATTTTTAAAAATAAATAAATAAACATTTAAAAAATTTTTTAAAAAAATGGGTAGAATTCAGTAACTATAAGACAGAGGTGAGAGCATTCCACGAAAGGAAAGATAAGTAAGGATGTTAATGATGGGCAGAGGAGATTCATGAGACTGATTTGAGCACAGATACAAGTTAGGGAGCTGTGGGGAAAAAAGACTAAATGGATTTTATGGCACCAGGGTTCAGACAGTTTATAAAGCCAGGCAGAAGACTTCATATTTTATGTGACACAAAACAAATTACCAGAAAACTTAATAGATCATTTATAAAGCTTTAATAATTGTAAGTTAACTGTATTATTTTGCATTCAAGGAAAATAAGCCACAGAACAATTATGTGATTTCCTCTTATTTAGGAATAGTACAGAATAACCCTACTCCAAACTCGGCTGCTTCTGAAACACTTTGATGAAATAACTCATTATTCAACTACAGTGGGTAAATGCTCTTGAGCTTCACTGTTTGCCTAATTTCTAAACAGAATTTGGATGAAGAGCACTCTCTTGTGAGGAACAAGTCCCCCATGTATTCAAACATGAATTCTTGACAAAAACCCAATTTCTCTGGTTTTAAGATGATCATTTTTAAAATTTACTATCAATTCCATACCAAACATATGCAAAATTTCTATATGAAACATATTGACAGTTTAAAAAAAAAGTTTAAAATTGAACACTCCCTTTTGATTGAGTAGAAATATTTACTTCTCCATCTTTCATAACCATGCTTAAAGTATTTCCAGAAAGAAAAATAGTAAAGAATATACCCATTCTTCAAACTGTATGGTCCCATAAATCTGGAATTGACTGAACCCGTATATTCAGAAGACAAATCCGAAAGATGCAGTCAAATGCATTCACTGAAAATATTTTTTAAAGATTGAGAACCAGGTGTGTTATGCATTACCACATTTATGACAGCACATCTGTGATTGTTCACCATTATAACTTACCCCAGTTTTATCACACAAGCGTAAAGTATGAAACGATCCAACAGCAAATAATTCTCCATCTGGAGCCCAGGCAACTGAGGTAATAGGATGCTCATGAGGTTGTGAATTGTACAGAGGACGGCCATAACTATCCCATACCTAAAACAGCAAATTAAAAAATCTTTTATAACAGTCACCACATTATTACAGACAAGTTTGTCCTACAGTAAGGTATCAATTAAAGACTCATAAATCATTACTTTATAATAATAGTAATGAAATGTCTTTACTACCACACAAGGGGGAAAAGCTATATTCTTTAAAACCTATATATCGCAAAAAATACTTTATGATAACATAATAATTTTCCAATTTCACCACATCTTTGATTAATCATATAAACTACACACCTTGAGTCCTTTTAAATTTAACAATAAATTTTTGAGATGTTGTTTTTTTGCTTAAATTTTTTTTCTCAGTAAGTGCTCTATCAACTTTCCCTACAAGTATTTATTCCAATTAAATTTCCTCTAATTCCAGTTACATTAAATCTTATTCTTTATTATAAATGATTTTGGTCTGAAGCTAAATAAACAATGTTTAATAAGCCAGTAAAAATTATTTTTAAAACTTCAACTGAGTTGATTTAAATATTCAGCAAAACTAGAAGTTGCATTTATGTTGCTACTCATTAAATCAAATTCTATGGGTCAATGAGAGAAGTCAACACTTTAAAATATCACTTAAAATTATAAAATATCAATTTGTTGAATTATTATAGTTACAAGATGTAGCTAAAGTGAAGGACTAAAAGCATATTCTTATATGCTGAATACTTTTCACCTAAATTCAATTCTTTCATCCAGGTGATAGATTCAAATGTTACATACCTTATATTTACAATCCTCACCAGCAGATAAAATTAGATCATTGACAGAGTTCCAATCTACTTTTAAAATAATGCCATCATGAGCTTTCCACTATGAGAAAAAAGTAAGATATTAATTATAACTTCAAGAGCACTGAAAACTTGTTTGCTTTTTTTTTAATAAAGGACATTTTGCCTAATGATTCTCTCATCCTGTCCTTGGAGATTTCTATCTTTCTTTCATAGCTGTTATGTATAATCTCATTTTCTTGTTTGATTTCTAATTTAAAGTAATGAAAACACTTAGCACTATGACATCCACTATATAGCTTACATCCTTATAAATCTCTTCAGTTGCCTAGACTCCAGATGGAAAATCTCTTGCTGTTGAACTATTTCAAGTTTGACATGTATGTGATAACAGTGTTATGAATCCAAATCTTGCTTTCTTTTATACAGTTTATCCAATCAAAGATAATGCCTTTATTCTTATTTACTAATTTTCTTTTTTTTAACTTTTATTACATGATCATCTTCTTTAGTACTCTGTTCATTCTCCTCTGTGTATTTTCCTAAGCTTCATTCTCTTTACCTGAATGTCTCTAGAGTAGTCACTGAACTCTATAAGAAACTGCTACTGCATTTACCATATAACAAAAGGATGTTTTCCACAGATACGTACATATTGTATTATATATATATATATATATATATATGGAGAGAGAGAGAGAGAGAGAGAGAATGCCTACATATATACATATATATATATATATATATATATATATATATATGTGTGTGTGTGTGTATGTCACCCAGAAATTGGCAATCTAGAAAGTAAGCATGGATGCCTTCTTGCTTTTTAAATACAATCCATGTGTCAATTTAGCTATTACCACACATAATTAAAAAGCTATCTTTTATCATGTTTAGGCAGAATAATACAACTTAAAAAGAATTAATTTTCCTTGAAGACCATAAGGTACATTTTAATGTCTGAGCCAATTAACTTCACATCAAAGAGTAACCAATGTTAAGGGCTCTATTGACCCTTCCCAACCTATTGTTCTTAATGTACACAGAGTAAAATTAAATTAGGGTCAAATAAGCTCTAAGAAGAAGCAATAATTCATAGCTTGTTTACTGAAGATATATAAAAAATATGCACTCTCAAAAACAAATGTATTGATAATATATTTTAAAAAGCAGTAATTCACACAATTTACTGCCAACTTAATACAATGTCCTCAAATAAACTACAAGGACAAAAACAACAAAACATAGACACTGATATGGGTATATACAGATACACACACACACACACACAGATTCTCAAGAGTCTCATTTCAAAGCTGTAAAAATAAATTTTTGCATATTCAAAAGTTAGGAACAAAATAGGATTTAAACTTTTCTTCTATGATTTAGGATTATCAGTTTATATATTACATATACTTACATACTATACATAAGGCATAGACAGTTTTCAATTATATCTCCATGAGTTGCACAATCTGTGAAATTCCTTTGAACAGAAGCAAGCTCCTTGAAGGCAGGAACTGTTCTGTTTCACTTTGCATTATGTCACACACGGCATGGTGCTTGGTATATAGTATGTATGCACTACATTTTCACTGATTGAATAAATTTTTAAAAAGTCTCTTCACTATAAAACCAACTTCTGGGTCTCTAGAAGAGTCCCTAGAGCTTTAAAGGAAAATCAGGTATTTACTTTTGAACTGTATTCTACAAGCAAGAATTAATTAGGCGTTCCTTTTGTGGACAATACAAATTTTAATGTGTTTATGCCCAAGGAAAACTGCTGCAGCTTTAGTTTACCAAAAAGAAAAAAAAGAAAATTTGCATTAAGTTACTAATTATACTTCAACTCTTCTTCCATTCTAGCTGAATTTTGACAATGGATACTTTTCTTTCCCTCCACTACATGCTGGCCCATAAGTTCTACTAGACCACTAAACTATAATTTAACTTCCTGAGTTTCATTTATATAAGCCTAATTACAGGTATCTCAATAAATTACATAACTACAAACTACAGATTCATCTTGCCTGTTTTACTGTACAATTTCAAAGTAGAGTTTTGGAGTCTGAGTGGTGTGGAAGGAGTTTGACTAAAGGCAGGCAGAACTAGTTCTCTTTTGCAGCTTCTTCTGTTTGCCCAAATTTTTTACCTTAGTTGCCTTAGAGCAAGGACCTGTATCTTCTATTTCTTGTTTGTCGCATAGTTCTTAGCAGAGTGTTCTGCATGCAGTAAAAATTTAAATGCATGTTGACTTTATAAAATATATATAACATAGAAGTTGTAGAAACTCAATACATTTGTAGAAACTCAATATGGAAACTCAATAACATTTCTATCCCCTTACTCCCCAAATCTATTACCTACTCAGCTATTAAATCTGATGCTGCTTCTTAAAGCACTTTTATACCCATTGTAGTTGGTCAGTCTCTAACACCAAATCCCTTACTCAAGACCAAGTCATTTCTACATCTTTTTTTTCTGACCTCCTTGGCTCTAATTTACTGGAGGCTGACTAAAAGGTAGAGATGACATAATAACTCATAATAATAACTATAGTAATGAGTACTCTATATTGAGTGCTTACTCTATGCACTCAATATGCTTATTGTATACACTGTCCTATGCACTTTGCAATTTAATTCATTTAATCTTCACAACAATCCTACTAAGTGGGTATTAGCATCACAACTAAGAGATAAGAAAGCTGAGAATCAAAGATATTTTATAACTTGCCTAAAGTTACATTTAGATAAATAAGTGAACATCCTAAAACCATGTGACAAACTCCAAAGCCTATATTTTTATTACCAACACTACACTGTGTCATTATCAAAATAAAATATGATTCTGCATTTTAACACTGAAATCAAACATCAAAATACTGAATATAGGCTTAAGGTTTCCCATTAATTTGTCCTACTCTGACTTGTCTTAACTGCCACCATTGTTTTGCTTCTATATAACTGGTAAAATTATATATACCTAATTTGTTCTAAACATTACATTTATGACCTCTCCACTCTAAAAATACCAAAGAATGCAAGGGTCTTAGAGAAAGCTTAAGTGTATTGAACAGATGATGTTGAAGAGGAGGAGGATGCTAGTTATAATGATAAAAAAAACACAGTCTAAACTTTTAAAGTTTTATGATTTCACCCTGTTTTGTCTTAAATCTATACATGTGAGGCTGATTGTGCTAAATTTAAAGATGCCTGCCATGCCAAATCATGAGACAATTTAGTAACTCTAAACACATTTATGATTTGCTAGAATAATGTAAATTGGATAAGGAGGAAGTGAACCTTGTTAGAAACATAACCAGATATCCCCTATTCTGTAATAAAGGCTAATAAAAACACACACTTAAAAGTCAGACATAAAAAGACCACCCAGAAGAAAGAGACTCCTAAGAAAGTGACCTCTTATTTAGCAGTCCAGCAGGTCCTGATAACAATTTGCAAATACCTGAGAAGTACCTGTAAAACTTTAGCATTTGGTTGAAGAGGTTTAATGATCAGCTGCTTGCCTGCTGTGTAAAGAACCTTTTCTGAATCAGGGCCCCACACTACTGAATATACTGGTGTTCCTGTGAAAAGGAAAAGAAAAAAAAACTGATAAATTTTCATTATTATGCCTTATAATAAAGGAGCTAGTTAAGAGGATCAAAAAAGCGCTTATTTTCAGACCACAACGCTATGAAACTCGAAATCAACCACAAGAAAAAATTTGAAAAGGTACCAAATACTTGGAGACTGAAGAACATCCTACTAAAGAATGAATAGGCTAACCAAGAAGTTAAAGACAAAATTGAAAAGCATATGGAAGCCAATGAAAATGATAACACCACAATCCAAAACCTCTGGGACACAGCAAAGGCGGCCATAAGAGGAAAGTATATAGCAATCCAGGCCTTCCTAAAGAGGGAAGAAAGATCTCAGATACACAACCTAACCTTACGCCTTAAGGAGCTGGAAAAAGAACAACAAATAAAACCCAAAACCAGCAGAAGACAGGAAATAATAAAGATTAGAGCAGAAATTAATGCTACTGAAAACAAAAAAAACAGTAGAACAGATCAATGAAAACAGAAGCTGGTTCTTTGAAAGAATTAACAAAATTGATAAACCACTAGCCAGTTTGATTAAGAAGAAAAAGGAAAGGACCCAAATAAATAAAATCAAGAATGAAAGAGGAGAGATCACAACCAACACAGCAGAAATAAAAACAATAATAAAAGAATACTATGACCAATTATATGCCAATAAAATGGGCAATCTGGAAGAAATGGACAACTTCCTAGAAACATATACACTACCAAAACTGAAACAGGAAGAAATAGAAAATTTGAACAGACCCATAACCAGTAAGGAAATCGAATTAGTAATAAAAAATCTGCCAAAAAACAAGAGTCCAGGGCCAGATGGCTTTCCAGGGGAATTCTACCAATCATTTAAGGAACAGTTAACACCTACTTTCTTGAAGGTGTTCCAAAAAATAGAAATGGAAGGAAAACTTCCAAACTCTTCGTATGAAGCCAGCATTACCTTGATTCCAAAACCAGAGAGAGACTCCACTAAAAAGGAGAACTATAGACCTATTTCCCTGAAGAACATGGATGCAAAAATCCTCAACAAGATATTAGCCAACTGGATCCAACAATATATTAAAAAAATTCTTTACCACAACCAAGTGGGATTTATACCTGGGATGCAGGGCTGGTTCAATATCCGCAAAACAATTAACATGATTCATCACATCAGTAAAAGAAAGGACAAGAACCATATGATCCTCTCAACAGATGCAGAGAAAGCATTTGACAAAATACAGCATCCTTTCTTAAAAAAAGCCCTCAAGAAAGTAGGGATAGAAGGATCATACCTTGAGATCATAAAAGCCATAAATGAACGACCCAACACTAATATCACCCTCAATGGGTAAAAACTGACAGCTTTCCCCCTAAGGTCAGGTCCACTCTCGCCACTGTTATTCAACATAGTATTGAAAGTCTTAGCCTCTGCAATCAGACAACACAAAGAAATAAAAGACATCCAAATCGGCAAGGAGGAGGTCAAACTTTTACTCTTCGCAGATGACATGATACTCTGTATGGAAAACCCAAAAGATTCCACCAAAAAACTGCTAGAACTGATTCATGAATTCAGCAAAGTTGCAGGATATAAAATCAATTCACAGAAATCAGTTGCATTCCTATACACCAACAATGAAGCAACAGAAGGAGAAATCAAGGAATTGATACCATTTACAGCTGCACAAAAAACCATAAAATACCTAGGAATAAATCTAACCAAAGAGGTGAAAATATACACTGAAAACTATAGAAACTTTATGGAAGAAATTGAAGAAGACACAAAAAAAATAGAAAAAGAGTCCATGCTCCTGGATAGGAAGAACAAATACTGTTAAAATGTCGATACTACCCAAAGCAATCTACATATTCCATGCAATCCCTATCAAAATAACACCAGCATTCTTCACAGAACTAGAACAAATAATCCTAAAATTTGTATGGAACCAGAAAAGACCCCCAATAGCCAAAGCAATCTTGAAAAAGAAAACCAAAGCAGGAGGCATACAAGCTGTAATCATCAAGACAGTATGGTACTGGCACAAGAAGAGACACTCAGATCAATGGAACAGAATAGAGAACCCAGAAATGGACCTACAAACGTATGGCCAACTAATCTTTGACAAAGCAGGAGAGAATATCCAATGGAATAAAGACAGTCTCTTCAGCAAATGGTGCTGGGAAAACTGGACAGCGGCATGCAGAAGAATGAACCTGGACCACTTTCTTACACCATACACAAAAATAAACTCAAAATGGATGAACGACCTCAATGTAAAGCAGGAAGCCATCAAAATCCTCGAGGAGAAAGCAGGCAAAAACCTCTTTGATCTTGGCCACAGCAACTTCTTATTCCACACGTCTCCAGAGGGAAGAGAAACAAAAGCAAAAATGAACTACTGGGACCTCATCAAAATAAAAAGCTTCTGCACAGCAAAGGAAACAATCAGCAAAACTAAAAGGCAACTGACAGAATGGGAGAAGATATTTGCAAATGACATAACAGATAAAGGGTTAGTATCCAAAATCTATAAAGAATTTACCAAACTCAACACCCAAAAAACAAATAATCCAGTGAAGAAATGGGCAAAACACATGAATAGACACTTCTCCAAAGAAGGCATCCAGATTTCCAACCGACACATGAAAAAATGCTCAACATCACTTGTCATCAGGGAAATACAAATCAAAACCACAATGAGATACCACCTTACACCTGTCAGAATGGCTAACATTAACAACTTAGGCAACAGATGTTGGCGAGGATGTGGAGAAAGAGGATCTCTTTTGCATTGTTGGTGGCAATGCAAGCTGGTGCAGCCACTCTGGAAAACAGTATGGAGGTTCCTCAAAAAATTGAAAATAGACCTACCCTACGACCCAGCAATTGCACTACTAGGCATTTATCCACAGGATACAGGTGTGCTGTTTCAAAGGGACACATGCACCCCCATGTTTATAGCAGCACTATCAACAATAGCCAAAGTATGGAAAGAGCCCAAATATCCATCGATGGATGAATGGATAAGGAAAATGTGGTATATATACACAATGGAGTGTTACTCAGCAATCAAAAAGAATGAAATCTTGCCATTTGCAACTACGTGGATGGAACTGGAGGGTGTTATACTAAGTGAATTAGTCAGTCAGAGAAAGACAAAAATCATATGACTTCACTCATATGAGGACTTTAAGAGACAAAAGAGATGAACATAAGGGAAGGGAAACAAAAATAATATAAAAACAGGGAGGGGGACAAAGCAGAAAAGACTCATAAATATGGAGAACAAACTGAGGGTTGCTGGAGGGGTTGTGGGAGGGGGGAGGGCTAAATGGGTAAGGGGCATTAAGCAATCTACTCCTGAAATCATTGTTGCAGTATATGCTAATTTGTATATAAATTTTAAAAATAAAAAACAAAATTCTGACCCAGTTACCTATCCATTAGGAAAGTGAATGAAGGTTATACAATTAATCTATGAAATATTAATCCTATTATATTTCTAAAGCCAAGCTTTTAAAATATTGTCTGGAACTCCTAAGTCAGACTATTGTAGCAGTTGGCTTTCTGTGAATGAATAAATGAATCTTTCTGTAATTTACATTTTCACTAAAATGAAATCTGAATCTGAGGATTTATGGGCAATCAATAAGATTTAATTGTTTATTTAAATGCAAACCCAACTGATGCTAGTCAACAGGGAGTAATCAGTAATTAACAGGGAGTAAATTTCAGTAAGATAAATGTTTGTGTTCAAGTGGCACCCTACTTCCTTTATGCCATTTTCTTCCTAATCAGAATATAATTCAGCTGTAAGTCTCAGTGGTTTAAGGGATTTACAAAATCTAGTTTAGACCTAATCCAAAAAAAAAAACCACCATAAAGTATGCCTTCTATTTATTGAGTTTTATATTGGGTCTTAATATGCTATTCAATCTATGACATCTAGGATTGTTCTCTATCAGAGGAACCTACAGATGGCCAACCTCAGAAGGCACTTCTTCGGTACTTGGTAAGTATGTTCTCTTGTAATATTCTCTGGAAGTAGCCAGGAGCTGACCTGGCTGGGCTTCACAATTAAATCTCCAAATGAACAGAATTCCTCTCTAATAAATTTCTCAGAAAATGTAAATCAAAATTTGAGATATTTCAAATGTGGTTCTTGATGATTACTGGAAGGGAATAGGGGCGGAAAGATTATTTGATACAATGAGAAATATAGGTACCTTCTTTATTCCCAGTATTATAGTTGTAATTATTGTTCAAAAAAAGTAACTTGATATGTTTTAATTAAAGATCATCATGAATATATTCAGTAAAATTACACTTTCCTGGGGTGTTTACTAAACTATGACAAACATCTATCCTCAAGGAAATAATTCAGTAAATACAACTCCCATTGAGTTATACAGGATGTGACTCTAGCCCTTTAGTTGTGGTAAAAGGCAAAGTTGGGGTATAGGATGAGGAGCTATGGACATTTTTGTCCTCTTTAACACTGAATCTGTGGCCTCATTAAGTCAGCTGTGTCACCATTTCCTTGCTTATAAATCTTACAAATCTTCAGAATTCTTGTCTTCCCTGTTGGAACTTAGTGATTATTCACTTCCTGTTTAAAAAATATTTTTTAAACAATAATACTGTTTAAAAAACAGATATAATAACGTATTGTATAAAACAAAATAAGCTTATAGAGGAAAAGTTAAGCAATTCCTTTGTAATACATGAGGCTTTTAATCACATTTGTTCAATCAGAAAACAAATATAGGGTTATGATAGGTAAGATTAATAGCCAAGTCTCATTAGTTAAATCTTCTTAACCACCAATATTCAAAATGGGTATAACATCAAGAACTAAGAGAAGTCTTCATTTTATTCAGCTCTTATATTTATAATAAAATGTTAAGTGTAAAACTAGTATATTCATGAAAGTTTTCTTTCCCAAGAGGAGACATACAATACAATTTCCAATTTGGGTAGTTCGGATAAAGATTATTACTGAAAGTAGATAAATTAGCTTCATAAAGAAAATTATGGTTTCCATTATGATGAAATCTATCCCACTTGCACTTCAAACAAATCTGTAATATTTAAAATGTTTTTTAAAAAATATCCTTATTAAAGCAGTGACTTACTCCCAGAGCCACACTTCACTTCGCAAAGTCAGTATGAAAATAACAAATATAGCCTTCAGGTTGAATAAGTTTACTATAAAAAGTTTAGCAAAATATGTAATAAGATGTTATTAATTCAAACATTAACAGAAAAATGGACAAAAAAACAAAAGTAGTTTCAGAAGAATTAAATAATGTCTTGCTTTTTATATTGGGAATTTTCATTTATGCTCCATTTCAGTTAAGACACTCAAAAAGATCTTGTTTTTCTGACTTTGTACACTAAGATCACATGACCCTTTTGACATTTTTTAAGAAACCACATGCACCTGGGGTTGTGTTAAATGTCAGACCCTTATCTTTCTGTAAAACAAATTATCTAAATTCTTTCAACCTGTTGAAGGCATTTTAAACCACAGAAGAGGAGACAAAAATGTATTTCGATTGTTTTAAGGAAGTGCATGGTCAAATATACCATGTTTTTCACACTCATACTAAAAAGTAGCCCCTAAAATGTTGTTTTTGTATGTTTTTAAGAATGCTTTGAAACAAACTCTTCACTACTACACTGAAGAATTAGCTATCTTTGCCTTCAATGTAATATAGGTCTACATTGGGTATAAGTAAAGTACTCAGAGCAGAGTCTGATACTATATAAGCACTATCTGTTAGCTACTACTACTAGAAATTACTTTGTAACACAATAAACAACCAGCTGTTTACTGTGTTGTTCACGATAGTAAGAACTCAATGTTTTGGGGTTGCCAAATCATTAAGAATTAGAACACCAAGAATTATTCCTCTTTCATTCTACTTGTAGGGACATATACTAACAATAAATCAAGTGGGATTTATTCCACACAATAGCAACTTTTGGGTAATATATGTCACTGGGTCGGTACAGAGAAAAGTTTAAGTGAATGCATTTGCATCTTTAGTTTCTAGCCTCAGCCACCTCTCCCTTGGGGATTGCAACTTCCCCTATAGCTTCATCTTTCACCTTTCCGTAACTGACTCTCACTTTAATATTTCAGCCTTTACCTCTGAGCTCTAACACAATATTTCCACTTGCCCTGAAGACTTCAAACTCTACATATTCAAAACTATCATCCTTCCACACTAACCCCTCATTTATTCTTCTGTCTGAATTTTTTCCCTTTTACAAGATACCCATTCCTCTCAGCCACTAAGAACTATTCACTTTTTTCAACTACTATCATCGCTGCCTCTGTTCAAGCCTTATTGCACACTAGCATAGAACATTCTAATAACCTCCGTACTGGTCACCCCAATTTATTTTATTTTTTGGTTATTATTATTTTTAATTTTTCTGAATGTAGTTGACACAGTGTTACATTAGTTTCAGGTGTACAACACAGTGATTCAATTTCTCTATATGTTATGCTATGTTCACCACAAGCATAGCTGCCATTTGTCACCAAACAACGCTATTACAATATCGTTGACTATATTCCCTATATTGTGCCTTTTATTCCTGTGACTTATTCACTCCATAACGGGAAGCCTATTATCTCCCACTCCCCTTCCCCCATTTTTCCCATCCCCTCACCCCCTTCCCTCTAGCAACCAACTTAGCATAATACCCTTTAGGTCCACCCATGTTGTCTGAAATGACAAGACTTCACCTTTTTTATGGCTGTGTAATATTCCATTGTACATATATACCACATTTTCCTTATCCATTCATCTATCAATGGACGCTTAGGTTGCTTCTGTATCTTGGCTATTATAAATGATGCTGCACAGGGGAGCATATATCTTTCTGAATTAGTGTTTTTGTTTTCCTTGGGTAAATACCCAGTAGTTGAACTACTGCATCACATGGTATTTCTATTTTTTAATTATTTTTAATTTTTTTAATGTTTTATTTATTTTTGAGAGAGAGAGAGAGTGTGTGTGTGTGTGTGTGTGTGTGTGTGTGTGTGTGTTTGAGTGGGGGAGGGGCAGAGAGAGAGAGGGAGACACAGAATCCAAAGCAGGCTCCAGGCTCCGAGCTGTCAGCACAGAGCCTGACGCGGGGCTCGAACCCATGAACGGCGAGATCATGACCTCAGCTGAAGTTGAACACCCAAGCAACTGAGCCACCCAGGTGCCCTTATTATTATTTTTTATTCTAGAGAAAGAGAGCAAGAACGGAGGAGAGTGACAGAGCAAGGACTTGGGGTGGGGTGGGGGGAGAGAGCCAGCCAGGTGTCCCTATTTCTATTTTTAAGAGGAACCTCCATACTGCTTCCCACAGTGGCTATACTAACTTACATTCCCACCAATAGTGCATGAGGATTTCTTGTTCCTTACATCCTCACCAACACTTGTTGTTTCTTTTCTTTTTTATTTTAGCCATTCTGACAGATGTAAGGTGATATCCCATTGTGGCTTTGAATTGCATTTCCCTAATGGACAGTGATGGGAAGCATCTTTTCATGTGTCTCTTGCTGGCCACCCCATTTAATCTCTATTTCCTCTCATTTATCCTACATATTACCGCTAAGGTTATGTTCCTAACAGATAGTCTTTATCTCTTATTCTTTTGCTTATTTTTTTAAGGTTTTGTATTCTGATAGAATAAGATCAAAACTGCTTCATTTAGCATCCAAGACCATCAATGTCTTGGTCCCTCTAGCAACACTATCCCTCATACAGCCTACCCCTGGCCCAAGGGGTCTGTTCACATTCACCTGACTTCCATGCTTTATGCTATTCTGCCTCTATACCTTTGATCATCTAACTTCCTCCACAGCCCCACTCCATTGCCATTTTTTTTTTCTGTTTCGATAGCTTTATCGGAACATGGTGGTAACACAGAACATGGATTTGGGGACCCATCACAGACACTCCTCCTCTAGACAGCAAGTGCCTCACGTCTGTAGCCAGCAGAGGCTCTAGGAAGCCTCCAGAAGGGTGGGGGCAGCTCAGAGACAGACCCGAAGGAGGCCCCTGCAGTGGCAGGTGGTATGTGGGCATGATGGGTTGGAGCCCTGACCAGCTGAGACCGTGATCAGCCAGACCAGTCTTATGGCTCCAACTACTTGGCCATGACTTAGAGATCCACCTGCCTTAGACTCCCAAGAAAACTTGAGGAGGGGATCCTGGGGCTTCCAGATGGAATCCAGACAAGAAATTGAGCATCTCTGAGGGCCACTAGGGCAAATCAGCCCCACTCCATTGCCAACAAGCCCATTTACTTCCCTAATTTATTCATCCTTCAAAGCCCAATCAAAATATATTCTAGAGGCGCCTGTGTGACTCAGTCAGTTAAGTGTCCAACTCTTGATAGCTCAGGTCTTGATCTCAGAGTTGTGAGTTCAAGCTCTGCATTGGGTTCCACACTTAACGTGAAGCCTACTTTTAAAAAAGCGGAGGGGCACCTGGGTGGCTCAGTTGGTTAAGCGTCCCACACTTGGTTTCTGCTCAGGTCATGATCTCACAGTTTGTGAGTTTGAGCCCCACGTTGGGCTCCACACTGACAGCGTGGAGCCTGCTTGGGATTCTCTCCCTCCCTCTCTGTCTGCCCCTCCCCTGCTTGCTCACTCTCTCTCTCTCTCTCTCTCTCTCTCTCTCTCTCTCTCAAAATAAAAAAAACTAAACATTGGAAAAAAATGTTTTTTAAGATATTCCAGGAATATTTGCCAGGAAGCCTTTCGGATACTTTCTTTCCTCCCCAAAGCATTCATCTCTGTCTTCCTGTCCTCTCACAGCATCCCGCATTGTGTAACAGTTATTTATATTTCCAGTTTACCTCCTATACTAAATTCATTGTCGATAGATTCCATTTTTGTCATTCCATTCTTCCATTTGAATATAATATAGGAGGAATGTCCTCAAAGGTGTGCAGTATTACTCTATTCCAATTTTAGCCTATAATTAAAATGTACAATGTAACACAAGATATGGTTTAATTATAATTATCATTGGCCCATACATTATTTTTCTCTAATAAGGAAAAATGACTCCTCATAGGTACCAGTAAGAATTGTTTCTAAACTAAGTCAAATTTTTCAAAAAAAAAAAACCTTTAGAATTAATGCTTTTTCTGTATTAGAGAAAAAGGTGATGACTACGACTTTTTCTATGGGTACATCTGGCTCCAGTCATTAAGAAATGAATTCAGAATTTTTTCTATGCATCAAAAATAAATACAATTAACATAAACATGTAGTAAAAATCACAAAGATGCTTTCAACATTGTTTGCTGAATTCCAAGTTTTATGATAACTCAGGTTTGTGTTATTTCATTTTCGTACCAAAATTTCCAGTTTTTATCCTAAAAGGAGGCTGGAGTCCCTGACCCCACCTACTATGGCCTCCTTACTCGTGCCTTCAGCATCCAGCTCTCAGTAGTTCATAGTTCAGGTTTATAATCACCCTCAAAACTTGTAATCTCTAATAAATCAAATATACCTTATAAGTAACCTGATATTTTTCCTTCAATGTTGTTATAACTTAATTTTTCCAATGATTTTTCCCAGAGATAAAATGGGAAAAGTCTATGCCTTATTAGGAAAGTGTGGGTGGCACCAATGATCAAAAACTCAAAAATTAGATGCATAGTTCTACAGTAAATCTGTAATTCTTAATCTAAAAAAAAGATATGATTATTCAGTTGAAGTACCAATAAGTTAACTAAAATAAGAAAATCTATATAATTTATTTTTGCTAATTAATCTCATAATTAATATAAACCTTGAGTGAGGAAAATAAATAAGATTCAAATAAGATAAAAATGATCAGCCCTTTCACAGCCATTTGATGTTAAGAAAATTATAGCTGGGGCACCTGGGTGGCTCATTAAGCGTCCGACTTCGGCTCAGGTCATGATCTCACAGTCTGTGGGTTCAAGCCCCATATCGGGCTCTGTGCTGACAGCTCGGAGCCTGGAGCCTGCTTCAGATTCTTTATCTCCCGTCTCTCTCTGCCCCTCCCCTGCTCATGCTCTGTCTCTCTCTGTCTCAAAAATAAATGAAAATATTTAAAGAAAGAAAGAAAGAAAGAAAGAAAGAAAAGAAAGAAAATTATAGCTATTTGGAATGTCAATGGAAAATATATTACTATATACTATAGTATATATATATATAGTTTTTATATATAGTATATATATATTTTTTATATATAGTATATATAAATATATAGTATATATATAGTATATATATAGTATATATATATTTTTATATATATAGTATATATAGTATATATATATTTTATATATAGTATATATATATACTATATATAAAATACTATACTATACACTATTTATATGAATATATAATAAATACTATATTATATGACCTAAGCAGTATTTTAGCTTTCAAGAGAATCTATTTACCCATCTATTTGGAGGAAGAAAAAAAAAGGAGTACTACCCATCCCTCTCTAAAATAAATATCATACACAAAAACTAACTCAAAATGGATCATAGACCTAAATGTAAACACAAAAACTATAAAACTCTTAGAAGAAAATATAGATGTAAATCTTCATGAATTCAAGACAGAAGACCAAATTTGTATGTGAAATGTCCTGATTTTAATATCGATCCTGTACCATTCTAGTGTGCCAGATTCAGCCCATAGACCACCTGTTTGTGACTTCAGATTTATAAAACGCCCTTAATTTATAAACATATTATGCTTCCAAATTGCCATTGCAAATTTGGGAACTCTGAATATATTTCTCCATAAAAGTAAAATAAGAGGCAATTTGGTTTCCAGACCCATTACACAGGTAAACCATCGTACCGAACTAATAATACTATGTCAACTATCCTCCATGATTAACATTGTTTATATCAAAAAACACATTCTAACTTTCAACTTTAGACTTCAGAAAGTCCAAAATGGTAAATGCAAGGGCAGTAGAAGGGCAGGAGATGATTGGGAAGAATTTAAGAAAACAAATAAGTAACCTTACAGGGCTACTAGTGAAGAAGGGTCTTAGACAAGGATTCCAGTTGCTATAATGGGTACTGAAAGAAACTTCTGGAATTTCTCTAAAGATCTGTGGCTTCTGTAAACAACAAATTTTTTTTTCTTTTTTCTTTTTTTTTTTATTTTTGGGACAGAGAGAGACAGAGCATGAACAGGGGAGGGGCAGAGAGAGAGGGAGACACAGAATCGGAAACAGGCTGCAGGCTCTGGGCCATCAGCCCAGAGCCTGACGCGGGGCTCGAACTCACGGACCGCGAGATCGTGACCTGGCTGAAGTCGGACGCTTAACCTACTGCGCCACCCAGGCGCCCCTGTAAACAACAAATTTAATAAAAGAGAAAAGAAAGGAAAAAAGGACGTGTCTCAGCAGCAGCAACAGCTGAAAAGAACCATAGCCCCAGCTCCAAGGGGGCAATAATTTCTAGAAGAATTTTGTCAGTTGCTTATAAGTCAGACATCATATAGTGAGAATGCCAAATAATTAGCCCTAACAAAAATTATAAAGCCAAAAATAAATCCCCATTCTTACTAAAAAATCTAAATAAAATTTATTTTCTAGAGGTACATTTTATTGCTAAAGTAAGAATGGATTGACATTTTTTCCTAACTAAAATTCACCCATATATGTTTCTATGAACTCATAATTTTCTATTCATGGATAAATATTCTATTTGGAGATTATCTGTAGCAAATATTTAACCTCAGGAGATAACCATTACCTAGTATTTATGATTACCTAAATAACTACTACCTATTATTTATGGTGGCCCTTTGCTAAAATTTGGTTAATGTGCAGCTAAGGAAATGTAACTATTTTAACACTATTCTAAGAGTACACATGACTTAAAAAATTAAATCTGGAAATTTTTGGAAGTCTTAACTGGAGATACCTCACAATATGACTTTATCATATAATTCTAAAGAATTATTTACAACCTGTCTCTAAAGATCAGCTGATATGTGTTCAGATCAACATTAAAACTGCTTTACTATTACTAGATAAAATCTAATTAGGAAAATAAATCTGCTACATATGCGCGCGCGCGCGCGCGCGCGCGCACACACACACACACACACACGCACGCACACACAAAATCCCAACGGGAATGACCACTGGATTGATTTTATGGGCACTTCTTTCCAATTAACATAGAAAACTAAGATGTTGCTCTAAGTACTTGTAGTTTACCAAGTTTTGAATCTTCAAGGTATCTGCTCCCTTCCATGAGTAGACACCAAATGTAGAATACAATTTAGAAAGGATGATAATATTATGAGCTTATTAGGACTTTTTAAGTACGGAGATACTTTCAATGTTTTCTATTACTATTACTTACTTAAATAGACACCCAATCCTATTCCAGGTAGTATATGCTCATAAGGCCTCAGAATTATTTTTAAAAGAATCATTAGCCTTTAACTGCATTTATATAGATTGACTAAAAAAGCTAGGGCACCAGGGTGGTTCAGTCGGTTAAGCGTCCGACTTCAGCTCAGGTCATGACCTCAGGGTCCATGAGTTCAAGCCCTGGAGCCTGCCTCTGGATTCTTTGTCTCCCTCTCTCTCTGCCCCTCCCCCACTCGTGCTTTATCTCACTCTCTCTCCCTCTCTCAAAAATAAGTAAACATTAAAAAAAATTTTTTTAAAGAAAAGAAAAAGCCCTTGAGTGTTTCTTCTATTTCTTGGCTCAAATAATACAGTTATCATGGCCTATCAGGCAACATGGAAAATAAGAGGAAACAGTGTAAACAGAAATAAGAGATTTCAGGTTTTGAACCCAACCTAAATCTGTCTTAAGAACTATAATAGTCTGTTTTTAAAAGAAACTGTTAAGACATCTTAATTGATTATTATATGTACCTTGCTGAGCTAAAGTTGATCTTAGCATCCCAGTCTTTGACCAGATTTTTATTTGTCCATCTTCTCCAGCTATAAAGAGAGAATAATAATTGATATTTTCATCTATATAAAACAAATTTAAACATTAAATGTGCATATAAAAATCAATATATCATATTAACACATATTTAAAATTCGGATACAATTTACTCATTAAATGACAGTGCTTCATAACTATAAAATTTATTTTTTTAAAAATTTTTTTTCAACGTTTTTTATTTATTTTTGGGACAGAGAGAGACAGAGCATGAACGGGGGAGGGGCAGAGAGAGAGGGAGACACAGAATCGGAAACAGCCTCCAGGCTCTGAGCCATCAGCCCAGAGCCCGACGCGGGGCTTGAACTCACGGACCGCGAGATCGTGACCTGGCTGAAATCGGATGCTTAACCGACTGCGCCACCCAGGCGCCCCCATAACTATAAAATTTAATTGAAGTTACTCTGAAACAATTTTATCAGAGTAAGCCCAACTTCCATGCCCAAAATTTTTATTTTTTTTCCTTTAATCTTAGAAGACTTATGAAAATATTATTCAAATAATACTTTCATTTTCACTGAAGTCTCCACCCTACAATTCTAAGAAAAGTGCCTTCAGTGCAAAAGAAGAGTTGCAGGCAAATTCCAGTGAAGTGGGGACAGAATGGAGTGAAGTAGTAGCCTTCTCTTTTGAACAGCTTGCCTAAAAGAAAAAAGAGGAAGTTGTATCTAGAGAGAATTACTTGTTAAAGGCAGGATTATTTCATTATTCTCATTTTCAAGATGGAAAATATCTGAATACATTTATATGCTGAAAAAGAAACCCCTGGAAAAGGACAAGTTGAAAAAATAGGCAAGAGAAGGAACAACTCACTGAAAAAAGTCCTAAAAGAAAGCCCAGGGAATAGGTCGGTGGTTTTACTATGTATTCACAAACTCTTTGTTATTCCTCCTTTTAATAGGTGGAGCTTAATTTCTCTCTTCTTCACAGTGAGCTATACTTAGTGACTTTCTTCTCATAGAATGTGGTAGAAATGATAGAGAATGACTTCCCAGGGTGGTTCAAAAAATATATTGTGTCTTCCATCTTGCTCTCTCTTGGATCACTCACTTATGAAGCCTGCTGTCATGTTGTTACAACACTCAAGCAGCCCTACGGAGAAGACCGTGTGGCGAGGAAGTAAGGCCTGCTGCCAACAGTCAGAGAGGAACTAAGGCCTCTTGCCAAGAGCATGTGAGTGAGCCATCTTGGAAGCAGCCCCAATCAAGCCTTCACATTATTAAAGCCCTATCCAACAACATGAGTCTGAGACAGAACTACCCAACCAAATTAAATCTTCCTTGTCCCACAGAAATTGTAAGATACTACATGTTTACTGTCTTAAGCCATTACCTTTTGGGGTAATTTGTTAGGCGACAATAGATAACTAATACCATAGACAAAGATGAGAATACTTGCAGTAAAGCAGAAGATGGGAGAGAGATGGAATGGGGGTAAAGGTCAGTTCAATAAGAATATTTTGAGTTTTAAAATTTTAAAGAATTACAACTTTTATTTATCTCATAACTGACCATTTCAAAAGTCTTGACAGAATATTCTCCATAAATCATATATTATTAATATGACATTCTGAATTATAACATTATCTAGCAGGTTAGTTCAATGCTTTGCCAATTATCTGCTCTTAAACAATGAAAGACACTATTACTAAAGAAAATATGATTCAAAGAAAATTTTCCTTTAAAAAATTCGTTTAAAATGTCATTTTTGCAGACAACTTACCTGTAACTAATGCTGTTCCTTCATAATTCCATCTTCCTGCAAGAACTGCTCCACAGTGAGCTTCTACACTTTTTTCCACTCTTCCTAACTTAGAAATCAGATGAAATTTACCTAAAAGAAATTATACTTGAGAAATCTATTTGGATTTTCTCAATCAGCAAATATCTGTTGAGTACCTACTGCTAGATTAGCATAGTGCTAGGCACCGGACACATAAAGACAAATAATATTCCTACTCAAATACTTGTTCCTACTGTCTTTTTTTAATGTTTATTTATTTATTTTTGAGAGAGAGAGAGAGAGAGAGAGAGAGAGGCAGAGAGAGAGGGAGACAAAGAACCCCAAGCAGGTTCCGCACTGTCAGCACAGAGCTCTATGAGACTCGAACTCATGAATTACAAGATCATGACCTTAAGCCAAAATCAAGAGTCCGACTCTTAACCGACTGAACCACCCAGGCACCCCAATTGTTCCTACTTTCAAGGAACAAACAAATCTATTGGTAAACAAGCCTGAAAACAAAATTAGAAAATCTTGAAACAAGTGGTGTAATAGAAATATGTACATGATGCTATTATGATAGATTAGAGGGACAAGAAAACTTCACTGGGATATGGCCAAAGGGGGCCAAGAGAAATGTCAAGAAAGCCTTCTAATTCATCAGGGTTTTGCAGTCTTTGTTGTTGTTGTTGTCATTGTTGTTGTTTGCAAGATACCAAAAAGCTGGTAAAGGTGTAGAGGACAGGAACCAGGACAGTTAAATGGTGTTAAACAATAAACTGAGGCATAACAAAAAATTTTAAGAGTTTATTCGAGCAAAAATCTATTCTAATTGGGCAGCACTTAAACCAAAAGTGGTTAAGAGTATTTCACCAACAGGAGATCAGGGAAAGACTTTTATAAGGAAAAGGTAGAAGCAAAGTACAGAAATTATTGATTGGCTATAGCCTAAGGCCTAGTTGGCTGTTTATGACTGGTTGTGCTTTGGTTTCAATTTCAAAACTTTAAAGTGTTTACAGACAGATTTTGGTTGGCTCAGGCCAGCCAAAGGCATTAGGGCCATCTCTGTTTAATGGTCTTGTTGTTAACTAATTTAATAATTGATAATTCCAAATTTCAAAATACTTGCTTTATATGATTTTACACTGTGCCAGGCACTAGGTAGACAAAAAGGAGCAGGCTACTTGGTTGCTGTCCTCAAAAACTTCACACATATACAGGCAAAAAGTAAAAACTGACAACTTTAAAGGACATAAGCAAACTATCTAAGAGATGTCAAGGGGATACATCAACTGTACAAATAACTACTACCGAAAGCTGAGAAAAGATCAGTGTGGTTTTGAATAATCATGAAATCTAGTAATACATAGCTCATAATAATATAATTAAGTACAGTGAAATTAGAAACTTCCCCCAAATCAAAAAATATATTTTTCACAAAGAATCAATGTGGCTATCTAATCAAATTTTGCTTGCAAAAATTTATTTTGTTTGAATTTACTTTTAGTTTAAGGCTTTTCAAGAATCTGGCTTAATATTAACAATTCATTAAAAATATATCTAAGCTGCATAAGATGTGTTTAAAACATTTCTCTGGAAAAGTCTCATACAGATGACTTTGAAACATTTAACACCTAGCACCCTGTGGTTATTTCACTAACCACATACCCATTCTTACCAACAAAGTCATTCCCTCTTTTTTACACACAGTGCACATTATTTGCAGTTCTGTTGCAGTTTTTATTGGGCTGTGATTCATATCAGGGCAGAAGGCCATATTTTAGTGATATTTTTATTTGCAATAAAACATTTACATAATCAGCATTTGTTAAGCTTAACTAATTCAGTAACCATCTCCTAACTTAAAAAAAAAAAAAAGACTGGCATCTTTTTTTTGTCATTCCATCCGATAGCTTTCTTTTCTCATCATTCATTTTCTAGGACCTTAACAATAAGCTACCGTTTTCCTTCATCTAACTATCCACTAGCAGCATCTACTTTTCCCTATACATTTTTCAATGTAATAAAAATACTTTGAATTCAACTATCATTATTCTCTTCATGAACTAACTCAAAATTATATGGGATTTACTTTTTAATGCATTGCTTTACAGAGAATATGCAAGGGGGGAAAGCCTCAAAAGAGGAAAACTGTAAAGATGACAAAGTGGAAAGCTACTTCTGTGGCCATTGTTTACTTTACCCAGGTCTGTTCTCACTAAAAGTTAGCTTACTGCCTAGCACAGAATATCCACATACTAAACAACTGTTGCATATAATGAATGAATCCATCACCAAAGAGATTAACCAAATAACTCTTAAACCAGAAATGAAGGATCCAGAAATTTCCTTTCAATCCATTCCATGTTTGAAAAATTTTATGTATTTAGATTGTTGATATTTTTTAAAGTTTGTTTATTTATTTATTTATTTTGAGAGAGGGGAAAGGAGGGGCAGAGAGAGAGAGACAGGGAGAGAGAGAATCCCAAGCAGACCTGAACCAATATCAAGAGTCAGATGCTTAACCAACTGAACCATCCAGGTACCCTCGTTGATATTTCTTATCCTAAAATACCTAATATGGACTTTCTGACAAGTGCTAAAAATTATTCTTGCTTCCTATGACCTTACAGAAGACGTACACTGGGACAACTAGGGTCAGCTCTTTGCATAGATTTGGCGCTCAATAAACCTTTGGCCTTAATATTTTGTCTGGTTACAAATTGCTTGAATAGCATACCCAGAATAAAGCATAAATATAAAATTACATATATAAAATATTTTTATTTTTTTTAATTTAAAAAAAATGTTTAAGTAGGCTCCATGCCCAACATGGGGCTTGAACCCAGGACCCTGAGATCAAGAGTGACAAGCTCTACTCATTGGGCCAGCCAGATGCACCCACATATTAAATACTGTATTTTTAAACTCCTGATTATCCATTTAACTATTTTGGTTCTGCTCTCTAACTTTTCTATAATCTTTTTAAAATGCAAGACCAAACTAGAGATCAATTTATTCCCAATTATTTACTAGGGGTAGGGTTGAGAAGAGAGTATAATCAATATGATTCATTTACTGATTTATTGAACAACAAATGGATTTGGATAACAAACTTGGATATTTATATCCTGAGGTATAAAATTAACCTTTTGTTCATTAAATAAAAAATAAACTTTTTAAAAAGAAGGAAATGTTATAAAAGAGAAAAAGAACAGAGGAAACATTAAAATTATATAAAACACATTTCTTAAAGTTAGAAATGCCTTAGGAAATGTCCATGGAAACATGAGAGAGCTTGGAATAGGGTGTTAGGAAAAAGGACACATGAGCACTTTTGCAGACTGCTTAATAGAAGAAATGATTTGGCAGACGGTTGCAAAAAGCCACAGAGATCTGTAACCAACCACCAACTTATGATAAAAAGAAATGAACACACAAATTCTTTTTCAAGTGAGATTTTTAAATGGACAAATTAACTAGTAAAAAAATATGGGAATTACTTCAAGATACCTAATACAATGTATTAAAAAATCATCTTTTGTTGGGGGGTCTGAGTGGCTCAGTTGGTTAAACATCTGACTTCTCTATTTCTGCTCAGGTCATGATCTCACAGTTCGTGAGTTCAAGTCCCACATCAGGCTCTGCACTCACAGTGCAGAACCTGCTTGGTGTTCTCTCCCTCCCTCTCTCTGCCTCTCCCCCGCTCATGCTCGCTCTCATTCGCTCTCTCTCTCTCTCTCTCCCTCCCTCTCAAAATAAATTAATTAAAAACTTTTAAAATATTTTAAAAATAAGAAAAAAATTATCCTTCTGTAAATATAATTTAAGAAGTGTTTAACAGCTTTACAAAAGATTTTATACCAGAATTCCTTTACATGGCAGCTCCCCAAATCTATTTTACATAATTCAATTATTTTTAAATGTAAATCTTTTAACACATTGTTATAGAAATAGATCTTCTAAAAAGTAGTATACAGCTGCATGAAATATTCAAAAAGAAGTAGTAATGTTGGGAGAGAATTACTGGTAAGATAAAACGCTTGGCAAAAGCCTGCCTTCTGTATTTCAGGACCTGCTGGCGAATTTCAGGGATCTCTTTTGGAATGTTACCACTACAAAGAAGAGAGAGAGGCTGAGGGGGAGGGAACACTGAAAGAGTGAAGAGCAAACTCAAAAACACTACCTTCTCTGCCAACATTGGGGGAGAAAGTTGGTGGCAACTAGAAAAGAGAATCTCCTGAGCAATAAATTAAATTTTGAAAAAAAGAATTTTTTTAAGAACTGGGTTAACATCATACAAAATGAAAAAGTCCTAGAGATCTGCTGTACAGTATTGTGCTTATAGTTAACAATACCACACTGTATATTTAAAAATTTGTTAACAGGGTACATCTCACGTTATATGGTTTTTTAACCAGAATAATATTTTTTTAAGTATCATATAACAAAGAATATAGCACTGATATATAAAATGACCTCAAGTGTTTATCTGGCAGAAAACCCCTTGACCACCTCCCATTGGCATCTACTTTATTCTTTTTTGAACATTTCTTTTTCATTTATGGATGATCCTTTCTATCTTATCCTTCTATTTCTTTTCTTTGATCTACCATACTTTTCCCTCTCTTTCATAAGACCCCAAATATTCCTCATCCTGGCTTAGAAGAAAATACTCAACTACTCTGCTTTGGTTCTCTTTTCTTCCCACATCTAGTTGTGGCATGTTATGTTACTTGTTTTTTTTCATACAGTAAACCTTAAAAAAATGAAATGTTAGTTTCTCATAAGTCATAATATAGTTATATTTATATATTTAAATAAATTTTGCAAATTTATCTTTTAAATTACATTTTTAATTTTTTTCCCTATCATAAAGTGTTCTATCTAAAGCCAATTTGATTTTTTTATTTTTAAAAAAAATTTTTTTCAATATATGAAATTTATTGTCAAATTGGTTTCCATACAACACCCAGTGCTTATCCCAAAATGTGCCCTCCTCAATGCCCATCACCCACCCTCCCCTCCCCCCCCACCCCCCATCAACCCTCAGTTTGTTCTCAGTTTTTAACAGTCTCTTATGCTTTGGCTCTCTCACACTCTAACCTCTTTTTTTTTTCCTTCCCCTCCCCCATGGGTTTCTGTTAAGTTTCTCAGGATCCACATAAGAGTGAAAACATATGGTATCTGTCTTTCTCTATATGGCTTATTTCACTTAGCATCACACTCTCCAGTTCCATCCACATTGCTACAAAGGGCTGTATTTCATTCTTTCTCATTGCCACATAGTACTCCATTGTGTATATAAACCACAATTTCTTTATCCATTCATCAGTTGATGGACATTTAGCCTCTTTCCACAATTTGACTATTGTTGAGAGTGCTGCTATAAACATTGGGGTACAAGTGCCCCTATGCATCAGTACTCCTGTATCCCTTGGGTAAATTCCTAGCAGTGCTATTGCTGGGTCATAGGGTAGGTCTATTTTTAATTTTTTGAGGAACCTCCACACTGTTTTCCAGAGTGGCTGCACCAATTTGCATTCCTACCAACAGTGCAAGAGGGTTCCCATTACTCCACATCCTCACCAGCATCTATAGCCTCCTGATTTGTTCATTTTGGCCACTCTGACCGGCGTGAGGTGACATCTGAGTGTGGTTTTGATTTGTATTTCCCTGATGAGGAGCGATGTTGAGCATTAAAGCCAATTTGAAATAGAGATCCAAGCAACTATTCTTTGAGTGTAATTAAGTAATCTAAATTCAGAGAAACACTCAGACAACAGAAATTATCAAGACTAAGTATACTTACTGTCCATATTCACCAGATAAAAGTCAATCCTAATATACTATTGAGTTAAAAAAAAAGGGAAAATGCAAAGAAAATATATGGTATGCTACCTCTGTGTAATACAAAAGGTGAAAGGAGAAAATATGAACTATCTGTTTACTTTTGCCAGAAGACAAACAGGAAGGATGAAGGATAAACCAGAACTAAAGAAATTGTTTACCTACAAGGAGTAAACAGAAACAGGATGTATAGGATAGGGTGAGGAGGAGTAGTGACATTGCTCTGAGTATATTTCTTTTTTTTTTTTTTAGGTAATTTATTGTTGAGTATATTTCTTAAATATAGTTTTGTCTTTGTGGAATGATGCATATTAATGTTTTACATATCCAAAAAATAATCAGATCAACAAAGATGGGGGAGAAAGGAAACTTTAAATGGAAAACAAACACAAATAATACATTTAACTATATTCTAAATGAATAACATACCAACAGTTAAACAAAGGGAAAATGCAAGTAACTTTTGAACACAGGACTTTAACTCTATATACTCAGTATAAAGATAAAAATGAAAGTAAACAAATATTAAACTCTAGTTTTCTGCAGTAGTATAGGTTAGCCATTCTGAAACAATCTACTGTGTATTGTAGAATTGAGCAAGTGAGTAAATATATTGAGAATAACAGGAGCCAGCCTCCCTCACTGTTTCCAAGTATAGAAAAAAGAAAGACTCGAATTAACCCTGTGGTGTTGAATTGGTGGCATCAGAATGAACTTATGATTTTTAGTATAGAAAGGAAGAAAGGAAAGAAGGAACAGAGGAAAGGGAAGGAAAGAAAACAAAGAGAGGAAAGAGGAAAAAGAAGGGAAGAAGCGCAGGAGAAAGAAATCAATAGCTATAGATACGTATGGATTTTTGTTTTATTTTGTCTTGTTTTAGAGTGAAAGAGTGCACATGTCAGTGAGGGGAAAGGAGCAGAGGGAAGGAGGGAGGAAGGAAGAGAGAGAGAGAGAGAGAGAGAGAGAGAGAGAGAGAGAATGTTAAGCAGGCTCCATGCTCAGTGTGGAACCCTATGCAGGGCTCAATACCACAACCCTGAGAAACCTGAGCTGGGAACCCTAGGAAACCTGAGCTGAAGCAAGAGTCAGACACTCAACTGATTGAGCCACCCAGGCACCCCAGATATGTACATTTTTTAATATACATTTATATTCCTATTTCTTAGCTCTCTGAGAGGCCCTTGAAGCAAACACACCCCATGGAAATATTTGCTAGCACTCTCACCTTGGTTTTTAAATACCAATAAGCACCAAGAAAAGAACAGACGTCCTTGGAGAAAAGGATAGTTTGGGGACTGGGATTGAGAAAGTACAAAATGAGCCCGAAACATTTTGTACCAGCAAAGAAGTGCTCAAAAAATAATGAGGAAACATTACCACACCCCCCCCCAAAATTCATTGGAGCTGGCCTGATGGGTCTCCACTGGCCAAATCTGGGACAATTTTCACATTAAAATTTAAAAAATGATAGCAACAGGAGACTCAAGAAATAAATAAGATTATGAGTCTAATCTGACATAAGTAAACAAACACAAGTGAGAGAGGGGAGGCTCTTCTTGCAGAATACCAACTAATCAATATGGAAGGAATTATGAAGTTTTAAAAGAATCACCATTTGGCAACCATCCTAGTAATAAATGATTCAGCCAAATATCATCAATAGATGTTTAAATAGTGGGAGGAAGTTTAAGGAGGAAGAGAACACTTTTATGCAGTCTGAAAGTATCCTCTCGCAAGTGATTTATTAAAACAGAAAAACGGTAACTTTACAGTGGCTTGATTTAGTGAATACAACCTTTCAAAGTAATCAAAGTTAACATCACCAATAATAATGCTGGGTCAAAGCAGCATCACAAATCTCTCAATCTGATACCCTAATTATTGTTGCTAAAAAATATGTAAACTGAATCTAATTATGAGGAAATATCAGACAAACATAAACTGAGGGACACTCTGTAAAAATAACAAGCCTGTATTCTTCAAAACTGTCAAGATCATAAAAAAAGACTGAGGAGGCTCTAGATTAAAGGAGGTCAGAGAAATATGACAAAAGCAATGTGTTACTCTGTACCAGAAAAGAAAACAAATTTCTATAAAAGATATTATTAGGACAATTATTAAAATTTGAATATGAACTATATATTCAATTTAACATCAATGTTAAATTTCCTGATTTTGATCACTGTATTGTGGTTATATAACAGGAAATCCTCATTCTTGGGAAATGTACTGAAGTATTTATGGTTAAAAGGGCATGTCTATAAAATAACCTTAAATACTTAGGAAAAAGACATGTGTGTGTTTGTTTGTGTGTAGTGTCATAGGGGGTGGGGGAGAAGAGAGGGAGAGAGCCAATGATAAAGTATATGGGACAAAATGTTAACAATAAATGAATTTGGATAAAGATATGCAGGAGTTATGTGTATAATTCTTACAACCTTTCTGTAAATGTGAAATTATATCAAAATTAAAAGTTTTTTTAAAAAAGTCAACCCTTCATTTTATCATCTGAGGTAAGCCAAATTCTAGCTGTGGTTCAGAATTAATCTTCTAAGTGCCAATTACTTTCACACAATATCTCATATAATCAACATTCAGAAAAAATAAGGTTAAAAAAACTATCATAAGTTGTGTCTGTAAAAGAAGTGGAATCTGATGTGACCGTTTGTCATTACATGCCTTCCTGTCCTCGTTACAAAAGCCCTCTTCTCTTCTCTTTCCCTTTCCATGGTGGCCTGGGGCCTGTTGTATTCAGTCAACCAGTATCCCCTTCCCTTGACTAAAGTGATTCTTTCATGGGCACATGACCCAAGTTTGCACTTGCCTGCAAGAGATAATGAGGAAGCAGCACCCTCTCTGCTGACATTTCTTTTCTAGGATGAGCCTTGGGCTGCTGGCTGCCATCATGCTCACCTTGTGGGGAGAGCCCATCCAAGAGATGGTAAGAACAGGGGCCTAATGCAGCTGTGCTTGAGGATCTACCCCTGGAGTTAGATGAACCAAAAAACTCTATCTGTGCATAAGTTAGCCACATAAGTTTCCATTACTTTTGATGAATGTATTTTTAATTGACATAGTAGGTAAAGTGTAATACAGACAAAACAGTTCAAGTTGTTTCTATGAAAATAAAAACATTCCTTCAAAAAGTAGAAAAGTCATGCTTTTTACTCACCAGTAATAAAGCTACAGTCAAATTAAATAAATCTCCAACTCTGTTAAGTAGAAATTAACATGTACTAGAAAATAAAGACAATATTTAATAGCTTACTAAATGTTGCATTGTGCCCATGTTTTTTTAGTATGGTTATGTTATAAAGTTAAACTTGAAGAAATTAGGAACCAAAACTTATAATAGTTTAACAATTATTTTCTGTGAGATCACAGAAAAAGTAAAGGCAAAAGAAAGCTCAGATCAAATCCCAGGATATGCCAGTTTAATTCACTTCCTTTCATGACAATAGTTTTATAGCCTATACACAAAGCAAATGACTTCACAGAATATGGATTAAATGTGTAAATGAAGGTATGCAGATCTACAAATATCAGCTTTGTAAAACAACTAAAAGCATAAGTCATACTAAGATATTATGTCTTTTAAATACAAAGATGAGCATATAACATTTATCAAAAACTTACCATCAGAACTTGTAAGGACAAAGCTTTCTGCTTGAGTTTGCTTCTTTATGCCTAAACTTTTTGGAAACCAGTGAAGATCTATTGGGTAAATATCATCAGGAAGCTTTACTATCTGACTTGTTTCACTTGTTAACAAGTTCCACTTCACTATCTGGTGGTCATCACTACATGAATACAGTTCTTCAGCAGTAGTCCAGCCCACACAGCTGACTAATTCTTGATGTGTCAACGTGTTAAGGAGACATAAAACACACAAAAGCCTTAAATCTTAATAAAATAATTCACAGATGCAGAGTATAAGAAAAAATAAGGTCAAATGTTTCAAAGTTCTATATATATTTCCATTTCATGACTTTCATATTTTCTCCATAAAAAGGAAAATAAGTATCTACCACAACAGTTGTAAGAAGAATGGAAAGCAAGAAATCCGCATGCCAAAAGAGGAAAAAAAGAAAGATCTGGTGACATGAAAAATTTTAAATTGTGGTATGAAATATTCCATAAATAAAGCCAAATGATACACAAAGACATCTAGCAGATCAAAAGGTATGAAAGGATATACACTAAACAGTTGGGGGATAGGTGAGAAGAAAAGGGAACTATAATTTTTAAATTTACATATATCTGTATCATTTATTAGAATAAACATGTATTATTTTGATAAGTTTTAAAAAATCAAGGGTTGAAGACTGAAATCTAACAGTAAAATACCTGCTTAACTTACACATTATAATAACAATTTACGTAGGAAAAAACCTACAGCCTAACTGCCAAAACTAAAATCTTACCAAATTTTTTTACATTAAATTCAGGAAACAATTCAATTATAATTTACTGCACCTACATGGTGCATAGCACTAGATAGATATGAACCCTAAAATTTCCACCTTATTTAACCCATTTGTTCAGTCTCTGATTTATCACAAGGATTTCTACAAATTGAGGTGTTCAAGTTTAGCCCTCTCTTCCTCCATCAGAACAAGCTGCTTACCCTGGCAGAACTGTGTATCTAGGGAAGGCATTTCAGTTCATCATTTACGAGGGACCTTTCTCTTCCTTATATCTAGGTTTCTGTATTACCAGATCATTCCTAGTTGGGTTGTTTTTTCTCTTGTTATTGTATAATCCTTTTACTTCCATCGCTTCTCATTACTGGTTTTTATTGGCTTATCTGAGCAATCAATAAACTCCAATGGAAAAAAAAAGACAATGTGCTATAATTGTTCTGGAATATTCTAAGATTTTTTAATACTTAAAAATGATAGATTAAGAAAATAACCAAAAAGATAAAAGAGAAATTATACGAAGAGTTTAACAGTTTGTACAAGTAGGTAATAATGTGGCATTGTAATATTCAGAACTCAAAATATAATCTAAATAAAAGGACCTGAATATCACTAGATCATTACTGAAAAAAGTGTTCCAATACAACTGCTATAGCCTAAACAATGTCAGGTAAAACCAAGAAAGGAAGAAAATACACATATGGATGTGTGTGTGTGTGAGCACATACACACACACACACACACACACACACACACACACACAACACACCCATTCCAAAACAAAAAAACATTAAGTTTACCCTTATATAAAGTGATGTGAGTACATGTCAGACATGTGTGATGTATCTTCAAGAGTATGGGAGAAATGAGGGGACTAACAGACTCAGAAAGTTTAGAAACTCATCATTCTTCAACTTGAAAAGGTAAAAGCAAACAATGGACACAGTCAAAAATCTGTAAAATTGTATAAAGCATAAACTCCTGAAGGCACATTTTGAAAAGACAGTAAACATGATTTAAGGAAAAACAAAGGGAATTATATCTTCACTCTAAAGGTAAAATAAGATAATATAAATTTTTAAAGTTTGATCAAATGTCCAAACAGTCCTTTGCTATCTCTGATGAAGGACCACATTTTTCTCTATTTCAAATATATTGTAAAACATTTTGTAAGATAAAACATAAATGAATTATTAGAAAAATGATCTTATATTTGGGTGTTGTGACAATGTCAAATTGCTACAAAAATTTCTTACCTCTTACCTTCTAATTTCTGTACGTGTCCCTTCACAGACCTGCAATAAAGTCTACAGATGATTCTTATAGAAGCACTGATATAAATAACTAAGAATGAAGATAGAGAGGCCTGTCATATTTTCTTGACACATTTTTAGGTATTCTTACTAACAAAATATAGGGTCATGCATTTGAGAAAATATTTATAATTGCTACCTTCCCACATGAAATAATAAAGTTCTGACTGCTCAGATTTCCCCAGCTTATCCTCCACTTTATCATGAGTATGAAGAAACAGAGCAGAGCTCAATGAAAACATACGAGATCACACTAGCAAAGAAATTATTTGGTTTTAAAAAAAGCTGCTCTTCAAGATCCTACTAGACTAAACAAAAACTGTGTTTTATGTACTTAAGCTTAGTACTTAAGTAGGGTAAGAAAAATGTCAATAAGAATTTGAAAGTAAGATTTAGAGCAAATAGTTTGCTTTGGAAAATTACCTGCAAAACATGATCTCAAATATTTCAAAAACAATGTAGCTAAATTGCCATTAAAAAGAATTTTTAAAAATCCACTCTTTAGAATATAAAATAGAAAAAAAAACTTTTAACAATACTCTAGTAAGATGATCACAATAAGGTTTGTAAGTATCAAAAGGATATGTTTTGGTTCTTTTAAAAGAGATATCTTCAGTCTCATGTCTCCACTTTCAGCAGAATTTTAAAATGCCACTTGATTGCATTCACTGTAAAAATAAAAGTTGAAGGGAAAATATAAAATCTGCATTAAAAACAAACACATGTACACAAAAAAATAAAAGCAAACAAAAGATCTTAGCACTCTAAGGACACTGAAACACCTTTAATACCGTTGGCATCAAATACACGGAAAGAGGAAGAAACTAATCCGTGTGCTAATCCTGCCAAGGAGTGACTGGAAGCCTTGGGTTGGACTCCAGAGGTCCTCTACAACCTGCCTGAACATACTAAATCTGACCAGGTAAATAATTTCCAAATGCTGTCCTGGGGCCAAATCAAAGGACTCTGTAAACTGGAAACCCCTTAATGGCAGATCAATATTGGTCCTATTGAATGGTTTATACATTAGAATAAATTTCCAAGGTCAGATCAAGGGATCAAGGCCTTAATTTTAATGGCCTTAATTCTGGACCCCACATGGAAATATTATGACATCAACAACCTAGTGGTCTAATCTGAGTGTACATTCTTTTTTTTTTTTTTTTTTTTAGTTTATTTACTTATTTTGAGACAGAGAGAGAGAGAGCGCGCACACGCACGCCTGCATGCATGAGCACGAGTAGGGGAGGGGCAGAGAGAGAGGGAGAGACAGAATCCCAGGCAGGCTTCTCACTGGCAGTGCAGAGCCCAACATGGGGCTCGAATTCACAAACCATGAGCTCATGACCTGAGCTGAAATCAAGAGTCAGAAGCTTAACCAACTTAGCCACCCAGGCACCGCAATCTGAGGTGTACATTCTACTGGAGGTAGATACACTGCCCAATAGTTATGGTTGCCATGGTGGCAATGTGAAAAATAAGTGAGTTATTTAAGGAAGAGGTAATAAATCTCTTATAAAAGTTACATAAAAACCACAATATAATTGCCAAATAAAAATATGGAAAAAGAAGAGTAATACTCCCCCAAATAGCCATGTCATCAAACAATATAAATCAAATGGAGCTTCCTCAAAAAATTAAAAAAAGAATTACCCTATAATCCAGTAATTGCACTACTGGGTATTTACCCAAAAAACACAAAAACACTAATTTGAAAGGATATATGTACTCCTATGCTTATTGCACCATTATTTATAATAGCTAAATTATGTTAGGAGCCCAAGTGTCCATTGATAGATGAAAGGATAAAAAAGAAGTGAGACAAATATGTATATATAATGGAACACTATTCAGTCATAAAAGAATGAAATCTTGCTATTTGCAGCAACATGGATGGGTCTTGAAAGTATAATGCTAAGCAAAACAAGTTGGTCAGAGGAAGACAAATACTATATGATCTTACTCATATGTGGAACGTGGGAAATAAAACAAAGGGGAAAAAATGAGAGAGAGAGGGAGAGAAACCAAGAAACAGACTCTTAACTATAAAGAACAAACTGATGATTATGAGAGAGGAGGTGGGAGGGGTGATGGGTAAAAAAGGTGATGGGGATTAAAGAGTGCACTTACCATGAAGAGCACTGAGTAATGTATAGAATTGTTGAATCACTATACTGTACACCTGAAACTAATATAACACTGTATGTTAACTATACTGGAATAAAAAAAAAAACTAAACAAAAGGTATAAACTAAGAAAATGCTAAATTGTCTGAGTCTAATTTATAGTGACAGAATTCTGAGTAATATCACTAACCTAAAAAGAAAAAAAATGAAAGTGTATTTAAAGGGAAAAAAAAAACACCCTTCACCAAGTAGAAAATTACTGCTAAGTACATTAAAGGAGGTGCTGAGTATAGATTAAGTATTCAGTAGGCCTCCCTTAGATAAGTTCTCATTCTCCCAAATCCGAGAAGACTTTTAGATCAGCAAGGTAGTAAATACAGCTGTATTTCAGAGCACCTTTTTCACTTACTCTGCTCATAAATTTGTTAGACTAGGTTGGGGTGAGAGTAGCAATAGGGACTGTTAAAAAAAAAAACACACAGAAAAAAATCTGAAGTTTTATGGTCAACCAATATGTTATTGGGGTCAGAAACCTTTCTCCTCCTGCTAGTTCACCTAGGGAGATTTCTGTTCTTCAGGAAGTATGCATCTGTGTATAGTAGCCAGAGCAAGAACACACTTTCTCCTAGGCATTCTTTCCAAGCTTACTTTTTGGTCCTTAGGAGCACCTTTTGTACTTTTCTCAAAACTCCTTCCTCCCTTTCATCAGAACTTCTCTAATTACAGGGGAAACGAGCAAAAACATTTATGAAATGTTGCTTTTTCACAATAATTCAAATTCGCCAAGCTTCTAAGGATTCTAAAAGAATAAAGGCAGAGAAATTGTTGCTTCTGGAAATGACAACACAATAGATAAGAAAATATATATACAATCTGAATATATAATTACACTCAGACACTTAAAAGATCGTTAGCAAAGACATGATGTATCCTACATCAAAATACCTCAAATTGCTGAAATTCATAACAATTAAGAATAATTCCTTACCAAAGATATTATAATCCCATATAAATAGTAAAGGCAGTATGGTGTTTACAAGAAAGGTATCTGCAACCATTCAGAAACGTGGTGCCAAGGAATCAGAGGGTGGCATTCTAACACTGGGAAGATTCTCCCTTGCTCAGACAGATTTTCCCCATACATCCTATTTAGCTGAGATCATCTGCTGAGATCATCTGCATGATATGTGCATTGTGATGTGAGACTGGAGAGAGGAATAATGGAAAAGTAGTATTCGAGCATAGACAATTTGGGGAAGTGCAAAGCTGTCTGAGGACTGCACTGAGGCTTTTTTTTCTGATCACCAAGGATCTGACCAGTCAATAGTATTTGGGGAGAGGGAGTGGCTGGGGTAGGGGAGATAATTGTAAGAAAATCTCTAGAGGATAGCTAACTTGATTTATTTTGCAACTTTATATGGGAAGCAGATGGGAACAACTATGCCTTTGCTACTAAAAACCATTGATCATTGATAATTTGCTTTTGGTCCAGTATGGGTCAACATTCATGGGGCTTAAGAGGAAAAAATATGCCCAGCAAACGCTGATAGTCCAGCTACCAAAATATACTCCAAATCTGGTCACTTCTCTGTGCCTCCATCATAGTCCAAAGCCATCATCATCTTCTACATCCATTACTGCAGTAAACCCAGAACTAATCTTCCTGCTCCTACACTTACCACTTCAAATTCTTCTAAGTACAGCAGCCATAATGCTTTTAAGGTTAAGTCAGATCACAACAGCCAGTATTAGTCAGTATGGCTAAGACACAAGTGAGTGAAGGGAGTGGCAGGAAATTGGGAACGAAGAGGAGGGACACACAGATCATGAAAGGGCTTGGAAAACCACGATAAAAGCTTTGGTTTTTCTTCTGAATGAATGGAGAAGCCAGTAGAGGGTTATGAGCAAAGAAGTGATATGATCTGACTTACATTGTTAAAGTGGCAATATGGATGGTATGAAAAAAAAAAGATCAAGGATGAGCAAGACTGAAAGCAGAGAGGCCAGTTAAGATTTCACTAATCCACAAGAGAAATCAAAGTGGCTTGAATGAGGAGGGTAGTAATGGCACAAATGGTATGAAGTGGGCACATTCTGAAAATATTTTGAAAGACGATTCCACAGGATTTGTTGATGTATTGGGTTTAAGAGAAAGAAGAGCCAAATAATGACTCTAAGGTTTCAACAGGTAGAATGCAGTTGCCATTCACTGAGATGAGGAAGATGGAGTGAGAAACAGGTTGGAAGGAGGATATCAAAAATTCTGTCTTGAATTTGTTAAGTTCAAGGTGTCCATTATACATCCAAATGGAGAATTCAAGGAGAAAATGGATATCCAAGTTTGGAGTCAGGGGAGAGGTCAGAGCTAGAGATCTCAATGAGATATTAGTTTGGGGGTTATCAGCACAAAGATCATATTCAAAACCACGGTGTAAGATAAGACTTAGAACATAAAAATGTGGTAGCTTCAATGGTCTAGAAGTCCTACGAAAGTCTGAAGAATTGTCAACATTAAGATTCAAGAGGAAGTGGGGCACCTGGGTGGCTCAGTCAGTTAAGTGCCAGAATCTTGACTTCAGCTCAGGCCATGACCTCATGGTTCATGAGATAGAGCCCCACATCAGGCTCTACACTGACAGCACACAGCCTGCTTGGGATTCTCTCTCTCCCCTTTCTCTCAGCCCCTTCCCCGCTCAAGATAAATAAACATTAAAAAAAAAGATTCTAGAGGAAGTAAAACAGAGAAAAATAAGTGGAGATACATAGACAATGGGATGCTTAAAACAGATTTGGGGAGAGAATGTAGATATTGGTAATGATAAGGTAGGTTAAGACTGTCAAAGTGGGTGTATGAGATCAAGGAACCAAGAGGCCAGGGAAAGGAATGGATTTATTTGTGGATGTTAAATCACTGAGAATAATGATAATAATAGTGGTGGGGGATAAAGACAGCTAGCCAGGTGCTAAAATATTCATTGAATGAGGAAAAATAGAAAAGAGACCTACAGCTGACTACAAAAAGACAGGATAAAGAATGGTTTAATCTGGTAGGACTCCTTTTAAAGGGACTAGGGAATTTTAAAGAGGAAGAGAAAGAGACTCAATTGTCCAGATACATCAGTGAAGAACAAGGCCCTTTGACATATAGGATTCTGGGAGGCAAAACAGCCTCCACTTGATGAGGCCAGGGGGAAAGCAGTTTCCTTAGATTTAAGGAGATTTCCTTAGATTTAACCAGATTTAGGTTAGACTAACAAGGTAAAGCAATCATTCAGAGTAAAAGTTGAGGATGTAGATTTGGCCAATGACACACCGTGAGTTCAAAAAGGTCGAGTTTTAGATGGGGAGGAACTAAGAGTTTGGGACAGATGGTGGGAAATGGTAGCTGCCCCTCCAATATTCACTCATCCCTGCTTCTGTGGTAGTAGAATCTGAATTTTTGCTGTACACCTTGCTACCTAGAGTAAAACAATGTTTCCTAAGTGCCCTCAAAACTAGTGTGGCCACATAGGGCATTAACAATTCTGAAACCCACATGGAGATACTACAGCATCATCAACTTAGTGTCCCAATCTGGAATTTACACTCTGGGGGGTTAGATAACAATGCCCAACAGTTGTGGTTAGCCACAGCAGCAATATGAAAAGTAAATGAGTTACTTAAGGAAGCCATTTTATTAACTCTTATAAAAGTTTTATAAATCACAATATAACTGACAAATAAAAACTTGGAAAATAAGGGGTGCATGGGTGGCTCAGTTGGTTAAGTGTCCGACTTCAGCTCAGGTTGTGATCTTGCAGCTCGTGAGTTCAAGCCCCGCGTCTGACTCTGGGCTGACAGCTCAGAGCCTGGAGCCTGCTTGGGATTCTGTATCTTCATCTCTCTCTGCCCCTCCCCTACTCTCTCTATCTCTCTTTCTCTCTCTCTCAAAAATAAATAAACATTAAAAAAACATTTTTTTTTTAAAAATTGGAAAATAAAAGTAATACTCCTGGGGCGCCTGGGTGGCTCAGTTAGTTGAGCGTCTGACTTCACCTCAGGTCATGATCTCACATTTTGTGGGTTTGAGCCCTGCACCAGGCTCTCTGCTGTCAGCGCAGAGCCTGCTTTGAACCTTCTGTCTCCCTCTCTTTCTGCCCCTACCCTGTCCTCACGTGTGGTCTCTCTCTCTCTCAAAATAAATAAATAAACTATAGTTTATTTTGAGAGAGAGAGTGAGAAGAGGGGAGGAGCAGAGAGAGAGGGAGAGAGAATCCCAAGCAGGCTCCACACTGTCCGCATGGAGCCCCACACATGGCTCATCTCATGAGCCACGAGATCACAACCTGAGCCGAAACCAAGAGCCCAATGCTTAACCAACTGAGCCACCCAGGCACCCATCAAAAATAAAGACATTAAAAAAATAAAAAGAGTAATACTCTCAAGCCATGTTATCAAGGCCATGTATCACAAAGCAGCAACAAGATAGAAGGAACCAAGATTCTTGACCTTGTGGAGAGTCATATCAGCCTTGTATCACCTATTCACAGATAGAGAATAAAGTTTTATCACGTGTAAGTTACCATCATCAATGGCTAAACCTAATAATGAACTAACACAGGGAATTAAGAATCATAAATGTGGAGACTGATGTATACACGGATGTAAGGTATGCTGGAATAGTTCCAATGGTCTTTCAAGGGAAGGTGGATAGGCAATTTAAATGGTTGCCTTCTTTCTGGAACTGGCCTCTTAGGTAGTTTGTAGTTTGATGCAGCATTTTGTAAGGGAGGAAGAAGCAACCTTCCTAAGAGCACATGGAACTCTGTGGGATTCCTTTTCAATCTGTTAGGATCAACTTCCATGGGCAGTTTAGGGAAGGAAAGGAATTGCAGAATTATAGAGTAAATAAATTTCACCAGCCTTTTCTCCTAATTTTCCCAAACTTAAACTGTGGGCTCAGTCTCTGTACCTCCTCTATAACTACACTCATCACCATGGTGATATCACCTAGTTTCATGGCTTACTATAAAGTCAAATATATTGACTACATAGTGACAACTTACAATTTCTTATCTCCAGTTCAGACCTCTCCACTGACCCTGACTTTTATATCTAACTGATTATTTGACAACTTATCTGAATGTCTAACAGACATCTCAAACTTGGGATCCAAATAAAACTCCTGATCTTTCCTCCAACTTCAGTCCTTCCACAGCCTTACCCATCTCAGTAAATGGTAATTCCTTTCTTCCACTTGCACAGGCCAAAAACTTTAGAATTACCACTGACTCTTACATCCAAATCCAATTTTTAAAAATGAAAACTTTTACACTTTGTCTTCAGAATATCTGATTTTCACCACTCCCAATGCTATGACTCCAGTTCAAGGTGCTACCATTTGTTAACCTAAATTATAATAACCTCCTAGTTGGCCTCTAACCCCTCATGATCTGTACTCACCATGGCAGCCAAAGTGACTGCTTTAAAATAGATCACAGCATTTCTCTGCTGAAAATACTCTAATGGCTTCCTATCTTACTCAGAGTTAAAACAAAGTTCTTACAATGGTGTTCAATGCTTTTATTAATCTAATTCCTCTAATGGTTAATTTTATGTGTCAACCTGGCTACACAATGGTGCCCAGCTATTTGGGCAAATGCTAGTCTAAATGTTGCTGTAAATGTATTTTTTTGGAAGTGGTTAACAGTTACATCAGTCAACTTACAGTAAAGCAGATTACCCTGCATACTGTGAGTGGACTCCATCTAATCAGTTGAAGGCCTTATGAGCAAAGACCACAGTTTGCTCAAGAAGGAATTCTGCCTCCAGACTGCAACACAGAACATTTGTCTGAGTTTCCAGCCTTTGGACTCAAGACTACAACGTCAACTCTTCTTTCTCTGGAGAGCCCTAATATACCCATTATTTCTCTGACCTCACCTGTTTCCTCACTCTTTTCACTCAAATTGCTCCAACCACATGAACCTCTGTTTTTCTTCTAACATACTAAGCATGCTCCTGCCTTGGGACCTTTGTACTTGTATTCTTTGTCTGAAATCCCTGCCCCTCCCCCATAGCTGCGTGGTTTACTCCTCTACCCTCATTTACATCTTTCCCCCAAAGTCACCTCAGTAAAGCCTTCTCTGTATACCCTATTTAAGGCCATTTGCCATATTATGCATTTTACTTACCGTTTCCCCTTCTAAAATGTAAGCTCCTTAAGTGTAAGAATTTTTGTATTTAGTTCATTCCTATATCCTCTGCAACTAAAACCATCCTTGCATACAATAAAATGGAATCAGCAGGCATAGCTCATAAGTGTAGAAGTTAAAGGTATATGAGTGTACATATAATGATATTTAAGTGTAGAGGCTAAAGGAAGAAACAGAATAGTAGCTATAAAGGCCTTTTAAACTAGGATAGACCTCAGTATGTTTGGGAGCAAAGGAGGAAGTACCAGTGGAGAGAGAAAGATTGGCAATACAACAGAAGTAGAGGGTAACTAAGACAGCATGGTCCCCCATGAAGTCATTTGATCATGGACACTGATAAACACATAAATGAACAGTTCACAGAAATATATATACAGACCATCAGAAGGCAAGCAAAAACATGAAAATTAAATAAATGAAAACTAAAACAACTAGATACCATATTTCTGTTATCAGAGTAGTCAAGTGCAAAATACCCAGAATCCAGGGCTGGTGTATGGAGAAACAAATACTCCCATACATTACTGAAGGGCAGGTAAATTAGTGCTAATTGTCATTCATTCTTTTGCTCTCCACTCCAAAACCTTTGACTGCTATGAGTCTTTTCCCCATTATAAAAAAAAAATTATTACCTCTCTAGCCTTCCTTACAGCTAGGACACAGGCAAGTAGCCCAGACTCCACCAATCTGACACATCTGTGCTTTATTTTGGGTTATAAGCTACCGATTCAATGGAAGTATTATATAAGGAATCTACCTCGGGAATAATTCCTAGTCACAGGAATTTATCATATACATACAAATGTACACCAAGATATCTATGCAACTACATAAGCCTGTTTATTACAGAACTCTGTATAGTTCTATCAAAAATGAAATTAAAATGTTTACGACAAATCACACACTCATGTTGTGGATATATGTACTTATAATGTGAAACACGGTTAGAACCAAGAAACTAGAACTAAGAATTAATGTTAAGAATTAGACTTAACATTGTGCTAATTGAAATAATCCAGTCACAAAAGAACAGATAATATATGTTTCACTTACATGAAGTACCTAGAGTAGTTAAATTCATAGGGACAGAAAGTAGAGTGGTGGTTGCCAGAGGCTGGGGGCAGGGGAGAAGAAGAATGAGAAGTTATTATTTAATGGGTACAGAGTTTCAGTTCTGCAAGATGAGAAGAGTTCTGTGGATAGATGGAAGTGATAGTAGTATAATAATATAAATGTACTTAATGCCACTGAACTATACACTTAAAAATGGTTAAATGGTTTACAAAAAATGGAAAAAAAGAATTAGATTTAAAAATTAAAACTAAGAGGTAGAATCACTAACAAAATGAGAAAAATTTTAGGCAGGAAAGAGGGAAGGCATAATTTATCAACTTATAGATAAGAAATAGACAAGCCTCAGTAGTGAACAGGAATGTGAAGAATAGATAAAGCACAAGAGCTAGATCATACCAAGTTCTGTTTGGGTCATTTGCATACTGGCTAACCCTTGGGTATTGATATTAAAACTAATACCCAAGTCCCTATTTTTGACTACCCAAGTCCCTATTTTTAAAAGCGCAATTTTTATGAACAGTTTTCTAAATTGATAGCTCTGATCAGACTCCTGTGACTCTTTCCCAGGAAAGCAAGGAGGGAGAGAGAGGCAGATCTCTTACTCAGGCTTGTCCCACCATAAAAATACTTGCAGACTTGGGGCGCCTGGGTGGCCAAGTCAGTGAAGCTTCCAACTCTTGATTTCGGCTCAGGTCATGATCTCACAGTTGGTGAGATCCAGTCTGGCATCCAGCTCTGCACTGACAGTGAGGAGCTTGCGGGATTCTTTCTCTCCTTCTCTCTCTGCCCCTCCCCTGCTCGCTCTTTCTCTCTCTCTCTCAAAATAAATACTTTAAAAAAAAATCACTTGCAGACTAGAGCTAAGATTTCTTGCCTGGCAGGGAAGAGAGAAGCAGGCTCATCATTTCCAGGGACAGATTCAAAGTCATAACAAGCAAAGGAAGCAGGCTTGTGAAAGGCCATAGAGTTCAATTACTGAAGACCTCCAACCCCATCCCATTCCAATTCCTGTATGCATTTGCTAAAGTATATGTGTCTGCTGTGGTACTTACATTTCCCTGCAATTCTAGCTATGATTATACCTAGCTCTTGTCAACCAGACTTTTATTATTCTTGTTTGCTATATTTATAATCCTTTTGCAGGGTGACCTGATAAATTCTAGCCTATAAACCATGTGATTCTCAAATCTGGAATAAGTAGTCATCTTTCGTTCATCCTTTTAATTCATCACCTAGCATAAAAGAACCGCAGTCAGCAATATGCTAAAGTGCTGTGCAACTATTTAAAAAATGAAATGAATCTGTGTGTATTGAATCTGTATGTATTGATACAGAAAGATGTCTATAATGTTTAATGGCAAAAGCAAAGTTAGCAGTATTATATAACACACACTTTTTTGTATAAATAAAAAGGGATATATGTTTAAGCTCGTGTATTTTAAAACATTTTTCTAGGAAGAGGAGCAAGACAAAGGAGACCTCTGTGAGGGTAGTGACATTGGGATGAGAAGGGAGGCTTTTAATGATCATTTTATGTTTCCATACTGTTTAAAGTTTTTACCATGTTCATAGCATTTTATATGTCTATACACTTATATATTTAGCATAGGATTATCTGATTGGATGATGGCCCAGTTTTCTTTACGCATTTCTGCATTTGAAAAAAAAAACTAATAATTTTTTTTCATAGGATTACCATTCTCATTCTCTTTAAAGTCTCTACTGTATTTGACCCTCCTATTGAAACTTTTACCTACTGATCTTCCAGATACTGTATTCTGTTTTCTTCCTTATATAAAATAGGGCTAACAATACCTACTTCACAGGTTGGTTATGATTAAATGTATATAAAATATCCAGTAAAGTGCCTGGAACATAGTAAGAACTAAATAATTATTAGCTATTCATAGTGAAAATCGGTTTTTGTCACTCTACATATATTCACTCTTTTCCTAGCTACAAAGAATTTTTCTCCACTACCCCACTTTTAGCCCATGTGGCTTCAGTGAAGCCAGCATGAGAGAGACTAAAGCCAATTAGAACATTCCATTCCCTTTGCACAGAGACTGTTTCACAGGTGGCCCAGGACTTTTATTCAAATAAATGATGGGGAAGAAAAACTCTCCTTACCCCTGGTCTTTAATTTTAGAAGATTTGAGGCTGGAGTTACCATAGCCATCTTACCACACCAAGGGAAGGGCCTGTAGGTGCCAGAGACCACTATATGAAAGTAATGCCAAGACAACGGAATGCAAAGCAGAGCAAAGAAATCCTGTGTCTTTATTTGAACACTAAATCCAGTGACACTCACCTGATTTTTCGATTATGGAAGCCAATTTATTTTTTCTCAAGACAATTTAGATTAGGTTTTCTTATTACCTATAATCTAGAATCCTGAGACATTACCATAATCATTTCTTTCTAGATTCTAAGAAGTGACAGTTTCTGGTGCTATTCTCTCTTTATTTACAACCTTAAAAACTAATCTATTTTTATGTTTCAACCATTCACATAGTACCATCTCATCCTATTTTCTTCCCTAACCTATATTCTCTTTCTCTGCTGCCCACTGGATATATCTTTCCTAATTCCAACCTACATGAATAAAAGCAAACTCATTTTTCAAAACAGTCTTTCCCCAGAAAACCATTCCACTTCCTCACTTCCTTTTTTTTGTGTTAAGATAGGTGAGAATTTCAATAACATTCATGTACTAATATACGAACTGCATGTATATACATATATATACACACACACGTATTATACATATGCATATGTGTCATATATAAAATGTATAATATGTAAATGTATAACATTATATTATCAAGATGAATATACACCATTATCTATGCTGTTCTATAGTCAATTTATTAATCTTTCCTTTTTAAAGATTTTATTTTTAAGTAATCTCTACACCCAACTTGGGGCTGAACCTTGACCCTGAGGTCAAGAGTCACACATTCCACTGACTGAGCTGGTCAGGCCCAATCAATTTATTAATCTTGAACAAATTCTCTAAGTATTTATTCATTACTTACATAAACCCATGTTTATTTATTCATTTTATTTATTTATTAATATCTAATTAATCCAAATATTTATAATTAACTAAAACTTGATTAATATTTTTAAAGGTTTATCCACAAATCTAATATCAGACTTTATGAATGTTGAAACCACATTAGAAGACAGACAAAAAACATTTTTCTTTTTTTGGGGAGTGAAAGAGAAAGAGGGAGAGGGAGAGTGTGCATGGGGGAAGGGCACAAGGAGAGGGAGAGAAAGAATCTTAAGCAGGGCTCAATCCCCTGACCCTGGGATCATGACCTGAGCCAAAATCAAGAGGGGGCACCTAACCGAGCCACCCAGGAACCCCAAAAAACATTATTATGATGACGACAAAACTTAACTGTGCACTTAAGGAATTGCAAATGTGGATTTGAATTCTAATTCCGATTGTTCTCTTTGAATTTATTCTTATTTCTTCCTATATGGTACAGTTTCACTTTTAAAATGTAAAAAGCGAGGGGCGCCTGGGTGGCGCAGTCGGTTAAGCGTCCGACTTCAGCCAGGTCACGATCTCTCGCTCTGTGAGTTCAAGCCCAAGCCCCGCGTCAGGCTCTGGGCTGATGGCTCAGAGCCTGGAGCCTGTTTCCGATTCTGTGTCTCCCTCTCTCTCTGCCCCTCCCCCGTTCATGCTCTGTCTCTCTCTGTCCCAAAAATAAATAAACGTTGAAAAAAAAATTTTTTTAATGTAAAAAGTGAGGGTTCTGTTCTCAGACTGCCTGAAATTACACATAAGGGTTGTTAGTAGATGATTTTGGATCAGAAAGATGAGACTTGCTTTACTTTCCCAAATGACTGTAAATTAGTCATCCCAATGTGACCAGCTTCTTTTTATAATTAAACTGTTAATTTCATGAGAAGTATCCAAAGTATTGGAAGGGATCAATCAAGTCTTTTTTCTTGACTCTAATCTCTTCCCAAATCACTTCTTCACCTGTTCTAAGTGTCCTACTTTCACTTTAGATTTAAGTCTACTCTGTAGCTGTTTGCTATGTCTTTGCTACATCATACAATCTGGCTTAAACATGTTTTAAAAATACTTGTTCTGGGGCGCCTGGGTGGCTCAGTCAGTTAAGCATCCGACTCCAGCTCAGGTCACAATTTCACGGTTTGTGGGTTCAGGCCCTGCATTGGGCTCTGTGCTGACAGCTCAGAGTCTGGAGCCTGCTTGGGATTTTGTGTCTCCCTCTCTCTCTGCTCCTCCCCCACTCACACTCTGTCTCTCTCTCAAAAATAAATAAACATAAAAGAATTAAAAAAAAAAAAAACTTGTTCTGAGCGGGCATGGTTAGGTTCGACTAAATCTAAAGCCATAGATAACTTGATTTATTGAAATAACATTTCTTTCTCATCTGTCATTAAGACCTACTGTTATTTAGAGCAATCATCAAAGAGAGTAAAACCAAGAACTATCTCTAACTTATTTTTCTTTCTATCCCTCATCACTAATTCAGGAATTCACCAACAAAGAATAGTATCTGACTGACTTTAAGTGTTTAGACTCTTAACCATTAAAAACTAGAAAAGCTGTATATTTTTCCTCCTAAATGTGCCTGGATTTTTTCCATTCTACTCTGTAAGCACTTTTCACCTTCCACATAATAAAGCTATGCCTGATCTACATCTTTTTCCTGTCTTAACACATCCCATATAACTGCTGTTATTTTTTTTTTTATCAAGTCATTCCTTCGCTCAAAATTTTTCTAATAGGTGTTTCCTCTATATCATATCTACCATCCAAAATCTGGCTGTCAAGACCCTTCATAAGCTGATCTTTTAACTTGACATCCCATTATTCATCCTTAGCACATGCCCTAATAAGGTCAGTGTTGTAAACACAGTAATATCAAATGCTTACAGCATATGTGTTAGAGAAAATTATAAATAGTCCTATGAGGTAGGCATTATATCCTGATTTCATGATAGTCTCAGAAAAATTGATAAATTTTGTAAATTATCCAAGCATATGGTTAAAAAAAATGATGGGATTTGGGATTTTGTTTATGTTACATCTTTCTACTACATTGTGATCTGTGACCCTTATACACTACTCAGTTTGGTCTAGTTTTTGCTTTTTTTCATGGTTGATCTCTCCAACTCAGGTTTTGTAGTATTTTGCAAACTTCAAAAATCCAAATGATTCCAGAAACTTTCAAAGAGAATCACTACATTTTCTTGATATAACCAGCAGTCAAATTTTTTTCATTGAGTTTTATTGTCCATACTTTGTCATATGAAAACAATAATTATTTTTTTCAATTTTAAAGGAATAGTATAGTATGGAGTCAATGCTCCTGCAAACCACACCAGTCTCTCTGAACCTCACCAAATTCTTACAGTTGGCAGGGAGTGTCCTCTACACCCCTCTTGAGAATCACTGAACCTGACATAATGCTCCTGGGGTCAGATTTAACAATACTTACTTAGAATGTTAATGCAAATTCATTCATAAAGCAGATTTATCAGTGATTCAGTATGTCAGCCCTAGATATGCAAAGGTTAAGGGGGGTAAAACGGCTCCCAGTTCTCAATGTCAACTGCATAAGCGTCGCTGAATAAATACTTATAGGAGATAGTCAAATCAACCAGTGGTTAACATAACGGGGGATTAGGATTTGGGAATCTGATCAAAGTGCTGGGAAAACTAATTCCCCAGAAAAATGCACAAACACACGGAATTCCGCATACAACTTAGCGGGGGACCGTGGGAGTGTCAGGAACTCCACTGAATCTCAACCACCTTACCACCAGAACTACAGACTCCAGGTTAAAAATTGACTAACAAAACTAAATTCTCTAGGAACAGGAATATTTGCTTAATAATCCTTATTATACCTTGTACAGTGTAACGCATTCAAGTTGCTTGAGAAATATTTGCCCACTGATAATTTTCTCATAAAGACAATCAGATGACACCGACAAATCATTTCTTCCATTACGAAATCTTTCAAATGATTTTAAAAGCCCGAAATCTCCTTTCACTAGTGACACTAATGACCTAACACCAATAAATTCGAAATTACTTTGCTATTCACATGTAGACTATACTATTATTCGCCAATCCAGGTTTTCTGTTCTTCTTGTCCCTCTACTCCCTCCAAACTCTGGGCTTCCTGCTTCGGATCCCAAAAGCTACGTCCAGAGCCTCACTCCTTCCAGGGAGACGGAAAATAACTGATGCCCTATGCCGCATGCACTATTAAAACAGGTATGGTGGGATCCACTGATGGCCACAATTTCCAAACCCTTTCCTCACTAAGTCCAGAGGTAAAGAGATTTACCTTAAGTTGCAGGAAAGCAGTGGCGATTATTCCCACAGAGCTGGGACCAGTTACCAAGAAGCCTCCCAACCTCCCTGTCACCATAGTGATTTCTAAGAGCTACGCACACTCCTTCTTCTCGCGATACTACCGCGCCGCGGGTCACCCAAGCCCGCTCTCTCTTTAAGGGACGTTGGGGGACGACTGAGCCCCCCCCTCCACCTAGGGGGTGGAGCCCTACATTTTTTTCCCTCTTGTTCAAACCTCTACAGTTCGAGGTGTTTGTTTGTTTTTTTTTATTTTTTTATTTTTATAAGAGTACTGTTGCCGTAGGCCTCAGGCAAAACTGTTTCGCTCCGCGTTTTCACTTAGAAACGTCTCCGGCCGCCAGGGTCCCGCCAAGGATTCACGCAGGCGTGTATGCGACCAGAAGATGGCGGTGGTAGTCGCCGCATTTTTTTCAAATTAGTGATTCCCAGAAAGCACTGCGCGCATTTGTAACGAATTTCCGTTCGAGTTTGTATTTTAGGCGCCATTTTCGAGTGAAGGACCCGGAGCCGAAACACCGGTAGGAGCGGGGGTGCTGTACAACGGTTTCCAGCTTTGATCTGCCTGGGTTGCCCCGCAGGTAAAGTACTTCTTTTCCTGATCAGGTTGTCACACTCTTACTTCCTGCCCCGTCTGCGGGCGCCTGGAAAGTAGAGGCCTTGAGCTGGAGCAGCCGAAGTCTGGGCTGAGGCTGCCGCCGGGAGATTTCTCTCGCTGTCACCCCTCCCCCCTCGGCCGCCTCCCCGGCAGTCGGGACTCCCGCGCGCTTCGCGCGGGCGCCACTTCCCTGAGCTACTTAAGCGTCTGTCGGCGGGGGTGCGGGACTACGCGGACTCTAAGCCTTGCGGATCTCCTCTCAGAAATGCTGGTCTCTCGGGGAAAGGGCGTCTCCCGTGCCCCGGCCCCCTGACCTCTCTTCTCTCAGGGGACTAATCACCGGGTCTGAGCCCTTACTGGTGACCTTTTGTAGTTTATTGTCCAACGAGACTCCGCAGCGGGCCCCGGAGAGACAAACCCCACCACCCCAAGACGATTGAACTGGAGCAGGCGCTGCCTGTGTCCGATTTAGAAGTCGAGAGTGGTCCACCCCAGTCTCCGGCCGCCTTTCCGGGTCGGACGGTGGCGAGGAGACTTGGAAGCCCTCGGGCCGTCAACGGCGCCAAGAGCTAAATGGCGGGGAAAGTGGGCGGCGAGTCGCCCGTTAGTCTTAGGTATCTTAGGAAGAGTTGATGGTCCCTCAAACCTGAAGGTAATAGAACTCTCAACAAAGTCTGTGCGCTTGCTTCCGTAGCCCGAGAGCGTGGGAATGTCAGTAAATGCCGGCTTATGGGAATTATTTCGTTAGGAAATCAAAGGAAAATATTCTTACACCCTTACACTGTGGGAGGATGAGGGTGAGGAGCCATTAGGAAAATATAAAGAACTTAAGCAGTTCTATCCTTGCTTGATTACCGAGCACGTCTAGGTTTTCCCACTTGATTCGGACTTAAGACGAATCCCGCCTTTTTGGCACTTGGGTTTTATGTGCCTTGTTTAACGAGCACCCGCTGGCGTCGAGCGGGGATTATTAAAAAGGGGCTCTCGGAAACGGATGGACGGAGTTTCCTCCCGAGTCGGGTGGGGTAGGGGCTTAGTCGGTTGCAACGCGGGGGCCGGCGGGAAGTGTACCGGCCTGGTCCTGCAGCCCGGCGGGCTGACTTGCTCCCGGCTCTCCCCCTGCCCCAGCGACCATGCCCCGTAAAGGCACCCAGCCTTCCACCGCCCGGCGCAGAAGAGAAGAGCCGCCGCACTCCCCGGACGGCACCAGTAGCGACGCGGAGCCGGAACCCCCGCCTGGCCGCGCGGGCAGCCCGGCCCCTGCTACCGCAGGTGAGTACCCCGCCGCGACTCGGCAGGAAAGCGCGCTGGTAGACCCGGGTGGGTCAGCGCCCAACCCGGGACTGGCTGGTGTTTGGGGACGCGGAGGTGAGGGGCTGCGGAGTTGACGTCTGTAGGTCAAGAGGAGCAGCTCAAGAAGCTGGTGGGATTTTCAGAGATGGAGTGGTCGTGCAATTTCGCTTGTAACGGTGCCGGAGGGGATTGGGGCAAGTTGTGGCTGCAGTTAGGAATTTCTGTTTGTGGCCTTTTATTTCCGCGGAAATCGACATGGTCAGCCAATAGCTAGTGGACTTTGTTCCAGACAGAATTAACTTCGTTGTATGTTAAAGTTGTTTGACGCTAACAACCTCCCAGGTCTTAAATTGTTTTTAAAGAGATGATAATTTACTCGAAACTACTGTAGCTTTTGTGAGTACAGGAATTGGATGACATTAGGCAGCCCCTGTGACAGTGCCGCTGGAGCTCTTTGAGTGTCCAAAGTGAGGGTTCCTGGTGCTCAGAGATACGGAGAAAGTTGGATCTAGAACCTTAGGATTTAACCACCTGTTTAGACGTGGAACAGAGAATCGGGTTGTTGTAGTTTTCCCAGATTTGCTTTATGTTGTAGTGTTTTGACTCTTAAGAGATATATTTTTGTGGGATTTTGTGACTGGTGGCGTTTCTTTTAAGAATTTCTTTTTATATAAAACTAAGCTGAAATTCTCATTTCTCCTGAGTTTAGGATAATACTACATTTCAAGTGGAAAATACAGATTCCTAGGGTTCATAAATAATATTTCCCCAAAGATTAGCAGGCAGTAGTCCTCCGAACTAATTGCACTAATGCAGCCTTTTTTTCCCCCCTTGCCCTCCTTTTCCTTTGACTGACTTAGAGACACCAAGTGAGGAAATTGATAATAGAAGTTTAGAAGAGATTTTGAATAGCATCCCTCCTCCCCCGCCTCCAGCAATGGCCAATGAAGCCGGAGCTCCTCGGCTAATGATAACTCATATTGTAAACCAGAACTTCAAATCCTATGCTGGGGAAAAAATTCTGGGACCTTTTCATAAGGTATTTGACCATTTTAAATAACTATTAATAGGGTAATGTGTATATTTCAATTTTTATCATATATATCCTGCTTGATAACACATGGTATGTTTCCTGTGTTTTTTAACAACTGAAATTGGTTTTTGTTTATCCTGGTGGTTATGTTTGGTACCTCTTTGGCTGTTAAGTTTTCCTCACTGAGTAGAATTGGTGAGTTTTTTGTTTGAAGGCACTATTTTCTTTATTAGAATGAATTTTATAAAGAAAATAAGCTAGAATTAGGTGTTTTTTAAAGCGTTGAAGCTTGTTATCGAGAATATGATATAAGTAAACAAGTTGAAATGAAAACTTTTACTTAATAGTTTCGCTGCAAGTAAAAAGCGCAAGCGTTTTAAATTAAAATCAGTATGGTATGACCTTTTCTTTAACTTCAGTTTAATTTTTTTACTGTTCTTTTTATGCAGCGCTTTTCCTGTATTATTGGGCCAAATGGCAGTGGCAAATCCAATGTTATTGATTCTATGCTTTTTGTGTTTGGCTATCGAGCACAAAAAATAAGATCTAAAAAACTTTCAGTGCTTATTCACAATTCTGATGAACACAAGGATATTCAGAGTTGTACTGTAGAAGTTCATTTTCAGAAGATAATTGATAAGGTAAGGGACTTCTGACTGTTTTAGTTATTTACAGCCTCAAGCGTGGAACACAGGATTTCCATACATTGCACATTTATTATTTTTGGCTTAAATAGGCTTTTAAAAATTAGTGTATGGTTAAAGCAGAATGGATGGATACTGATTTCGTTACTTCCAAGATCATATTTTCTTTGAGTAGTGGTGGTGGCAGCCATTAAAATATTAAAATTTTTAGCCAGGGCAATGAATTATAAGTAGCTCATGATAGCTACTTTAGAATAAAACATTGAGCAGTTTTAGTATCTTGAGTGCCAACACAGGCATTCTTTCAATATAAAGTTATGTTTTTATTGCTTTCAGATAAATTACCTAAACTTGAAAATGTAACCGATGACTAATTTTATCATCTCCATTTTAATTAATATTAGTAGTCTTGTGTGTCTGTAATGTGAAAGAACTCTACTTCAGTTTACCCTTTTAAAACAGGGGAAGGGTTAATACATGTGTTTTCTAGAAAAGGAAACAATTTTAGCTAAAGTGTCTATATTATCTAGTGATTCTGGTTCGGTTGGTATTGGTTTTTTTCTCATCTAATAATTAACTTTGGAAATTCATGGCTTAAAAATGACTAGTTGGAACCTAAAAATACAGAAAACTCCATAATGAAGCAAGGATGTGATTTGGATTCTAAGTTATGTATTTTAGATTTTTTTTATATATATATAAAGGGCTTTAGTTAAATTTACATGGTATCTATATTAATTTTGTTTTTTAGTGCTTTTCTATTGTACAATTTAGGTTGGAAAATTAGATTGCCACTAAATCAGGTTTGATTTCATTGTGTGTTATAATCATGTTCGATTCGTGTAAATTTTAAAAGCCATTTGTCAAAATGACAAAGCTTTTAAGGGAAAGCAAGTTTTATTATTAAAGTAGATTTGCACATCATTTTTTAAAATCCAGTTGATTTTTTTAAAAATTGGGGGAATGTAGTTGTCAATTCTTTGCAACTGTTTATACCTTCCAATGGCATATTGTTTACCAAAAAAAAAAGACAAAAGCTAAGCCAAGTTACGCCATTCCTACCTTCCTTTCTTTGGATCATTTCTTGCAGCTTTTCTAAGTGGACTAGTAATTTAATCTGTCAACATGGTTTAATAGTTGGAGTGAGTTTATTTCAGATATGGTGAGATTCTTGTACCCCTTCAAATACTCTTTTTCAGTCAGTAGAGTTTTAGGCTTGTTTGGAAGTGGGTTTTTTGTTTTGTTTCTGTTTGTTTGGCTTTTTGGTTTTTGTGATCTATGAGGAAAGGGATCAAACAACTTGGAAACTATTCTTTGCTAAGAGGGTTATTTCTGAGAAATATTGCCAGTTTATGTGCATGTTCAATTGAAGTTTTTAATCCATAGAATTAGTTTCAATATGAAGAGTGAAATTTGGTGCAGATCTGTGACTTAATACCAACAATTGTTTTCTGGTTTTGTTTTTCCACAAAACAGGAAGGGGATGATTATGAAGTCATTCCTAACAGTAATTTCTATGTATCCAGAACTGCCTACAGAGACAATACTTCTGTCTATCACATAAGTGGGAAGAAGACAACGTTTAAGGATGTTGGAAATCTTCTTCGAAGTCATGGAATTGACTTGGACCATAATAGATTTTTAATCTTACAGGTAAGTTTATTAAAGATTTTAGACATCTTCTTACTCGTTACTTTTTTTTCTATAAAGTTTAGAGGGGTATCCCCCTGTTGGATGCATCCTGTACTTTTTGAGGCCTTAAAGTACTGTAGCAGCACATCATGGTTTACATACTACAGTCAAGATGCGAATCATTATTTGCTGCTCTAGAAATTTAAGGAAATTCATTCAAAATTATTTTTTCACTGTGAGATGCACATTTTATGTTTGGATGGACTGACATACTTGTTCCGCTCTAGCAGCACGTAAATATTGGCGTAGTGAAATAAGTATTAAACACCAATATTATTGTGCTGCTTTAGCGTGACAGGGATATAACAGCTATTTGTTATTATTGATTGTATTTTCCTTTAAGATAACATTTTAAATGAGATTCATTATCTTTTTATAGTCCTTTAATTTTATTTTTTCCCTACTAATATTAAATAGCAAAAACATGAAAAGAACTCTGTACACTTAGTGTTTGACAATTTTACTTGAGCACCTTACTAATTTTTTTTTTTTTTTTTTAACACTACAATGGTTAACTAAAAGCTTACCCAAGCTGGTTTTTGTTTTGGTTAGAATGGCCTGTTTGAACCACTAAATACTGAAAGATCAGAAAGTAACTAACATTTCATTCTGAGGTATTACAACTCTTGAAGTCTTTTTAAGGGCTATAAAACTAAGTACCTGGTCTTAGGTTGAATTTTATTAGAAACCCTGTCTTCTTTATTAGAGTCAAGATATGTTTTACCAGCCTTGCTTGGTAAGAAAAATACTTTTTCTTCCCTATCTTACCTTTAAAAAAAAAGTTGTCAATGTAAAACATGACTTTATCAGGTACATTAAAATTCCTTTTTGATTGGAAGCTACTTTCTTTTCCTGTGTTCAATCCAGAATCTCTCAAGAGAATAATAATAAAAGCAAACCTATATTGTGATTTAAAATAGTTGCTAATATTATTTAATAAGTCTTGTGACTGATTTTAAAGTAAGTTGGGAATTTTGATACTAAAAGTTTCATTAGGATAACTGAGTGTTCTCAATTGGTTCTCATTATTCTGGAATGACTTATATTGCTATCTTTTGTTACCAGGCACAGTGCATTTGTAATACTTCTGTAACCCAGACTTATTTGAAAATGAATGTTAGGGGAAATCAGCTGCAGATACAATTCTAAACAATTGAATTTACATAAATGTGGAATTAAAGGTGTGTGTGTGTGTGTGTGTGTGTGTGTTTAATCAAATTGAACTGTTTTATGGACCTTCATATTATGGGATTTGGTTTGGTTAACTATGGATTAAAAGTTATTTCATTCTGTAATACTGTATTTGATACTACCATTTTGCAGCAACCTATACTCCTGTTTATTTTTTATTTGCTATTTACTATCCTGGGATAATTGGTCAAAATTTTACACCTGTGCCAAGACTCCTTAAAGTGGACTGCATTTTAACCCTTGCAAGGGTAAATTTTTTTCCCCTTGGTGCAGCCTTTCTGTACATAATTCAGTAATAAAGAAAACTAAATAAAGTCACAATTTCCTGAAGAAGTAAAAAACAGTAATTTTTAAATTGTCAACTTTATATTAAATATGTGCCTCTGAAGCACGTAGGATACTTAAACCATTTGTCCTCATAATAATTTCACCCTTTTTGTGTCATTTTAACAAATTATTTAAAACATTTTTAATGTCAAGGTAAACTTACTTTCCATGTAATAGATTCATTTCTGTTTGATTAAGTTTACAGATAGGAACCTTAGGAGTTCACCTGTTAGGAAAAAGAAACAGGGATTGGACCAGTAGAACTAATGATGCCCTATTTAAAAGCTTGAGGGAAAGTGGCAAAATCTATAGATTTTTATTTAGTTCCTTATCAAAAACTTAGACTCTTGCACTAGTTTAAAGCAGCTGGAGGTAAGTAAGAATATGGTTTTTTATTAGTTCTCTCCTACATCTCTCTTAAAAAACTAGCTGGTGAGGCGCCTGCGTGGCTCAGTTGGTTAAGCGGCCGACTTCAGCTCAGGTCATGATCTCACGGTCTGTGAGTTCGAGCCCCGAGCCCCACGTTGGGCTCTGTGCTGACAGCTCAGAGCCTGGAGCCTGTTTCAGATTCTGTGTCTCCCTCTCTCTGACCCTCCCCCCTTCATGCTCTGTCTCCCTCTGTCTCAAAAATAAATAAACGTTAAAAAAAAAATTTTTTTTAAACTAGCTGGGATTGGAAGGCTGGAAACTTGGAGTCATATTATCAAGAACATAAATGATTAGTTTGAATAAAATGTATAGATGTTTGGCCAGTGGTAATAATTAACAGCCTAAGTAATCTAAAGTAAAGTGAAAATTTATTTTTAAGATGAAACACCACTAAATTTGGGGCACCTGAGTGGCTCAGTTTGGTTGAATATCAGCGCAGGTCATGATCCCAGGGTCATGGAATCAAGCCCTGTGTTGGGCTCTGCTCTGGGCATGCAGCTTGCTTAAGATTCTTTTTCTCTCCCTCCCCTCCCCTTCCTCTCTCTCCCCCGTCTCCCTCTCCCCATGCACACAATCTCTCATCCTGTCTCTAAAAGTTAAAAAAACAAACAAAAAAAACACTAAATTTTAGAAGCCCATAAGGGTAAAATTTTTTACAGTGTTTAGTTGGTTTAGTGGTTTCTTGAAGTAGGCATTTCTAGTATTTGAATTCATTTTAAATTTCATTAGTTGACTATTCAAACGAATACCTAATGGGGCACTATGCTAAGATGCTGTGAATGTTAGAGATAGTTAAAACCCTGTTTCTTGTTCTTGAAAGCACTTACACGTGCCTTCAGAAAGTGTTAAGATTATAACTGGCCATGGTACTTTTCATGTTTATACATGTCCGCATTTATATATACCTTAATTTGAGAGCCTTTGTCACATTGTAATAACTATTGGTGAAAATAAGTAGGATTTTATTAGCTCTCCATGGCATTTCATGGTAACTGTGATTTACAAATGAGTTTTAATTGGTTTTGGTGCATTTGCACCAAATGTTAAAAATTAAAAGAATGTTAACTTTCAAATGTTAAAAGTTAAAAGAATGACAACCTTCATGCTTTTATTATGGTTCAAAATTACATTAAAGATTGCTGTTTCAGGAGTGGTTTTGTAAACCCCTAAAAGCTACAACTGTTAAGGCAATTTTAGTTTTGTCAGTTTTCAACTTCATATGGTTTTTGTCTTTATTATTATAAAACCTGAATTAGAACTTTAAATAGGAACCAAGATTTTTTTTTTTCTATATTCTTCTAATAAAGTTTTATTCTCATTTGCTCTTTGTGAGCTACCAGAGGCCAACAAACCAAATCATCAAGGTTAGTATGTGCCTAAAATTAAGTACATCAGTAGAAAGGAACCTATACCCCTGTTAGTAATTTTTCAAATTAGTAATTTGGAAGTTGGATTAATTTTTACTTATATTTCTCCTTCCTTTTTCTTTCCTGTATACTTCTAAGGCTGGCATGTCATACAAATTTTTTGGGTTGTGGTCTTTTAGCCTGTACAAATAAATTTGTGCTATATCAAAAGAATTTTTAGCTCTATCTGTAGCACCTAAGTTATCCAAGTGTTTGATTTAATAGCCTCAGCTTGAAAAAAAGTAGGAAGCTACTCCTAAGCAACCAGGATATCAAGCAGCCCACCCACTAAAGCGTTACCCTTTCTGTTGATGTACTTATTTTAGGCAGAGACTACCTTGGTGATTTGGTTTGTTGGCCTCTGGTAGCTCACAAAGAGCAAATTAGAATAAAAATTTATTAGCAGAAGGTAAAGGACAATAATAGTACGGTGGAAAATGGAGAAAATAAAAAGATTATCAAGAGAAAATAAAAACTCAAAGCCTAGTAATTTGGGGCCTTTTAGTTTTAATGCAAATACCCATAAGAGAAGAATCCTTCAGGCGCTATTAGGAAAAAAAAATTGATAGCTGTGTACTTGAATTTCTTATGGTTCATGCTTGCTAAAATTTGGATTCCATTTGTATAAGAAGAGCATCACTATTTCTCAGATTTTTAACCTATATTTTGTAAAATAGATTATCAAAGAAATGGTGTAACTGAATCACAGTATCCTGATTTGTCACACTGTAAGAAGTTAAGATATAAGCCCTTGGTATTACAAATATTGAAATATGTTTGCAGTTTTTATGTTACTCTTAAAAATGATAGTTGATGTTTTACAGGGTTGTGTAATGTCTCTAATACAATATGAATATAACTTAAAACCATAGGAAGTTTGTAGTAAATAACAAAAAAAGTAAAACCTTATTCAGGTCTACTGAAGCTAAGAAACTAGAGATAACTATGGAGACCTATAAAACTTTTCAGGCTTCAGATGCTAGCATGATAGTAACTTGAGACTTTGTGTCTTCATGCTACCATTATTTGTGATTTAGAGCCTTAAACTTTAAATTCAGGTTGATGCTTTAAAAAATTTTTTGAAATGTATGGAGCTTATTGCCCTAAGTTAAAACTTAGAAAGCAAATAGTAGCAGGTGGTAAGGCAGGCAAAGGACATCAAGGAACAGAGCCATAAGAAAGGTTCCAGGCTGTAATTGGAATACCAGTAATGTGAATCTGACAATTACTGGTTGAAAAAAAATGAGTGCCGTTATAACAATCTAAAACTGAACGTTATGTGGCACTTGTAATGGAACTATTTTGGTTCAGATATGTCCTTAAGCATTTTTATCTTCAACCAACTGTGCAACCTTGTTAGAATGAAAAGAAATCGTAATTGTATATCCGCCATTTTAACTAGGGAGGAATAAGTAACTCAAAAGAGGCAGCCACTCTGCTTTACCCAAAGCTAGGCAGTTTCCTAATAGTGTTATTCCATCCTTGAGCAAGTAATTCGGCCAGGAAGTGTGATGCCTTTAGGAATATTTTTGTCAATGTAAACTGCTACACTGAGTCCTAACTTCTGGCTACCTGAAAAATGTATACTTAAGTAATACTTTATGCCCATTTGACTGTGTTCACGGCATAGTTTTTCATTCATCTTAAAACAGATGTTCAAATTGAATTAGGGCAATATATTAGAATATCAAGTGTCAGATAATTTTTGTTGTTTGGATAGTAAACCCAAAAGAGTTAAACCACTACCTCAACATGAGTGGTTCTCGGCTGGGGGTAGTTTTGCATCTCTGTCCCTGGGACATTGATTGTTGTCTGGAGACATTTTGGGTTGTTACAGCTGAGGGTATGGGGGAATGCTATTAAGATTTGGTGTGTAAGAGGTTGGAGATGCTATTAAACATCCTGTGATGCCCACCATAGACCCCTGCAACAAAGAATATCCAGCCCTAAATGTCAGCGTTGCTGTTGATTAACCCTGCCTAGTTAAAAACTGAGTAAGACTCTTCTTCAATGGCTGGCATTTGCCCTGTTGTAATCCAAAACTTTGGACACAATTCTAGGCTTAAATCCTCTCTACGACTTGAAACTAATACTGCATACATTTGGAAGGACCTGATAATTGAAAGAATAAAATGTTTTATATAAATACATAGTTTAGTTTAAATACTTAGTTTAAAGCAGTAATTTATACATAACTGAAGGTAATAGAGAAAAAAAGCTCTTTGGATAGTGTTTTACTTCGTGTTTGATAATCATGTTCGTTGTGTTGTCAGACTACAGAAGAGTGACAGTATATAAAAATATTAAAAGTTATGCCTTTCAATGACTAAATTTAAGGTGAGCTGTTTTATTTTTAAGGTTGGGTTTTTTGTTTTGGGTTTGGGGTTTTGTTGTGTGTGGGATTTTTAATGTTTATTTTTGCGGTGGGGGGAGGGACAGAGAGAGAAGGAGTCAGGATCTGAAGTGGGCTCTGTGCCAACAGGAGAGAGCCTGATGTGGGGCCTGAACTCACAAGCCATAAGAGCATAACCTGAGTCAAAGTCAGGTGCCCCTGTTTGTGTTTTGTTTTTGTTTTTAAGTATACTTCATGACCAACATGGGGCTTGAACTCAAAACTCTCAGATAGAGAGTTGCATGCTCTACCAATGGAGCCTGCCAGGAGCCCCAAGGTTTTGTGTGGTTTGTTTTTGTTTACTTTATATTTATGTGGGAGCTTTTGGTAACTTTGACTTTGTCATTACATTAACAAGATACACCCCAGGTTTTTGAGGTTTATTCATATTTAAATATTTTGAATATTTAAATTGAGGAAGTAATAGGTTTTTTGTGTGTTTTTCTTGATTTTTTTTCACCTTTGCTATTTGCTGAAATAAAGGCCTGTATTTTTTTTTCTACTTGCCTTTTCCTTTTCTTGTGTTGTAATAGCACAGGCAACTACTCCTGTGAAGTAAAGTAGCAGCATTTTGCCTGAGCATGTTCAGACAAAATTTTCTCCACCATGAAACTAAATGGCTGCCTGGCAGTCAGCCTTGAAGGTTACTGATTGTGGGGTTTTTTTTCTTCTTTTCTGTTTGTAATTGAGTTGCATAAATACAAATATATAATGTTTAAGAATTTTAATCACACTTCAAAGCTGTTCTATTAATGATTGCAAATAAAAGTTTTCCAATTTCATATGTACCAGGAGCTTTCGTTAGTTTTCAGTCAGTTGGTTATCTTCTCTTATTACCATGAGGAATAGGTAATTTCCTTTTTTATTTAATGGTCTTGTTTTTAGAAAGTTTTAGAACATTAAGTTTGAGACATCCTTATAAATCTTAGCACTTCTTGAGGAGCTCATAACCCCAGGTTTATAGAGAAAGTTTAATAATAAACCATCTTGGGACAGGATTCCTACTGCAGTTAAGCCATGAAGGATCTTGAAAATTCTTTGTTTTAGAACAGGAGCTCTAATTATGTTAACTAACAATTGGTAATGTTGCCAAAGTAATTATAGATTATATGAATACCTTGCTCAGTTTTGCCTTATACAAAAGTTAATACTTTTTTTTTTATATATAGAATGAAATTTTAAGCTAGAGAATCTTTCTTTGGCTGTATACATGTATGTGAATGTATATTACAATTTGGTAAGAGTTTATGTAAGGGAGTATAAACATACATTTCTTACCATCAGGGAAAATGAAAATTATCAAAAACGTTTTTGTTTATATCTTATTAAATTTCTTTAAGCTACTGGTTTCTATCATTTATTTGTTCATTAGTATTGGGTTTGTTAATTGTTCCTAATTCTCACTTAAGATTGTTGTAGCTAAACATGAAGTGAATGTGTAATACAACTTTTTTTTTTTAAGGGTGAAGTTGAACAAATCGCTATGATGAAGCCAAAAGGCCAGACTGAACATGATGAGGGTATGCTTGAATATTTAGAAGATATAATTGGTTGCGGACGGCTAAATGAGCCTATTAAAGTCTTGTGTCGGAGAGTTGAAATATTAAATGAACATCGAGGAGAGAAGGTGAATCTTCTATAGATTGTTCTTGTAAATCAGACTGTTTTGCTTATTGAACAAATTCTACTGAGTCAAATATTAAGTTTATAATAGATCATATTTATTGAAAAAATCTTTACTGTTTTAGATTGAATTTTATATTTCTTATTTACCTTTAATTGAGCAGTGTTTTATTAATATGGTAGATATTTTTGCCTCATGTTGGTATATTTGAAATTCAGGTATATACATGTGTAATATATTTGAATAATCCATACACTTTAAATTTTTGTAGTTAAACAGAGTTAAGCTGGTAGAAAAGGAAAAGGATGCCTTAGAAGGAGAGAAAAACATAGCCATTAAATTTCTTACCTTGGAAAATGAAATATTTAGAAAAAAGAATCATGTCTGTCAATATTACATGTAAGTACATTAATTTATCAATTTTTATTAGTTTCTGACATTAAGCCCTTTTTTCTGTATTACAGAAAAATAAAGACTGAAGTAGAAAAAAAACTAAAAATTGTTTTGTAATGAATATGTTAAATTAATTTTTTACCATAGTACTAATGGTAATTGGTTTAATTTTTAATTGTTTTAATTTTTGTAATTTTAATTCCAGTATAATTAACATGCCATTATATTGGCTTCAGGTGTACACTGTAGTAATTCAACAATTTTATACTCGATTGAACAATTTTATACCCTGTACTCGTCATGATCTGTATACTTTTAATCCTCTTCACTTCTTTCATCCTCCACCCACCTCCCCTTTGGGTAACCATCAGTCCTCTTTAGTTAAGAATGTCTTTTTTGGTTTATCTTTTTTTTCCTGTGTTTGCTTCTTAAATTCCACATATGCATGAAATCATATGATAGTTGTCTTTCTCTGACTTATTTCATTTAATGTTATATTCTCTAGATCCATCCATGTTATTATAAATGGCAAGATTTCGTTCTTTTGTGGCTAATATTCCTGTGTGTGTGTGTGTGTGTGTGAGAGAGAGAGAGTATATCACATCTTTTCTATCCATTCATCTATTAATGGACACTTGGGCTGCTTCCATAGTTTGACACTTGTAAATAACGCTGCAATAAACATAGGAGTGCATATATCATTTCAAATTGGTGTTTTCAGATACTTTGGGTAAATTGCAGTAGTGGAATTACTGGGTCATATGGTAATTCTAGTTTTCAATTTTTTGAGGAATCTACATACTGTTTTCCACAGGGGCTGCACCAGTTTGCATTCCTACCAATAATGCATGAGTGTTCCTTTTTACCCCACATCTATGCCAACATTGTTATTTCTTGTGGTTTTGATTTTCATTCCCCTCATGATGAATGATGTTGAAATCTTTTCACGTGTCTTTTAGTCATCTGGATGTCGTCTTTTGAGAAATATCTGTTATGTCTATTTGGTTTTTTAGTGTTGATTGGTAGAAGTACTTGCATAAGTTCTTTATTTGGATACTAACCCTTGATCAGATACGTCATTCACAAATATCTTATATTCAGTAGGTTCTCTTTTAGTTTTGTTGATTGTTTCATTTTTTGTGAGGAAGCTTTTTATGTCTTCGCAATAATTTAATTCTGTTTTTGCTTCCCTCCCCTCAGGAGACATACCTAGAAAAATGTTGCTACTGCCAAAGTCATAAAAATTACTGCCTGTGCTCTCATCTAGAACTTCTGTGGTTTTAGGGCTTTAATCCACTTTGAGTTTATTTTTGTGTATGGTATAAGACAGTGATCCAGTTTCATTCTTTTGCATATAGCTGTCCAGTTTTTCCAGTACCATTTGTTGATACTGTCTTTTTCCCATTGCATGTTTTTCCCTACTTTGTCAGAGATTAATTGACCATATAAGCAGGCATTTATATCTGGGCTCTCTGTTCTGTTCCATTGATGGATATGGCTATTTTTGTGCCAGTACCATACTGATTTGATTGCTACAGCTCTGTAATATGTCTTGAAATCTGGGATTGTGATACCTCCCGTTTTGTTCTTTTTCAAGATTGCATTGGCTACTTGGAGTCTTTGTGGTTCCATACAAATTTTAGGGAGTATTCTGCTCTGAAAAATGCTGTGGGTGTTTTGATAGGAATTGCATTAAATCTATAGATTGCTTTCGGTATTATGGACATTTTAACAGTATTTGCTTTCAGTCCATGGGCATGAGATATCTTTCCATTTGTTTGTGTCATCTTCAGTTTTTTAGTTTTATAGTTTTCAGAGTACAGGTCTTTCACTTCCTTGATAGTTTAATTCCAGGTATTTTAGTTTGTGGTGCAGTTGTAAATGAGATTATTTTTTTTAGTTTCTCTTTCTGCTGCTTCATTATTAGTGCGTAGAAATGCAATGGATTTCTGTATATTGATTTTGATCTTATGATCTTAATGAATTCTTTTATCACGTCTAGTAGTTTCTTGTTTAGAGTCTGTTAAGGTTTCCATATATAATATCATGTCATCTGCAGATAGTGAAAATTATACTTCTTCCTTACCAATTTGGATGCCTTTTACTTCTTTTTCTTGTCTGATTGCTATGACTAGGACTTCCAGTACTATGTTGAATAAAAGTGGTGAGAGTGGACATCCTGAACTTAGGAGAAAAGCCCTCCAGTTTTCCCCACTAAGATGTTTGCTATGGGTTTTTCATATAAGTCCTTTGTTATGATGAGTCTTGTTCCTTGTAGACCTACTTTCTTGAGGATTTTTATCATGAATGGATGTTGTACTTTGTCACGTGCTTTTTTTGCATCTGTTGAAATGATCATGTGGTTTTTATCCTTTTTATTCATGTGATGTATTATGTTGATTGATTTGCAAATGTTAAACCACCCTTGCATCATGGGAATAAATCCCACTTGATCATAGGGAATGACTTTTTAAAATATATTGTTGGATTTGGTTTGCTTAATATTATGTTGTACATTTTTGCACCTATGTTCATCAGAGATCTTAGCCTGTAGTTCTTTGTAGTGTCTTTACCTGGTTTTAGTATCAGGGTAATGCTGGTCTCATACATAGAATGTATTTGGAATTTTTCCTTCCTCTTCTGTTTTTGGAATAGTTTGAGAAGAATAAGTATTAACTCTTCTTTTAAGTGTTTGGTAGAATTCACCTATGAAACTGGTCCTGGACTTGCATTTGTGGGAGTTTTTTGATTACTGATTCAATTTCATGGCTGATAATCAGTCTGCTTCAAATTTCCTAATTCTTCATACTTCAGTTTTAGGAGATTATGTTTCTAGGAATTTATCTATGCTAGGTTGTCCAATTTGTTGGCATGTAATTTTTTTCATAACATTATCTTAATAATCCTTTGTATGGTGTCGGTTATTTCTCTTTCATTTCTGATTATGTTTGAATCCTCTCTCTCTTTGATAATTCTCGCTAAAGGCTTATCAATTTCATTGATCTTTTCAAAGAACCAGCTCCTGATTTCATTGATCTGTTTGTTTTTACATTGATCTATTTTGTTTTCACTCTAATCTTGATCATTTCCTTCTACTGATTTTGATTTTGTTCTTTTCTAGCTCTTTTAAGTGTAAGGTTACATTGTTTATTTGAGATTGGTTTTGCTTCTTGAGCTGGGTCTGTATTGCTCTAAAGTTTCCTCTTAGAACTGCTTTTGCTGCATCCCAAAGATTTTGAAAACACTGTGTTTTCATTTGTCTTCATGTATTTTTTTTTTTTAATTCTCTCTGATTTCTTGGTCAACCCCATTAATTGTTTAATGAATGCTATTTAACTTCCATGTGTTTGTGTTCTTTCCACATTTTTTCTTGTGGTTGGTTTCTGTTTCATAGTGCTGTGGTCAGAAAAGATGCATGGTCTGACTTGTATCTTTTTTAACTTCTTGAGGATTGTTTTGTGACCTAAAATGTGATGTGTTTTGGAGAATGATCTGTGTGCACTTGAAAAGTGTTTTCTGCTATTTTAGGATGGAATGTTAGGAATACATCTGTTAGATCCATCTGGTCCAATGTATCTTTTGAAGCCACTGTTTCCTTGTGGATTTTTGTACATCAATGGATAGATGTAAGTGGGGTGTTAAAAATCTCCTACTGTTGTTGTATTACCATTATTACTTCCTTTATGTTTGTTAACAGTTGCTTTATGTATTTGGGTGCTTGCTGTTGGATGCATAAATATTTCCAATTGTTTTTATCTTCTCCTTGGATTGTTCCCTTCTGTAGGATTATATAGTGTCCTTCTTTGTCTCTTGTTACAGTCTTTGTTTTAAAGTCTATTTTGTTTGATACAAGTATTGCTACGCTTTCTTTTCACTTCCATTTGAATGATAATTGCTTTTCTATCCCTTCAGGTTCAATCTGCATCTTTAGGTTTGAAAGGAGTCTCTTGTAGCAACATCTAGATGGTCTTGCTTTTTTATCCATTCTGTCCCCCTATGTCTCCCCTATGGGAGCCTGCAGTCCATTTACCTTCAAAGTACTTATTGACAGATATGTACTTGTTTTATGGTTTTTTCTGTAGTTCTTTTCTATTCTTGCTCTTCTCAAGAAAGCTTGCCAGCTTTCGTTAGTAATATACTTGGATTCCTTTCTCGCGCATTAATGGTCACTTCAGTGCACACATTCTTTACTCCTTTCCTGCCACATTTTGGGTATATGGTGCCATACTTTACATCCTTTTATTTTGTGAATGCTTTGACTGGTTTTCATAGATATACTTAATTTCCTGCTTTTGTACTTCATACTTTTCTTACTGACATTTCTTGTCAGGCTGGTTTAGTGGTCATGAATTCCTTTAATCAAGTTTGGGAAACTATCCTTCTGTTCTAAACGATAGCCTTGTTGGATAGTTTCCTTGGCTGCAGGTTTTTTCCGTCAGCATTTTTTGAGTATATCATGCCACTCCATTCTGGCCTGCAGTTTCTGCTGAAAAATCTGCTAATAGCTTTATGGGGTTTCCATTTTATGTAACTTTTCTTTTCTCTTGCTGATTTTAAAAGTCTTTCTTTATCACTACTTTTTTCTATTTTAATTACTATCTGTCTTGGTGGGGATCCCCTTGGGTTTATTTTTGAGGGGCTCTCTGTGCTTCCTTGATCTAGATTTCTGTTTCCCCAAGTTTGGGGAATTTTCACTATTCTTCCAGTGCAATTTCTGCCCCCTTTTCTGTCTCTTCTCCTGAGACCCCTATGATGTGAATGTTATTTCATTTGATGCTGTTACTGAGTTCCCTAAGTCTCTTCATTTACTATTTTTTTCTCCTTTTCAGTTTGATGTTTTCCATTACTCTGTCTTCCAGGTCAGTGATCCTTCTGCTTCCTCTATTCTGTATATTCTCTTTAGTGCATTTTTAGTTTCAGTTGTTGAGCTCTTCATCTCTGATTGGTGCTTTTTTAGGTTTTCTGTCTCTTTGTATTGAGGGTCTCAGTGAGATTCTCCCCTCTTTTTCTCAAGTCCAATTAGGATCTTTGTGAGCATTACTTGAAATTATCAGGTATATTGCTTCTCTCGGTTTTGTTTAGCTTTCTTGTGATTTTGTCCTGTCCTTTCATTTGGGACCTATTTCTGCGTCACCTCATTTTGTCCAACTCTCTAGGTTTTCCTATGTGTTAGGATAGTCAGCTACGTCTTCTGCTCTTGGAAGTAGTGGCTTTATGAAGAAAAGGTCCTATAGTGTCCTGCAATGCAGTGTCCCCTGTTCACCAGAACTTGGCACTTCAGGGGTGTCTCATATGTGTTGCATGTAACCCCACTGTGGGTCTGAGCTGCATGTGCCTTCAGTCCAGTCATGTGCAATGGCTCACTCTGCCTGTTGGGCAAGGTTTGTTCCCTGTGTTGTTAGTGGGCCAATCTGGGGCCACTTGAGTCAGACAGGCATTTGCCAGAGATGCAGTAGCACCAAACTGCAGGACACTTTCCCTGTTGTCCCTTGAGAAGTTTTCATTGGTGGGCAGGGCCTGCAGCCAGACCAAATGACTGCTCCCAGCCCACTGCTGAGGCTCAAGTCAAACTGGTGTGTGTGGTTACCTTCCCCTCTCCTCAGGACAGGTGGCACTTTGGTGTGGTGCTGGCTCCTGTCTGTGCTCCTTGCACATTGCCAGGCTTGTGGCACCACTTTGGATAGGCTTTGGCCAAGGGCATGCTGGAGGGGGCAGGACTGGAGGAGAATCGGGGTGGGGGTGGGGGTTGAGGAAGCTCTTCGCAAGATAGATGGAGAGTATTGGCACTGCACTGGTTCCCAAAGGTGTCTCTGTATCTAGGCTGGGAGATAGGGGAGAAAATGGTGCCTGCCAGCTCTCTTGTTTCTCCTTAATATATCTGCCCTCCATTACATGCTCTGAAATTAGTAAATAAATTTCTTTCACATATACTTCAGTCTTTCAAACTGTTGCTTCTATGCTCTATCTCCATGGGACTTTTTGTTGTGCTGTCTCTTTAAGGGTCGCAGTCTCTGTTTCCTCTCAACCTCCCATCTGATTTTTCCAGGTGTGACATCCCACTGATAATAAGAACTCTCAAAATTAGTTCCCTCTAGTTTTTAAAGCCAAATGGGGTGTTGTCTTCCCCATGCCTGAGATTCTTGTAGTGAGGGTCTGTTTTTCTCCCTTTTTCATGCTCATAGCATTCCTCCCTCCCAAGAACAGTTCCAATGGGTCCCTTTAGCCCCAACCACCTTCTCCACCCTTCCCACCCTCTTTAGTGTGGCCTCTTCTCTACATGTAGCTGTGGAGAGTGTTCTGCCAGTCTTCCTCATTTTCTGGGTTTACACTGATAAGGGTGTTAATCTAGTTGTAGCCTTGGGACAAGGAGAACTTAAGATCATCCTACCTGCCACCTTTCCCTGAAGTCCTCAAAGTTGAATTTTAAGTATTCTACTTTAAGTTGGGAGGTGGGTTCACAAGTGTTTATTAATGTACTTAATAGTTCTACACATACATTCTCTATAATGCATGTAATAGCTGATCTAATTTTGTTTGTATGGAACCAATTTTGTTCCTAATTCTAGCTTTGACCCTGAGTTAGGTCTGTACTGCAGTACCCCCTGTGCTTCACCCTGTAGCCCTAGGTAGTTAATTGTAAATTGGTTGTAGTTAAGAATACTGTAGAAACCACTAATTTTACTAAGTTATTACACAATTTTAGAAATGGCATTTTAGGATCTCTGATTTTTCTTTTCCTTTTTCTAGTTATGATCTGCAGAAACGAATTGCTGAAATGGAAACTCAAAAGGAAAAAATTCATGAAGATACCAAAGAAATTAATGAGAAGAGCAATATACTGTCAAATGAAATGAAAGCTAAGAATAAAGCTGTAAAAGATGTAGAAAAGTAATAATCTCTTGGAAAGTACTAAAGTGTTTAGGTTGAGTTGTTTTTACGTGTGTGTATTTTATATATATATATATATATAAACTTTCTGCCAGCACATAAATGTAATGCCAACTGTAATTTGCCAACTTATAAAATGGTCTCCTTTTTCAGAAAAAGAATAAAAAACTTAATTGCCTTGCATCCAGTTGATCATCACAAATTCAGTGCACAACACTGGTCCTAAATTAACAGAAGATGCTGCCTCCTAGTGGCAGAACACAATAATACACGGCAAAAAAAAATTAACCTGGCAGCTTAGTTGTCTTAAGAATAAACAGTCCACACATCTTAAGAATTAGGTTACTCTAATTCTTAATTAGTAATAAGGTTACTTTTTTTTTTTTTTTTAAGTTTCATCATGACCCTTCTCTATGCCTTCTCACAGTATTTGGTGACACCAATATCTCTTACCTATGTGATCTTTTTTTCTTTAAAATGAGTTTTACATTGTGGAATTGTATTTCTATACCTTGACTCTATAGTAACCAGGAAATGTAGTATTTCCCATCCAGTTTAGAAAGGCAAAGCAACTCTTGTAATCATATTTTAATGGCTCCCTCAAATTTAGTGGAAGGAGAGGACCAGTTTGAAAATGGTTAGCTCTAGAATCTTACCTTGTAAGAGCTTGGACACATTTACAAAGGCAGTGTCCCAGGCAGAACATGTAGCATGACTTTGAAATAAATGAATATCTAAAATAGTGACTAATAATTCTCTTTATGACTAATAATTCTCTTTATTTGTTAGGAAACTGAATAAAATTACAAAATTTATTGAGGAAAACAAAGAAAAATTTACACAGCTAGATTTAGAAGATGTTCAAGTTAGGGAAAAATTAAAACATGCTTCAAGTAAAGCCAAAAAACTGGAGAAACAACTTCAAAAAGATAAAGAAAAGGTAGGTTTTGAAAGAAATCTTACAAATTTCATATCTGAATATCAGATTTAATTTTCATTATTTTTCATGGATGTGCCACTCCCTCATTTTTTAAGAAAATGAGTTGGGATTCTGAATATTAAGTGTTCTAGGATTTATCTCTGATTGTGACTTTTTTTTTTCTCCAAAGGTAAATTTTGCATTCATTGGCTTTGAGATTTAGAGTTTATGTTTCTGTGGCATATATTGTCGGGAAAATACTTATCAAGTCACCAATTCTGTTTGATAGTAAACAACATAGTTTTCCTTTTCTTAATGTAATGGTTTAAAGAGATGTTTTTGGTTATGTATTCTGAAATTTTAAAAACATTACCTGCCTCCTAGAGAGTATCAGAATAAGAGTTCTGTCTTGGAAAGGAGGGAAGGGGAAACTCAAAAATCTACAGAGGGTGGATTAGCTATTTTGAGGTTTTAAAAACGATTAAGTTTGGAACAGAACGCATTATTTCCTAGGAATCAGTCCCTAATGATCAATTGGCAGTCTTTCAAACTATTTTCTTAACTAACAGATATTAATAGATATGACATCTAAGTCCCTTCTCCCAAAAAAGGCTTTGTACCATATAATTACGTGTTAGTTATAATATAGGCTCTCCTTTATGTTGTATTTTTCCAAATGCATTTGTTTACAAAATACTTTCCATTCACTATGGGAATAAATCTTGTGCAAATCAGTGTTTGAGGGTCATCATTTTGGGGAAATGTTGAATTCTGGTGCTGGATAATCTGAACAAACCAACGTGGATTTGAGGGTAATGCTTAAATTGGACAGGCTAAGCCAGCTGTAACTATTATAGAGGTATTAGTCTTTAGGCATCAAATGTCAATAAGTGGTTATTACCAAAGGTATTAATGGAATAAGATATTACTCCTACATAGTGACTCTGGAAGGGTAATGTTGTGAAAGATTTTAGGATTTCGGGGAGGCCACGGGGTGTAAAAGTCATCCATGGTAAGTTTCAATATACCATGAAGGACAGTTTAGGAAATTCCACATAGCCAGAGTATATTAATTGGTGAAGAAGGATAGTTATAGCCTGAAAGTAGAACAGAAGGAAGAAAGACCTGAATGCCAGCCAGGGAGAATTCTCTTCCATAACAAATGAGGAATTCGTAGAATTTACTGTTAAATTAAGAGCACAGAAATTGCAGTAAATGGTTAAGAAAGTATTTGCTAAAGCCAGCTAGTTCAAGTCAAATTACAAAGGAAACCACAAAGACTTAGAGGATACTGAGAAATGCTTTTAAATAAGCCAAATACTGATGATACTGGATAGCCTAAAGGTACATGCTCCTCCAAGTTTAATTTGTTTTACAATCTTAGGTTGAAGAATTTAAAAGTATACCTGCCAAGAGTGAGAAAATCATAAATGAGACAACAACTCGAAATAGTGCCCTTGAGAAGGAAAAAGAGAAAGAAGAAGAAAAATTGAAAGAAGTTATGGATAGCCTTAAACAGGAAACACAAGGGCTTCAAAAAGAAAAAGAAGTAAGATTCTTTATCAGTTGGTGTCTAGGTGACTTTTTTTTTTTTTAACTTGAAGAATGTTTTTGTGTGGTAATAGTAAAAACTCAACTGTTAGAAAAATTTTGGACTTAACAATATCTAGCATTCATAAAAATAGCTTAAATTCTTTTTGTTTTCTACTTTCCCGTTTAAAAAAAAAAGTTAACTAAATGAGAATTTATGGTGGAGGCAGGAAATGCCCTTATTTGATTTCATCAAATAGCTTTTTGTCTTCTCTTAATTAGTTAACACCTGTAAAAACATGGAACCACACTAACCACAAGTTGATAAGTACCTTTCTTTTCTCCTGTAGCACTTGTATAATAGTTTATGGCTCTTGAGTCAGTTCTTGGTTTGAAATCCTACATCAGTCATTATCTTTCTGTATAGGCTGTTAGGTCTCAAAGTCCTCTTTCTCAAAATGGAAGAAAATATTACCCATCTTGTGAATCTTTTTAAAAATAAAATGTACATACTCTTACATAAAGTGCCTAGAAAGTAAGAAATTAATAAAAATGTTAGCTATTTTAGCACTTCATTAATAGGAGTATGAGGTTGTCATATTGATATGTCTTATCAACCCAATGAGAGTATAAAGCATGAAGCTTAGCTGTCTTTGTTTATATTCACAGCCTTTTTGACAGAACTGAGTATGCTGAGTAGAAATTGTAAAAGGTGAACCTGGGTGGCTCAGTTGGTTATGTCTGACTTGATTTGGGCTCAGGTTGTGATCTCACGGTTTGTGAGTTCAAGCCGCACATTGGCCTCTGCGCTGACAGGGTAGAGCCTCTTGGGATTCTCTCTCCTCCTCTCTCTGACCCTCCTGTGTATTCTCCCTCTATATCAAAATAAATATATTTTTAAAAAGAAATTGTAATAGATAATACTAATGAGTTGAATTGATTTACGTTCTATAAGTTATGTAAGACTTAAGTACCTAAGTTATAGACTTATATACAAACTTTGTTAATTGTACTTCAGTAAAGTTGTATTGGGTTTGTGGGCTTTTTAAGCTACAGATTTAATAGATTCTGTTTTGGAATGGGGCGTGTTCTAATGCCATACTACAGAACTTTATAAGTAACATGCCCATGTGATAAAATGGCAATAGGTAATGCAATAGCTTTCATGAATAGTATATATGGATACAGATTTTCACATTTGTTCATCTAATACATATTGAGTACTTCTGTGTATCTTGGCAACGTGTATTAATGACAAAGCCAGGACACCCATCCAAGTGTCTTCATTCCTCAATACAGTAGCTAAAAAGAGAGGTTCTGCCACTTGAGTGATTGCATGACTTTGAGCAAGTTACTTAAACTGTAGCCTGTTTCCTCAAAATGAGCATAATTAATGATATTTACCTCATGAAATTGTTATCTTCAAGAATTCATATGGAACATTCGTAATAGGCCTAGAACATTGTGAGCAGTGTGTACATGTGTTAGTGTTCATGATTTTTACCATTTGACATTTAAACTGATTATCTGATGATTTTGCACATAACCCCATGGTCCTGGGTCTGTTCCCTTATGCCATTATCCTAATAAATAGATCCTTTCTACATAGTCAGTTATGGTAGCCCCAAATTTCTGCCCACTTGTCAAATATAACCAGTTTCGAGTATTACCTGGCCTTACGTCTAAAATTTACAAAGGTTCATGGGGTGCCTGGGCAGCTCAGTCAGTTGACCATGTGACTCTTGATTTCAGGTCATGATGTCACAGTTTGTGAGATCAAGCCCCTCGTTGGCTCTGTGCTGACAGTGCAAAGCCTGCTTAGAATTCTGTCTCTCCCCCTCTCTCTGTTCCTCTCCTCTTCTCTCTCTCAAAATAAATATATAAACTTTAAAAAGTAAAATTTACAGGGGTGCCTAGCTGGCTCAGTCATTTAAGCGTCAACTTTGGCTCAGGTCATGATCCTACAGTTTGTGAGTTCGAGCCCCGCGCTGGACTCTGTGCTGACAGCTCGGAGCCTGGAGCCTGCTTTGGATTCTGTGTCTCCCTCTCTCTCTGCTCTTCCCCCACTCATGCTCTGTCTCTCTCTCCTTCAAAAATAAACATTAAAAAAATTTTTTTTAATTAAAAAAAATAAAATTTACAAAGATTCTCAACATAAACATACTTGAGGAAACTTTCTGCTGAATAGTCTTTACACTTTGCCATTTCAGGTAAGGTAATGTGGAATACCATGGATCTAGAGTTTACACTCAAATTTTTGTTCTTTGAACACTCATTTTTGTTGGTGTTTTAATTTCTAAAAAGCATATTTACATCTAGTTCATTAAGTGCTTGTGAAATCAATTGGGAAGAGACTATGTACAGTGAACATTGGCAACCCGGCAAAAACTATTAGTGTGTTCAGCTTGTAAGAATTATTTATAATTTTATGTATTATGTTTGTAGAATCTTTAAAGTTGAATTCAAGATGTATGGTTTCCGTTTCAGCTTAGGTTTGAAAACATGTATTTCAGATTTAATGGAGTCCATCATATTTTAACAGAGTCGAGAGAAAGAACTTATGGGTTTCAGCAAATCAGTAAATGAAGCACGTTCAAAGATGGATGTAGCTCAGTCAGAACTTGATATCTATCTCAGTCGTCATAATACTGCAGTGTCTCAATTAAGTAAGGCCAAGGAAGCTCTAAGTGCAGCATCTGAGACTCTCAAAGAAAGGAAAACTGCGATCAGAGATATAGAGGCAAAACTCCCTCAATCTGAACTGGAATTAAAAGAGGTAAATCTTTGCTTCTGTTTTTTTTCTGAATATTGTTTATCAATCCAAGTTTTCAATTTATATGTTTGTATTTATATATTTTTTAATCTAAACATCTGAACTGGCGTAAATGTGTAAGAATGAATATATAAACCAATTAGTGTATTTTTTTCTGATACTGAATTTATGGAAGTCATCAGGGAATTTCATGACCAATTAGAATTTTAACGTAAACTTAAATTATATTCAGTGACCACTTTGTCTTGTTGGTAACTCAGTTTATTTTGGGGGTAAATTATATTTGTAACTTGAGCTTTTACTTTATACTCTTGACTGGTAATAGAGGTAATAATTTAAAGCCAGGAGTGGGGAATAATGTCAGGAAAAGTGGCTGGTCTAACTTAAGAGATTGAGAAACTGAGAGTTTGGGGGTTTATGTACCTGTGTATGATTCCTTTTGTTGACAGCCTGGCATTTTTGTATAGCAATAGTGCTATTCACCTACCATATTCCCTTTCATTTCAAAGCTATGATTTTTTAAAAAGAAAATTACATATATAATAAATATCTTTCATTATTTAGAATGCAAAGCACACTATAACCATAGTCCTGCCCAGTCCCTTAAATTCTGGGTCCTATACCAACGTCTGTTTTTGATTAGTGCAGACCTTAGGAATTGGAACACACTTACGCATAACTTTGTGGTATGGAACTGAGATTTCCGCACACTAGCTCTACTCATTCTATTAATCAGTTTACTACTAGAACCATATTGCACTTAGGGTCCTTGTTATTGACCCAAATAATTTATATTCCTTTAAAATAGAAAACCCATCCATATTTAGAAACCCACACCCTGCAGTTTGGAAGTTTAGTTCTGGTTCAGGTGTTTTTTATTGGTCGTCTTTTTTGAGGGATTACAACTAATTCTATGCTATTAGAATTAGGTTGGGCGTATGTTTCTGGGATTCATTTTTTTTTCTCACTTTTAGAAAGAAAAAGAACTTGAAAAACTTACACAAGAAGAATTAAAATTGAAAAGTTTGGTTCGTGATCTTTTCCAAAAAGTTGAAGAAGCAAAGAGTTCCGTAGCAATGAATCGAAGTAGAGGGAAAGTCCTTGATGCAATAATTCAAGAAAAAAAATCTGGCAGGATTCCAGGAATATATGGAAGATTGGTAAAGTAGATTTATTCGGAAATGGCTCAAGATACTGTAAATAATTTTCTTTCTTTGACTTAAGTATAATACTGAGTTGCTGTAACATTCATTTTTGTTTAAAAGACCTTTTTGCTCTTAGTACTCAGTCATGGTAAAATTCTTGGTGGTATGGATTATCTCATATTAAACGTAGTTTTTATTTTTTAGTTTTAGATAACTACCATTTAGTACCAAGAAGAAAAAAAAACTAGCAATGATAAGGAAATTTAACAAAACCACTTTATTCTTTTTTTAAAAAATAAAGAATTTGATAAATTCTGGATTTTATACCATTATACTGAAGATTGTGGCTAGAGTTTAGGGAAATCGGGATAAGGCAGAAACCCAAGGCTAGCAATAGTGGAGGCCATTACTGCTCTTGAATTTGAAGAGGGAAGGGAGCTGTAGCCATGGCTACAGGGTGGCCAGAAGGAAATGGGGAAAATATTTCAACCCCCTTCAACTCCTACCCTGCCATCTCTAGCTGTTACTTCACATTTTCTAAAGCTTAGAAAACCAAGGACCCAGTTAGTGCAGTCCCTGAGTTAGCCTTCCAGAGAAAGAAGGAGAAAAGAGAATGATTTGTAAGTGCAAATGAAAATTACCGAGCAGAGTTGCTTCCATGTCTCCAGGCCGTGTGACTTACACCTTATTTACTTGGGAGATATAATTTGAATCTATTCCTTTGCTTTCAAAGAAAAAGCTAGTCTGTATGAATGCTGCTTCATGGCTAATTAATAGGTTGATAAACAGGCAAATATGTTTTATGGGGACTTACATAATCTTAGCTGGCTTTCAATAGTTCAAAAAAAATTTTTTTTCTGTTTACTTATTTTGAGAAAGAGTGCACACAAGCTGGGGAGAGGCAAAGAGAGGGAGAAAATCCCCTAACAGGCTCCATGCTCAGCACAGGATTTGATCTCCCCACTGTGAGATCACAACCTGAGCTGGCCACTTGACCAATCGAGCCACGCAGGCGCTCCAATTTATTTATTTATTTATTTATTTTGTTATTTTTTAGAAAGCAAGCAAGAGCAAGGGAGGGAGAGAGGGAATCCTAAACAGGCTTCACACTGAGTGTGGAGCCCAATGCAGAGTTTGATCCCATGACCCCAGGATCATGACCCAAGCCGAAATCGACTCAAATGCTGAGCAGTTGAACCACCCAGGAGCCCCCAAATTTCATTATTTTAGGAAGTTATTTTGCTTATGCTGTAGTGCTTTTAAGGTTGACAGATTTGAAAATCTTTACATTGTATGTTTTCGTTTTCATGAAACAGTTCATTTTGTGCTCATTAAAAATCCAAACTTTGCATATCTTACAAATTTTTTTAAAGGTGCATTAAAAACTAGTAGTGATTGAAAAAAGGGGAAGGTTGAGTGAGAGGAACACATACTTTTCATTGAGTACCTTTTGTGTTTTTAAAAACCATGTGTAGGGGCGCCTGGGTGGCTCAGTCAGTTAAGCGGCCGACTTCAACTCAGGTCCATGATCTCGCGGTCCTTGAGTTCGAGCCCCGCGTCGGGCTCTGTGCTGACAGCTCAGAGCCTGGAGCCTGTTTCAGATTCTGTGTCTCCCTTTCGCTGACCCTCCCCTGTTCATGCTCTGTCTCTCTCTGTCTCAAAAATAAATAAAACGTTAAAAAAAAATTTTTTTTAATAAATAAAAAAAAAAACATGTGTAAGTATAGTTTTTCAAGTAAAAGTAACTTGAAAAATATGTAGGAATTATAATGAAATGATCCTGTGCCTAATTATTGATTGTGCAATGATTTTTTTTTCCCCCTGCCTCTTATTATTAGGGAGACTTAGGAGCAATTGATGAAAAATACGATGTTGCTATTTCATCCTGTTGTCATGCATTAGACTACATTGTTGTTGATTCTATTGATACAGCTCAAGATTGTGTGAACTTCCTTAAAAGACAAAATATTGGAGTTGCAACCTTTATAGGTTTGGATAAGGTAGGTATTCATAATAAGCTACCTCTAATTTAATTTTAAAGTACTAAATTGTTTTCTGCATTTGAACTCTAGCTTTTTTCTTTATAGTTATTTAGTGAACAGCTGGTAGGTTTTGAGGATATTTTAGGCTGTGGGGTTATATAGTTGTAAGAAAAAACCTTGCAATGCCTCCCTTAAAGGAATATACATTCTGATATTAGAGTGACTGATAGCTTGGCGCTTCTAACTTCCATCATCAGTAACTGCTTTTAATAAAACAAAAACCTTTACAGAGATAGAATTCACATACCATAAAATTAACTATTTTAAAGTGTAGAGTTCATTGGTTTTAGTGTATTTATAAGATTGTTAAATTATGACCACTAATTTCAGAATGTTTTCATCACCCCAAAAAGAAATCTCATACTCATTCCCAGTCAAAACCTATCTCCTGCCACCTGCAGTTTGTAATCTGCTTTTTGATTTACCTGTTGTGGATATTTTGTATAAATGGAATCATACAGTATGTAGGTTTTTGTGTATGTTGTCTTAGGTTTTCAAAGTTTATCCATATTGTAGCATGTATCAGCAGCTCATTCCTCTTTATTGCCAAATGATGCTCCTTGTGTGAATATACCACATTTTGTTTATCCATTCAACAGTGATGAACATTTGTGTTGTTTCCATGTTTGGGCTATTATGGCTAATTGCTGTTATGAACATTCATACACAGATTTTTGTGCATACCTGTTTTCAGCTCTCTTTGGTTAATATCTAGGAGTAGAATTGCTGGGTTACCTGTTAACTAACATTTTGAGGAACTGCCAAACTTTCCCATTGTGGCTATACAATATCCTACCTGTAATGTATAGTTTCCAGTATCTTTATATCCTCACCAACACTTGTTTCTACGTCTATTTTATTATAACCATCTTAGTGTTGGGTATGTAGTGGTCTCTTACTGTAGTTTTGATTTGCATTTCCTGATTACTAACGTTGAATATTTTTTCATGTGCTTTTTGGGCATTTTGTTTATCTTCTTTGAAGAAGTATCTATTCAAATCCCTTGCCTATTTGTTCATTGCTTTATTTGTCTTACTAGTAAGTTTTAAGAGTTTTTTCATATATTTTGGGTGCAAGTCTCTTGTCAGATATATGTTTGCAGATGTTTTCTCCCATTCTGTGCATTGTCTTCACTTCCTTGACAGTGTCCTCTGAAGCACAGTTGTTTAAAATTTTAATCATTTTGTCGAATTTTGTTTTAAATGTTTTGTTTAAATGTTCTTATGTTTTGTGTGTCATATCTAAGAAACTACTGCATAATCCAAGCACATGGTGATTTACCTCCTGTTTTCTTTTGTGGGCTTTAGCTTTTACATTTTGGTTTTTAGTGCATGTTCAGTTAATTTTATAACAAAGTAAAGTGTACCTCTACTCTTAGATGTAGATATCAGTTGTTTCAGCACCACTTGTTGAGAAGACTATTCTTTCCCCATTGAATTTTCTTGGCATCTGTGTCAAAGATTAACTGACCATAAATCTGAGGGTTTATTTCTGAATTCTCCATGTGTCTATATATCTATTCTTATGAGTACCACACTGTTTATTTTAAATTATTTTATTTATTTTTTAATTTACATCCAAGTTAGTTAGCATTACAGTGCAATAATGATTTCAGTAGATTCCTTATTGCCCCTTAGCCATTTAGCCCATCCCCCCTCCCACAGTCCCTCCAGTAACCATTTGTTCTCCATATTTAAGCATCTCTTATGTTTCATCCCCTTCCGTTTTTATATTATTTTTGCTTCCCTTGCCTTATGTTCATCTGTTTTGTATTTTAAAGTCCTCATATGAGTGAAGTCATATGATTTTTGTCTTTCTCTGACTAATTTCACTTAGCATAATACCCTCTCGTTCCATCCGTTTAGTTGCAAATAGCAAGATTTCATTCTTTTGGATTGCTGAGTAATACTGTATTGTATATATATACCATGTCTTCTTTGTCCATTCTGTCCATCAGTGGACATTTGGGCTCTTTCCATACTTTGGCTATTGTTGATAGTGCTGCTATAAACATGGGGGTGCATGTGTCCCTTCAAAACAGCACACCTGTATCCTGTGGATAAATGCCTAGTAGTGCAATTGCTGGGTTGTAGGGTACTTCTATTTTTAGTTTTTTGAGGAACCTCCATACTGTTTTCCAGAGTGGCTGCACCAGCTTGCATTGCCACCAACAATGCAAAAGAGATCCTCTTTCTCCACATCCTCGCCAACATCTGTTGTTGCCTGAGTTGTTAATGTTAACCATTCTGACAGATGTAAGGTGGTATCTCATTGTGGTTTTGATTTGTATTTCCCTGATGATGAGTGATGTGGAGCAGTTTTTCATGTGTCGGTTGGCCATCTGGATGTTTTCTTGGAGAAGTGTCTATTCATGTCTTTTGCCCATTTCTTCACTGGATTATTTGGTTTTTGGGTGTTGAGTGTGATAAGGTCTTTATAGATTTTGGATACTGACCCTTTATCTGATATGTCATTTGCAAATATCTTCTCCCATTCTGTCAGTTGCCTTTTAGTTTTGCTGATTGTTTCCTTTGCTGTGCAGAAGCTTTTTATTTTGATGAGGTCCCAGTAGTTCATTTTTGCTTTTGTTTCTCTTCCCTCTGGAGACGTGTTGAGTAAGAAGTTGCTGCGGCCAAGATCAAAGAGGTTTTTGCCTGCTTTCTCCTCGAGGATTTTGATGGCTTCCTGCCTTACATTGAGGTCGTTTATCCATTTTGAGTTTATTTTGTGTATGGCATAAGAAAGTGGTCCAGGTTCATTCTTCTGCATGCTGCTGTCCAGTTTTCCCATCACCACTTGCTGAAGAGACTGTCTTTATTCCATTGGATAGTCTTTCCTGCTTTGTCAAAGATAAGTTGGCCATACATTTGTGGGTCCATTTCTGGGTTCCCTATTCTGTTCCATTGGTCGGAGGGTCTCTTCTTGTGCCAGTACCATATTGTCTTGATGATTACAGCTTTGTAGTATAGCTTGAAGCCTGGGATTGTGATGCCTCCTGCTTGGGTTTTCTTTTTCAAGATTGCTTTGGCTATTGGGGGTCTTTTCTGGTTCCATACAAATTTTAGGATTATCTGTTCTAGCTCTGTGAAGAACGCTGGTGTTATTTTGATAGGGATTGCATGGAACATGTAGATTGTTTTGGATAGTTATTGACATTTTAACAGTATTTGTTCTTCCTATCCAGGAACATGGAATATTTTTTCCATTTTTTATGTCTTCTTCATTTTCCTTCATAAGCTTTCTATAGTTTTCAGTCTATAGATTTTTCACCTCTTTGGTTAGATGTATTCCTAGGTATTTTATGGGTTTTGGTGCAATTGTAAATGGGACTGATTCCTTGATTTCTCCTTCTATTACTTCATTGTTGGTGTATAGGAATGCAACCGATTTCTGTGCATTGATTTTTATATCCTGAAACTTTGCTGACTTCATGAATCAGTTCTAGCAGTGTTTTGGTGGAATCTTTAGGGTTTTCTATATAGAACATCATGTCATCTGCGAAGAGCAAATGTTTGACCTCCTACTGGTCGATTGGATGCCTTTTATTTCTTTATGTTGTCTGATTGCAGAGGCTAAGACTTCCAATACTATGTTGAATAACAGTGGCAAGAGTGGACATCCCTGTCTTGTTCCTGACCTAGGGGAAAGCTCTCAGTTTTTCCTCATTGAGGATGATGTTAGCAGTGGGTCTTTCATATATGGCTTTTATGATCTTGAGGTATGCTCCTTCAATCCCTACTTTCTTGAGGGTTTTTATCAAGAAAGGATGCTGTATTTTGTCAAATGCTTTCTCTGCATCTATTGTGAGGATCATGAGTACCACAGTCTTAATTACTATAGCTTTGTAATAAGGTTTGAAATCAGTAGTTCTCTAATTTTGTTGTTCTTTTTTTAATGTATGTATGTTTATTAATTTTGAGAGAGCGTGTGAGCAGGGAGGGTCAGAGAGAGAGGGAGAGAGAGATGAATGGCTCAGTCTCACAAACCATGAGATCATGATGTGAGCTGAAATCAAGAGTTGGACGCTTAACCAACTGAGCCGCCCAGGCGCTCCTAATTTTATTCTTTTATATCAAGATTGTTCTAATTTCCATATGAATTTTAAGATTAGCTGGTCAGGGGTACCTAGGTGGCACAGTCAGTTAAGCATGTAACTCTTGATCTCTGCTCAGGTCATGATCTCATGGTTCTTGAGATTGAGCACCCCTTTGGGCTATACACTGATGGTGTGGAACAACCTTGGGATTCTGTCTCTCTTCTCTGTTCCTCCCCAGCTTATGCACACTCTCAAAGTAAATAAACTTTAAAAAAAAAAATTAAAGATTAGTGGGTCAGTTTGGGGGGGAGAGGGAAGGCAACTGGGATTTTTGATGCAGGTTGAATTGAATCTGTAGATCAATTTGGGTTGCCATCTTAACAATTCTAAACCTTAACAATCCAGGAACTGGAGCTGTCTTCCATTTATTTAGGTCTAAATTCATACTATAATATTTTACAGCATTTAGTGTATAGGTCTTTTGTTGTTAAATGTGTTTCTAAGTTTTTGGGGGTTTTCTGTCTTGTTTAATATGATATTATAATTGGAATTTTTTAATCCCACTTTTAAGTTATTCATTACTAGTGTGTACAAATACAATTAATTTTTGTACATTGGTCTTGTATCCTACCAATTTGCTGAATTCATATTAGGTTTAATAGTTTTGTGTGTGTGCATTCCCTAGGATTTTGTATATATAAGATCATGTCATCTGTGAATAGAATTTTATACTTTTTAAATAACGGCAAAATAATTATGCAGATATTCAGAACCTTGTATACATGTTCTTACATGTTACATATGTATATTATGTAAGTAATACCCTAAAGAAATGATACATTCTGTTTTTCTTTCTTTTTTTTTTTTTTCTTTTTTTAACTTTTAGATGACTGTATGGGCGAATAAAATGACCAAAATTCAAACTCCTGAAAATACTCCTCGGTTATTTGATTTAGTAAAAGTAAAAGATGAGAAAATTCGCCAAGCTTTTTACTTTGCTTTACGGGATACCTTAGTTGCTGACAACTTAGATCAAGCCACAAGAGTAGCATATCAGAAAGATAGAAGATGGAGAGTGGTGACGTTACAGGGGCAAATCATAGAACAATCAGGTAATGAAAGTGTTTTTCCTGGGGCGCCTGGGTGGCTCAGTCAGTTAAACATCCAGCTTTGACTCAGGTCATGGACTCGCGGTTTGTGGGTTCTAGCCCTGCATTGGGCTCTTTGCTGACAGTTCAGAGCCTGGAGCCTGCTTCGGATTTTGTGTCTCCCTCTCTCTTCTGCCCCTCCCCAGCTTCTTCTTCTCTTTCTCTCTTTGCCTCTCAAAAATAAATAAACATAATTTTTTAAAAAAATTTTTTAGTTCTTTTCCTGACATTGAGTTTATTTAATCTTGTTGGAATACAGCTAAGTCTGACTTCTCTGTTTTATAGGTACAATGACTGGTGGTGGAAGCAGAGTAATGAAAGGAAGGATGGGTTCATCAGTTGTTGTTGAAATCTCAGAAGAAGAGGTGAGCATATATAAAATTAGAGTCAGACTTTTTTTAAAGCCTTCTGATGTGTAACATACATACTATAAAATTAAGCCTTTTTAAGGATACTCAGATTTTAAATTAACAGATTGGATTTTGTATAAATGATATATGTAAGCTGTGGGATTTTTTAAATGTAAAATCCTTTAAACTTCTAAAAATAAAACATGTTAATTTAGAAAGTATGTGCTCAACATATGTATCTTTCTAATATTACATTTGGATCATATGGACATTTCATAATTTAATCAATCATTATTTAACATTTAATGTTTTTCACATATAATTGGTATAGTCCATGATTGTTTTTTCTATTTCAAAATAAGTATAGCAAAGATTTCTGATATGCATTTCCAAGTTTTATTTCAAAGTATTTTACATGCCCACAAGTATGAGAACGTCAAGATGCCTAGAAAAAATTACTGTATTCTGTTATCAGAACACTATACTTTTTCCTTGGATACTGAGCTTTTTCCAAAGAGGTGTACCTTGATTTTTTTCCCCCATATTTTGAAATAGTTTATATCCTTCCACTTAAAATTTTGAATGGTATAAATAGGTGACTGTGCAACACTTAAAATTGTCTTTCCATCTGATTCTGTGATACAGAAATTAGTTTGACCGTCTCCTAAGCTTTAGGATTGGGGTTTGGAATGGGGATTTTGGTTTTGTTCTAGGCTTTAAAATCAGAAGTTGGGGTTTTCTTCATTCCTAAATTGATTTCGCTATTAATCTGAAATGACTCTTAGAGAAAACTTATTTCACTGGTACTCTTTGTAGGTAAATAGAATGGAATTACAGTTGCAGAAAGACTCTCAAAAAGCAGTGCAAATCCAGGAACAGAAAGTACAACTGGAAGAAGCAGTAGTTAAGTTAAGGCATAATGAACGAGAAATGAAGAATACACTAGAAAAGTTTACTGCAAGCATCCAGGTACTCTTTTATTAATATTAGCTAAAGCTATTGGAATTCAGTAGCATTTGGCAGAAACATTTTGTTGTTTGCTTATAGTTTTAGAAAATAAGGGAGAAGAATGGTTCTCTAGGTGGAAGGCCTGTCTCTTGATTTCATTTCCCTGAATGTTAAAGTCCCTGTTGCAGTTTTCCTCCAGTCACGGCTATTCTTTGTTTGCATTTATACACCTTGGAAATGTGTCTTCCCTTAATATCTGTGTAACCCTTTAATTTCATTCTCTTTTCAAAGTAGAATGTTTCTTAATTATGAAAAAGCAGTGCATACCCCACTGATTTAAAAAACAAAAAACAATTTGCCGGAAATATCCAAAAGATGATTGCCCTTACAGTTTATGTATATTCTTCAACTTTTTGATATAAATACCTAGTCTGTGTTTATGTCCTATATTTATACAGATATGTGTATAGATTTTTACTGAGTCATGTTAATTTTTCTTAGTAAATTGTGGTTTTCTTTCCAAGCCAATGTAAATTTACTTTTACAGCTGCATTTGAGTGTGTTCTTTATGTCACAATTTGATAAATGCTTTTCTATGTTATTATGAATACTGCTATGTTTAAAATATCCTAGTTAGAGGCTTCTGGCTGGCTCAGTCAGTGGAGCATGCAACTCTTGATCTCACTCTTGTGATTTCGAGCCCCACATTGGGTGTAGAGATTACTTAAAAATAAAATCTTTAAAATAAATAAAATATCCTTGTTTGGTATATCTTTATGCACCCAATTATTTCCTTAGGTTAGATTACTAAAATTATGGTTATTATCCACTATGTGTACAGTGTTAAAGGTATTGTTGTATGATGCCAAATTGTCTTCAAATGGATGGTTCCAATTAATTTACTTTTAGTAGTATATGTAAATAATTATTTTTCCAAGTCTTTAAAAACTAGGCGGTCTTCACTGTGTTGTGAGTTTGCTACTCTGTACCTAAAAGTGGCATTTTAACTTATATTTGTGATGAATTTCAAATTTCATGTGTTTGTTGGCCATTTTCATGTTTTATGTTAACTATTCATGTTTTCTGCTCTTTTCCTATTAGTATTTGTCTTCTTCTTAAAGATTTTAAGTGTCTTTTTGTTTAAGGCAAAGATCATTGTTATAGTAAGTTAAAATAATGATCTGTAATGTTAAAACATTTCTGTAGCGTTTAAGGGAGCAAGAAGAATATTTGAATGTCCAAGTTAAGGAACTCGAAGCTAATGTGCTTGCTACAGCCCCTGACAAGAAAAAGCAGAAGTTACTAGAAGAAAATGTTAGTGTTTTCAAAAAAGGTATGTGTATGTGTTTAAGGGTACACACTTCCTTCTTTTTTTTTCTTTTTTTTGAGATTGCCAAAAATAGGTTTTTAATATTTGAAATGTTTAAAATAGTTTATGGAATAAAAATAGCAGTTGTGTACTTATGTGCAAGTCAGCTGCTCTGTTTTATAGTTTCTATTATTTCTTTTTTTTTAATAATTTCTTTTTGAGAGAGAGAACGCACAATTTGGGGAGGGACAGAGGGAGAGGGAGAGAATCCCAGGCAGCTCCAACACGGAGCGTGACCCCACGAACCATGAGACTATGATGTGAGCCAAAATCAAGCGTTGGAAGCTTTAACCAACTGAGTCACCAGGCACCCTCTATGATCTCAATCTTAAAAGGTTATAAAGTAAGTACTATTAAGTACTTCATTTAGCCAATAAGAAAACTTAAGGCACAGAATGGTTTATATAATTTGCCCAAAGTCGTCATATATATAGCTTGTAGAGGAATTGAGGACCAGAGCAATCTGATTCCAGAACCAGTGCTCTTAATTTTATACTTTGTGTAGTTTGGCTCAGTCTTACCCTTCAAGATAATAGTTATTTTATGGATTTAGGAAACTGAGTATCTGGGGAAGCTAAATCACTTTAAAGCACACAAGAAATAAGTGGTATACACATGAAGAAAAACAGTCTTTGAAAACTTAAAAAACATGTTTTCCTTCCAGAACTTTTTTCTTTTGTACATGTAAATATTGTAAGTGTTCTACCAGTATACATAAAGCAAGAAAGGGAATTCATAAGCTTATAGCCAAAATTGGCTTTGAAATTTAAATCCCCTGATCATGCACTTGAACAGCCCTGCTTCTCTTTTCATGTTAGCTTCAATCAAACAGATGTGCATCTTATTGCAGGAGGGGGGAATGACAGGTTATAATTAGATCCCTTCCTGGCTTCAGTATTTTAGCTAGTGAACAGCAAACACAGCCTTTTGTCACATCCTCAGGAAAGACCCCTGTTACAGTTCAATTTGTGAACCCAGGAGGGCACATACTGATTGTCCAACCAAAGAACTAGTTGGGGGCTAGGGCGCTTGGATGGCTCAGTCAGTTAAGCTAAGCATCCGACTTCAGCTCAGGTCATGATCTCACAGTATGTGAGTTCAAGCCCTATATCAGGCTCTGGGCTGGCAGCACAGGTCCTTCTTTAGATCCTGTCTTCCTCTCTGTCTGACTCTCAAAAATAAATATTAAGCAAAGAAAAGAAGAACTAGTTGGGGTGGACTTGTAGTAATTATTCAAATGCTCCAAAAATGAGTTTTCTTCCAACAGAAAAAGAGATAAAAAGATATTAAGTAGACCTACTTTGCACATTGAATATTCACCAGTACCCGTATTAACTTTATTTTTTTTTCCCAGATCTTTCTTTTTTAAGTTTATTTATTTTGAGAGACAGGCTAGGTAGGTCAGAGAGAGAGAAAGAGAATCCCAAGCAAGCTCCGCACTGCCAGTGCAGAGCCTGACACGGGGCTCAAACTCATAAACCGCAAGATCATGACCTAAGCCAAAACTAAGTGTCGGACAATCAACTGACTGAGCCACCCAGGTACCCCTGTCTACATTTTTAATATTAAGACATTCACAGGGTGCCTGGGTGGCTCTCTTGGTTAAGCGTCCCGACTTCAGCTCAGGTCATGATCTCATGGTCTGTGAGTTTGAGCCCTGCGTCAGATTCTGGAGAGCCTGCTTCAGATTCTGTCTGCCTCTCTCTTTGCCCGTCCCCTGCTCACGCTCTGTCTCTCAAAAATAAATAAACGTTAAAAAAAAAATTTTTTTTTTTTTAATTAAAAAAAAAAACATTCACTCAGCATCTGCTGCTGGCCATGACCAGGTTTGTTTAAGTGTGGTGATTGAGCAGTGAACAAAATGAAGTCCCTCTTTTTAAGGATCTCACGCTTCAGATTAGGAAGCTGAACAAATACATTGCTTTTTGTATTGGGTGGTGCTGAGTGATAATAAAATCAGGGTTCACAGGACAGGGTGGAGATAGGGAATCACAATGGTTAGACAGGCCTCTACTAGAGAGACTTGAGCAGAGACACAACAGAAGTATGAGTGCTATGTGATACTTGGGAGAAGAGCATTTTAAGATCATAGAGGTACATAGGCCCTGAGGCAGGAGTATGCTAGGAGTCTCCAGGAACACAAGGAAGCCAAAGTGGCTAGCGGAAGAATCCAGATAATGTAGGGCCTTATAGGCCATGTCTCTGAGAGAAATAGCCACCAGAGTGATGTACGGTGGAAGCGGCCTCATGTGACAGGTTTTTTTTTCCCCCCCTTGCATTTATTTTGGATCTGTATTTTGTTCTTGTAGACACATTAGCTTAACTCTTTCTCCACACAGTATTTGTTGTGACTGGTTTGGTGGTACCCAATTGTCAGATGAGCAGCCAAAAACGTATGTGTGTCATTTATAACAACATTTTCACAGAGACTACTGGAATCTGTATTTCATTCTTACTTGAAAAGGAAGCTTTGACTTTATTAGGAGCCCTATATATATATATATAGCTCCTCTCATGGAAATACTGGCTATTATTAATAGACTAACACTATTGGGTAATATCAATACTGTTAATATCTTCTGTGAAGTACTCATTTCTGCAAGTATCTCTTTAAAATTAAATTTCATTTTAGAATTTAAAATTAATTTAAAATTAAAAATTTTTTAGAATAGCTGTTTATAGAGAATGGGGGGGAGGTGGTTATAGAATAAAGGCTTCAAACTTATAGATGATATATGCCACATAGTTTTTCCTTCTACTTCTAATAGACATGCTACTATAGATATTAAAAAAGAAATGCATGGTAGATACATACTTAAGAAAATGTTCTGCAAGTTGGACTCTTTCCAGGGGCATTCTGGCCCACCCCCAGTATAAGTTGTGGTGCCAGCACACATAGTAGCTGGTGTTTTGACCCATAAGTGAGCAGAGCACGCAAGTAGCTTAATGGAATTTTAACTTCAGAGAACATTGCCACTGTGAGCAAAATAATTCATTAAATAGAGTATTTTGGGGGGTGGAGAGGGATTACGAGTCTTGGCAATATAGAACTTTTAAATGTGTGTATTTAATAACCTTAGGATAAAAAGACGCTACAGAAGGCCAAAAAGAAGACATGAATTGTTTTTTGTTTCAGGAGCCAAGTGGTGATTTCAGAAATGTAAAAAATGAGTTGTTGGAATCCAACTCTGATAATGTAGGACAAAAAGGGGAAATGGTAAATTAATGAGATATATAAACTTGTTGGAATTAACAACCTACCTGACAAAGAAGAGACAGTGGAGGGGGAGCAGTCATTAAGTCCTCATGCAATCCTGTTTTCAGCAAATCCTGCCTGCCTCCTATGCCAAATGTCCATATTCCTCCTGTAGGGGCTTTGTGGGATTCTTTCCATAAGTTAACATTTCTGTTTACCTTTCTAGACATAAGATAGCTTGAACTCATCTTTTTGCCACCTGTCATTCTTTCTATATTGTATAGTGATCAGAATTCAAATATGGAGAAGAGATTCCACCCTGGCTAGTGTAATCGGGATCTGTGTAGTGTATGTGTGTGTTTAAGAGAGTATTAGACTGTTTACAGAATCACTGGGTGGGATAACTAAAGAAGGAAATTCTAGGTTGAATATCTAAGAATGATATCTAGAGCCATTCTGTAGAACCATCAAAGGAACTATACTGCCTCTTTTATAATTGGAAAGTCATCTCTCAAATTGGGAAGATGGCACTGCAACTACCAACAATAGAAGCACATTGCATCCGTTCCAATTCACGCCATCAAAGTTAGTGCTATTGCCTGTCAGTATTCACAGAGCTTTTGACTGAATACCAGAATTTCTAATGCCACCAAGAAAATACAAATTTCTGTCACTGCTTGCCAGCAGAAACATGTTCATCACATATGCCTTCCAAATTATGTGAATTTTTTCAATTGAATGGACCCTAATTATGTCTGAAGCCTAGATATGAGGGAATCTGGGAAATCAAATTTTAGTTTTCTGTGCCATAGAGAAAACTGCCAGTTCATCCTCCCTCCCCCACTTTGTTACAACATGTGAGGGAGTACTTTAAGTTAGGTTAGCAAAATAAAACAACCACAGTTCTTTTTTATCACAGACAAGTTAATAGGCACATAGTCTGAGGGCAGAAATCATTATGAGACCACTAGTCAGTCAAGGAATTACGTAAGAAAAAGTTGCAGAGATTTTTGGAAAATGCCTGAGGGCATGAAGCCATTAAACAGGTTGTGCTTATGGCTAAGCCAGGTAATTTAACCATGTGTTATAATACCATTTGTTCTGACATGGGGTATTCTAGTTTATTTTGGGGGGAGGTATTCTAGTGGGTTTTTTGAGATTCACTTTGCCCAAATTTGTAAAATTTCTTTTGCATGCATCAGGTTAAGTCATATGACTGAATAAGTTTACATCTAACAAGTGATGTGTGTGAACCTAGAAACATGGAGTTCTTTCTTTTTATTTCAGAATATGACAGTGTGGCTGAAAGAGCTGGTAAAGTAGAAGCTGAGGTTAAAAGATTACACAATATCATCGTGGAAATCAATAACCATAAACTCAAGGCCCAACAAGACAAACTTGATAAAATAAATAAGCAATTAGATGAATGTGCTTCTGCTATTACTAAAGCCCAAGTAGCAATCAAGACTGCTGACAGGTAGAGTATGTGTACTACCTAACTTGTCATCTTGCTACCTCCACTGTGGAAAAGGGGTTTATATTTAAATGTAATGCCCTTCAAACATTTCCACTGTTATTTATTAAGCCTGTCTGACATGTTTTTACCTAACAGGACTTTAGTAAAGGGAAGCCTATAAACATTTATTTTATGACCATTTTTGTGTATGTTTTAAGTGGTAAACAGGTATGCCGTGACATACAGAACTCCCCAGTTATTGTATGCACATAAAAATTAGAGTTTTGTTTCTCTGGCTTAGAGGAATAGATGGTTGTTAATTTAAATAGATTTAGATCTTAGGAAAATAAGAGGTAAAAACGAGACCTCTTGGCAAAATTGTCTTGGTAACTTTCTAGTTTACGTGATTATTCCATTGTCCTAACTCAACAAAAAGTTATTAACCATTCATAGATTTTTTTTTAATTTTTTTTAATTTTTTAAAATGTTTGGGAGAGAGTGCGAGCGGAGGGAGGAGCAGAGAGAGAGAGGAAGACAGAATCAAGCAGGTTCCAGGCTCTGAGCTGTCAACACAGTGCCAGATGCAGGGCTCAAACCCATGAACTGAGAGATCATGACCTGAGCCAAAGTCAGAAGTTTAAACGACTGAGCCACTCAGGCGCCCCTCATAGATCATGTTTTTAAATTAATTTTTAGAATATTTATTTTGTTTCTAAAGAATTAGAGCTAAATTTAGGTATACAAAATGTTGAAATGTAAACAACTGTTTCTTTTATCTTAAAATTATAACAGATTGCATATTGATTACCTGGTTCATTTGTGTATTTGGTTCAGAGATAAAGCACTAATAAGCCATTTGTTTATGTTAGGAGCAGAAGTTTGCCTACACATTTGTCAAAGTAGAAGTAACTTTTTTAAGGGAAAAAATAGTCCTTGTTGCCCTCCTTGGGAAGCACATGTTGCCCTAACTGGGAGGTATTTTTTTATTTGAGTGTATAACTTCATGGGTGTAGAGATTTAAGAATCTCCAGTCTGATAAGACAAAGACAAAATAATAATTCAATGGACAACTTTGCTTCATGATCTAAGTTTCATCACCTTATACTGAGAGGTTAATATACAACATCTCAGAAGTGTTATGTATAACATAAAAACCAATTCAAGGATGGTTTTAGTAAATCATAAATTTTAACATCTGTGATAGAAAAATGTCTCATTAATACGGCATTTGTTGGTAAGTTGTCAGAAGCAAGATAAATCACACGTTACTACATCTTTAATACATCATTTTGCTTGTTTAGAAATCTTAAAAAAGCACAAGACTCCGTCTTTCGCACAGAGAAAGAAATAAAAGATACTGAGAAAGAAGTAGATGATTTAACAGCAGAACTAAAAAGTCTTGAGGACAAAGCAGCAGAGGTGGTGAAAAATACAAATGCTGCAGAGGTAAGATTTGAAGACAGGAGTGAATGGTCTTTGAAGCAATTTAAAGGGTTGGGATATGTGACATCAGCTTACACAGTAATAAGCACACAATAGGTCAAAACTTTTACAGCTGTATTGTACAATAAAAATGAGTACTGTATTGTAACTTTTCTGTAAATAAACTGTAAAATGCATGGGACATAGGAAGAGATTGCTAACTTCATCTCTAATGTGAAAATACCTGTTCTTTCCATTTGGGAGGGTCCTACCTATAGTAGTTCTTCTTGGTTTCTAGGAATCCTTACCAGAGATCCAGAAAGAACATCGTAATCTACTTCAAGAACTAAAAATAATTCAAGAAAATGAACATGCACTTCAAAAAGATGCACTTAGTATTAAGTTGAAACTTGAACAAATAGATGGTCACATTGCTGAACATAATTCTAAAATAAAATATTGGCAAAAAGAGGTAAGATTGTTATCATTTAGTTAAATGTAACTTTAAAATATCCTTTATGAAAAAGAGCTGTTTTTTGTTTGTTTTGTGTGTGTGTACTTTTGAGACGTTATGATTCTTAATTCCGAGAGAAAATCACTAGATTTATAGAGAACATAATCAATAACATATAGTAATTGTTATATACAGAAAAATCTGAATAATGGGTACATTACTCACCATCTTCACCCCAAGGCTGATTCAGAGATTTAACAGAAGACTTCATCAACACTTCGGAACACTAGAAATATTTTTCTTGAAGTCTTTTGAAAAATAATTGCTACAGAAATTAGCCACAATTCCTTAGAATATATTGTTTTAGTAGATAGGTAATTTGTCATATTGATATGATTTTTTTAAACAATAAATTACAGTTCTGTGACATCCCTAATGCTCATCTACACTGAACTTTTAGATTTCAAGAATATCATTGCATCCCATAGAAGATAATCCTCTTGAAGAAATTGCAGTTCTCAGCCCACAGGATCTTGAAGCAATCAAGAATCCAGATTCTATAACAAATCAAATTGCACTTTTAGAAGCCCAGTGTCATGAAATGAAACCAAACCTTGGTGCCATTGCAGAGTATAAAAAGAAGGTATGAATAAACTGTTAATGATTTAGTCAGATTCTTTTTAGTTCTTAGCCTAAATTGTCAACTTTAATTTTATATAATTAGCAGCATTAGCTCTCATCTCAAATGAATAACTGAATAGGTATTTTTCTCATGATATTTTTTTCATAGGAAGAATTATATTTACAGCGGGTAGCAGAATTGGACAAAATTACTTGTGAAAGAGATCATTTTAGACAGGCATATGAAGATCTTCGGAAACAAAGGCTTAATGAATTCATGGCAGGTTTTTATATAATAACAAATAAATTAAAGGAAAATTACCAAATGCTTACTTTGGGAGGTGATGCTGAACTGGAGCTTGTAGACAGCTTGGATCCTTTCTCTGAAGGAATCATGTTCAGGTTTGTAATTTGTACTGAGTTTTGGATCCTCTTGTTAACATATCTCTACATATTCTCCAGACTCTATATTTTAGGGGTGGGATGTGAAGGTTAGAGCTACAGCTTGAGTGTTTTATTTGATGATAAATACTAATTCATTTACATACTGGCAGTTTGTTAGCATAAATCTTGGGCAAGTGGCAAATATTTAATTTTACACAATATTTGTCTAGTTCATCTTTTAATTTTTGAGCCATTTCAACTTAACATCAAGATTTTAAAATTGCAAAGCAAAAAAATATGTGCTGGAAATGGAAGAATAGCAAGAAATATTTACTGGCTTGCTATTTAAATCTTAAGATTTTGGTAGGTGTTCCTGTGTATTCATCCTCCAATAACATTTTTATAAAATAACCCCAAAAAGTTTAGATTTGTGAAAAGCAAATTAGAGATCCCCGAGGAAGGTGGTAGAAGCCATTTATGGAAAACCAACCATGAAGTCGTTACCTGTGCAAGTAATTTGACTAATAAGAGATTTTTTTAATTCAGTGTTCGACCACCTAAGAAAAGTTGGAAGAAGATCTTCAATCTTTCAGGAGGAGAGAAAACACTTAGTTCATTGGCTTTAGTATTTGCTCTTCACCACTACAAACCCACTCCCCTGTACTTCATGGACGAAATTGATGCAGCCCTGGATTTTAAAAATGTGTCCATTGTTGCATTTTATATATATGTAAGTAATCATTTAGAGGTTTTTGTTCTGAGAATTTTATTAGGTTCCCTTACAATACACATGGAATTCATGGACTGACTTCTTACTTTTGAGCTTTTCCCCTATACTTTAATTCCATGTCCTATGATATCAGAGACCAGTCCTTTATTTGAACCAAGTACTTCCTTTTTGGACAAGTAAAATATAAATTGATAAAGTAGCAAAAAACACAACTAGAATCTCTGATCTTCTGCCTAGATACTATCTCCACTAGAAGACTTCTGGCAACCATGCTTCCAAAAATAACCCAAATGCTTCTCTTAACTACTGTGTCATGAATTATCCATGCCATCACTCATGTTCATGTTAATTATCAAAGTAATGTTGAATTGCAAAAAACACCATTTCAGGGAAGTCAAATTTAGATGTTGATTACAGGAATACTTGTTATTACTGAACACTTCTATTTTTTTTTCCTCTTTAGGAACAAACAAAAAATGCCCAGTTCATAATAATTTCTCTTCGAAATAATATGTTTGAGATCTCAGACAGACTTATTGGAATTTACAAGACATACAACATAACAAAAAGTGTTGCAGTAAACCCAAAACAAATCGCATCTAAAGGACTTTGTTGAACTCGTTTATATCCAGGATTCCTCAAACTGAATTCACATAGATTCAGCCTATTGTATTATTGAGATTTTCTCTTTGTAAAGGATTATAATATGAAGTACATACTCCTAAACTGGATCATGTAACTGGTTTTTATGCTATTAGGAGACATGTTATAAGTCTAATAAAATATTCTGTGTACCTGCTTCTTAGGCTGTAAGAATCTGACAGTTTGGTAAACAGCAGCAGGCTATGGAGAAAGTAAGATGCCTGCAGGGTGAGGTGATTTGTCCTTAGTCCCAAGTTGTTGCCAGCAGAGTTAAAAGGAAGTTCATTGATGAGCAATAAAGTTCTGAACTAGAGCATATTAACCAAGAGGCAGCAAGCATACCATCATGCATCTTTGACCTACACGGGAAAAGCCTACCAGCTACTTAATTGAATAAATTCTTAAGGTATTCTATTTAATTTACTAATTTAGACAATCATTGTATCTACAACCCAAACACTGGGAATGTTTTGTTTTTTAAACCGTTGTGAATTCTGCATGATGAGAAGTTAAGTATTTTATGTGCTTTTCTAAAACTTGTGTTTAAAACTTCCAAGAGAACCAGCAAACTGAGACAGTATCTGAGATAACTCATCAGTTGAAAAGGAATGAATATCCACTATCTTTGCCTCATAAAAATATGTAGGGGTTAACAGCTTCCTTAGTATAAATGGAAATTATATGCTGTTTGTCTATCCAATTACCAGGGTTCCCCCCCCCTTTAATTTTCTACACTGCATTAGCTCAGTGTTATAGTGCTACTGAAAGTTGGCAACCACTTGGTTTTCAAGAGGAATTTCTTGATATTGATTAAAAAGTCTTTGCCCTATTTGATTTCTAGATATTGATCCTAAGGAATTAAAGCTAAAAGCTCTCTATTCAATGATGATTGTTTAGGTACTAAAAAGATCCAACAAAGATGGTTTGTATCGTAACAGTCATTAAATATGTAAATACATTAGCATGTACTTAAATAAAGTAAAATCTGAAACTCCAGTATGGTCATTTGTTTCAAATCAAGATTATATAGAAGGGAAAAGTAAAACTATAATCATGCTTTTTCAGTGGGTGAGAGTAGTGGTAAATGGAATTTAACTCTTACTACATGTAGAGTTAATTCCCATAACCTATATGAATTCCAAAGAGACCACTCCTGAGTTTGAGCACCTTATTATGACACTCAGTGCAAGTAAAGTAGCAAAATAAGTTTATTAAAATATCTTGTTATACATAAAACTTAGAAATATATCAAGATTATATACTTTAAATTTTATAATTTCATACTCCTGGTAAAAATTACAAAACAGAGGCAGCATGTGTAAGAATCAGTTATTTGTATTCGGGACTATGTTCATGCATACTACATAAAATATGTAAATAGTTTTGTCTACTAAGAACTGGCAAGTTACAAAATGTTTGTCAAACCTAAAATGTTCATAGGTATATGCTTCAATTTTTAGTTATGAATGATTCTTAGATATAAATTAGAAGCCTTAATTTAATAAAAATAAAACTACTGGCTTAAAGTTTTGATACCATGACAGCAGGACTTTCAAAATAATTATCAAAATAATACATGGGTTCTCCCATATGCTGGCTGTATGGCCTTGGACAAATTACTTTGGGGTTTCCTTATCTATAAAAAGTAGAATACCTACTTCAGTAAGTGCTTGACCCATAATAGCTAACAAATATCAGTGCTTACTAATTAATACATGTACTCAAAAAATACATGGCATTTTTGTGTTGTGACTAAAATTTAATGCAACTTCAGCGTAAAGTTACTATGTTGTATATTTCGATACTTCAATCTCTCTCCCCTCCACTTCCATTAATACCCTGCAAATGTTCTTTGCCCACATGACTGTTTATTGTGCTAGATAATTCTGATCATAAATTTAATACAGCCAGCCATGTTTGTGTTAAGACTTCTTCTCAGTAGGGGCACCTGAATGGTTCAGTTGAGCATCCGACTTCAGCTCAGGTTGTGATTTCACAGCTAGGGAATTCGAGCCGTACGTCGAGCCCTATGCTGATAGCTGAGAGCCTGGAGCCTGCTCATGTTCTCTCTCAAAACTTAAATAAACAGGAGTAATTTAGAACTATAGTCCTATTAATTCATGACATTTTATATGTAACCTAGGACCAAGAGCATTCCCTAATATGACCTGAAAGTCTGAGCTAGGTAGGACTCCTAGGGAATGGATCCAAGAGCAACAGCTGATTTAGGATTTCTGGAAAGCAAATAACCTTATATTTACAGTTCCATGGACAAAAGAGCCAAAAGTCCTACCACAAGCACAATTCCAGTCCCTGTTAATAAGGGAACTAATTAAAGGGATTTGACTTAATAACTACAGAGTCCCATTTAAGCAAAATTCAAGAAAAGGTTAAATTATTGGTACTTTGATATTCACATAAGCAAATTGCAGAAAACTTAAGACCATTTTTAAGACGAATATAGTTAACATGATGCCACCTAACTCTGAGGATGGAATATATCAACAATATACTATTCTAATAACATGTTTTTAGAGCTTTTATCCAAAAATTGGTAAGACTAAAGCACTAACCAAAAGTCATTTACACAAACCATAAAGACCATTATTTGAAAGGTCACTGTTCCCTAACACATTTCCAAAATCAGCAGTTTGTTAGGAATGAATGTTGATAGATTTAATGCAATGTTTATCTAAAATACATTAATGTATCATGTATGTTTGATCAGAAATAACCTTAATGTAAGCAATCCCTTACCACTTTTAGACTGCTGCTTGAATTAAAACCTCTACTCACCCTCCTGGTTTTGCCCAAAGGCTCCGGGGCCACATCAAAATACAGGTATATATGCACTTGAGGGATTTTGCCATCTTTTAACCTAAAAGCTATGTATACATAAAGAACTGCAACACTAACCAACCACTGCATCATATGATGATGTAAAAGAAATAATAATGCTAAACGACAGGATTGGTACAGAAATATTTCAATGTCACAGCGATAAAGTCAGCATCAAGCAAAATAAAATAGGATAATGTATTAGTTACTAGATATTCTAGTTTAGACACATTCTGTCATTTCTGACATATTTCCATCTAAGACACATGGATGGTTTAACATTTCTATGTATTTGTATTTGCAACTCTGATAATTTAGTTTGCTATTTATCCATGGTACCCTATTTCTCCCTTTAGCAATTGTTGGTCTCTGCTGTACAGAATAAGCCTATTTAGGCAATTCAGATTTGAATTTTCAATGAGAAAATATTTTCCACATGCATTCCTTCAGTAAATATAAAGTGTGACATAGCATATTCTTTAAATCATGCAAATTGTTAGATAAACTTTGGTAAACAGATAGAGAGACTTCAGAAAAACATATTGAAGTGATTTCATTTAAAAAGGTGATTATGTGTTGGTTAAAAAAAAGGATCAACATCAGTATCACTGAAATTAATGTAACTATAACGATGTTTAAAATCTTAAAAAATTCGACTTCTTTTTCATCCTTATCAGGCCAGGAACATGGCATCCTCTTTGAAGAAATTTTCATTTCAGGAATGAGAAGTTTCTTAATTTGTCCAATTTCTGTCCTGCTCCAATCTTCTTTCAGTATTTGGCTTACTCGAGGATAAATTTCAACAGGGTGAACCTCAGGAAGTGGTCTTTGTTTCAAAATCTGTACATGTTGGCGGATATCATCAACTTTTTCAAGAAATTTCAGTGGAGACTCTTCCTGTAAAGATGTTGTCAGTGTCATTAATTCAAGCTGCTGCTCTCTTATTTCTTTCATTCTTTCAATTTGTGGAGTGTATTCTTGATTAATCAGATTGCTAACATTATCAAGAGCAGCTAGGAAGGTTTTTTTTTTCTGTTCTAATGTATCACTAAGCTCCTTAAAATATTGGAGAACAACTTCCTTATCACTTTGGACCATCTTCTCTGAATGAGATTTCTGTTCTTCCAGCTTTTCAATAAGACGAGTAAGATCTGTCCAGTGTGTGTCAGTTAACTGTTCAAGCAGTTTTTGAGGTGTATCCTTTTCTTTCAGATAGGCACTCTGAAGATCATCTATGGGATGACCATGATGTTGACCTATGGTAAGGCAATGACCACAAACTAATTTTTTATCTAGGAGACAGTAAACATTTAATGGTTGTCTGTAATGTTCAGGACAGGTAACGATATCTGGATGGTCTTCTTGCTGGTACTTTTCAATTATAGCCCTTAATGCAAAATTAACAGGTAAAGATTCAATACCACTTGGAGCAATTTCAATAATACTTCTGCAATTGGGGCACTTGAGTGGAATTCGTAAAGGTCTCCATATATAAAAGTTCCCAGATGCTTGAAGAACATTTTCCAAGCAATTTCTACAAAACGTATGAGAGCATGGTAGTACACGAGGATCTTCAAAAATACTGTAACAAATGGGACATGTTAACTCGTCCTCAAAATTGTGCATTTCCTGTCAAGAGAAAAAAATATTTTAAGCCTACTTACAACAAAGATACCTGTACATACTATGTAAAGTTTCAGGTGTTAACCTCAAAACTATTAATATATTGTGCTTGTCATTTAAAAGACAATAAGATGTTTAAGATTTTTTAAATGCAGCTTTCTGAGTAATACAACTCCTAATATGTAACAGACTGATCATTTTTAAAAATTTACTCACCTTGGGACAAAAAAACATGCTAAACAATTCTAATTTATAATTCTTCAAATTAAAGTTATTTAAGTTTGTTGCTATGCAAAAGTAAAATTCAGTGTTCTACTGGTCTACTTAATGATAATCTGTGCAACTTTTTACATCCTAAGTGCTAAAATCAAAACTGCACAAATAACTGGAAGTCCTAGCCACAGCAGACAGGAATAAAAAGCATCCATATTGGTAGAAAAAGTTAAAATGACACAATACTTTATATAGAAAACCCTAAAGACTCCCCCAAAAACTGTTAGAGTAAATGAAGATTCAGTAAAGTTGCAGGATACAAAATTAATGTTGTATTTCTATACGTTTATTAAAGTAGTAGAAAGAAATTAACACCCACATTTACCAGAATAAAATGCCTAGGAATAAGCCAAGGAGGTAAAAGACCTGTACTCTGAACACTATTCAACACCAATTGAAGAAACTGAAGATGACATAAATTGAAAAACATGCCATACTCCTGGATAGGAAGAATATTGTTAAAATGTCTATACTACCTAAATCAATCTATAGCTTCAATGTAATCTCTATCAAAATACCAACAGTACTTTCCATAGAACTAGAACAAGCCTAAAACTTGTATGAAACCACGAAGGTCCCTGAGTGCCAAAATAATCCGCAATCCCAGATTTCAAACAACTACAAAGCTGTAGTAATCAGTATGATACTAGTATAAAACCAGACACAAAGGACACTGACATGGGCAATCTATGGACAAAGGAGACAAGTACATACGATAAGGAAAAGATCATCTCTTTGATTATATTAGGAAAACTGAACAGCTATGTGCAAAAGAATGAAACCACTTTCTTTACACCATATACAAAAATAAAGTGGATTAAAGACCTAAACATAAAACCTGAAAACTCCCTTAAAGAAAACAGAAAATAGTCTCTGGGACATCAGCCTTGGCAACGTTTTACTCAATAGGTCTCAAGAGAAACCAAAACAAGTAAATTAAAACTTCACCAAAATAAAAAGTCTCTGCCTAGCAAATGAAAAGGCAATGGAAGAAGACATTTGCAAATGATACCTGATAAGAGGTTAATATCCAAAATATATCAGGAACTTCTTTAACCCAACACCAAAAAACAATCCAATTAAAAAATGGGCAGAGGACCTGAATTAACAGTTTTCCAAAGACATCCAGATGGCCAACAGACACAATGTTCAACATTACTGCTCATCAGGGAAACGCACCTCAAAAACCACGAGACCTTAAGTTTGTCAGAATGGCTAGTATCAGACAAGAAATAAGTGTTGAGGATGTGGAAAAAGGAATCCTGCATTGTTGGTGGAGTGTAAACTGGTACAATCACTGGAAACCAGAATGGAGGTTCCTCAAAACACTAAAAATTGAAATCCAATACAACCCAGTAATTCCACTACTAGGTATTTATCCAAAGAAAATAAAAACACTAATTCAAAAAGATATATATACCCCGGGGCACCTGGGTGGCTCAGTCGGTTAAGCGGCCGACTTCGGCTCAGGTCATGATCTCGCGGTCCGTGAGTTCAAGCCCCATGTCGGGCTCTGTGCTGACAGCTCAGAGCCTGGAGCCTGTTTCAGATTCTGTGCCTCCCTCTCTCTGACCCTCCCACGTTCATGCTCTGTCTCTCTGTCTCAAAAAATAAACGTTAAAAAAAAAAAAGTTTAAAAAAGATATATATACCCCATGTTCACTGCAGCATTATTTGCAATAGACAAGATATGGAAGTAACACAAGTGTCTATCAATAAGTGAATGGATAAGATCTGGTGGGTATGTGCATATGTATATATAGATACATGTATTTATATATGTATGTGTATAATATATATAGATACACAATGGAATAACAATCAGCCATAGAAAAATCAGATCTGGCCATCTGCAACAAACAACATGGATGGACCTAGAAGGCATTATGCTAAGTGAAATGAGACTAAATACCATATGATTTCACTTACATGTGGAAATCCAAAAAAACAAGCAAACAAAAACACCAAAACAGACTCACAAATACAGAGAACTGGTGGTTGCAGGGCAGGGATGGGTGGGATGGTGAAATGGGTGAAGGGGCTTGGAAGGTTAGGAGCCTTACAGTTGTAGGGTAAGTCACAAAGATGGAAGATACAGCATCGGGAATACACTCACTGGTATTGTAATAGCGTATTACATGTATTAGCATGGTAGCTGCACTTGTGTGAGCATAGCATAATATATAGAGTTGTTGAAACACTGTATTGTATACCTGAAACTAATGTAATATGCATCACTTATACTTAAAGGTTAGGATTTTTTTTAATGATGCAAATACAAGCAAGATTAAACATTTCGCCTAAATAACAAATTGGCATTAGCAAAATTATAGTCTTTAATTCAAGAGAATTCATATTCCCAGTTGGCTCAACAACAGTTTCTAAAAAACAAAGTATTAATAATTTCTCTAATTACTGCTACTATAAATTTCCTAGCTTCTTGAATTGAAATACTAGTATGCTTAAAGCCCAGAATCAGCATAGTGTAATATTCCAAAGTAGTAATTTGAATATTTGGAAGGGGAAAAAAATTGTTTTTAATGTTTATTTATTTTGGAGAGAGACAGTGCAAGTGGAGGATGGGCAGAGAGAGAAGGAGACAGAATCTGAAGCAGGCTCCAGGTTCTGAGCTGTCAGCACAAAGCCCAATTCAGGGCTTGAACCCTCAGTCCTTCCAATAAAAATCAGTTTTCAAGATGAAGTGTTGGTTGGGGTTAACTATGAATTACTGACCAGTAGAGTGTTAGTGGTAAAGAACATCCTCAGTCCTCTTTCCTTAGTGAAAGAAACCCAGCAGTGGTAACCTCTTGGCAAGATATTTTTGACATTTCCAACAACAGAAGCCTGAAATTTTGCACCCTACCTCCCCTCTTAAAGTCTTAATTTGTACCGGTTTTCAAATGCAAGCCACAATCTTCAGGACCTACTTAGCCCTGATAGAGAAAGATCAAGTTACAACACCATTTAGAGAACCTTAAAGAGCAAAACAAAAAAATCCAAGTCCCATTCATGTAAAATATAAAGGTTACACCAAATCATCCTCTACAAAACTAACTTTTAAAAGTTTAAGAAGACATCTACAAATAATTCTGTACTTTTAATTATTAAAAACCTCTTTAGATTTTTTGGCTCTATGCTCTTTCATCATTTTGGAAATCAAACTCTTATTCAAGTCTCATTGGGCCCAGCCTCCTCCCCAAATTAGATCCCGTATTAATCTCACTGAATGCTGTACTGCCAATTTACAGCACTTAACTGGAGTTTATTTAAGAGAATTTTGTAACATTTACCTATATATTAAGATGTAAGCCTGCAATAAGGGCAGGAATTATGTCTAAACACAGAACCTGACACATAGTAGGTATTACTCAATATTGGTTGAATAAATACTCCCTCTTAAGACAGCAATGTTAATGAAATGTCAGATCTTAGTTTTGTTTTTTAAATAGCAAAATCTCTGTTTAGGAAGAGCTATAATAGGAGAGTCTACAAGTCTATCAAAAAATACTCCATTCAGACTGACGATATTCAGAACCCTAATGGGCCAAGATGTGTCACATAGATAGTAAGCTTAAACTGTGAAGCATTCCAGGAAACTAAAGTAACTGGGCAACAGTACAGAAGATGACATTCACTGCAGGTAAATGCAAGTGAATGCATGTTGGGAAGCCTTCGTGACAGCTCTAATCACACAAAAACAATCCATGAAAAACAAACCTGTTCTCAGAGGACTTTAGTGATGTCAGAATTCATAATGAAGGAATAAACAAAACAGCACTTTGCAGGGAAAAAATAACATTTGAACAGTAGACACATATTCAATTTAGATTTAATATTAATGTTTTAAGTACCAAAATTAGGCCTAAAACAGAATCTAACCCTTCCCTCCAAAGTCCCCTATTTGTCAAAAGCTAGAAAACATTTTCCCTGAGAACCCATCTGGGGACCCCAAAAGCTCAACTTCGTTTAGAATGAAGATATTCACAACATTATTGAAAGAAAATGTCAGCTCTTGAGTTCACATAGAAAGCAAATATGGTCTCAAAAGTTAACTTTCATATAATTAGAAATTTGTGGATAACTTGAAGATACATAAATCAAATTCCACTCTTGGAATTTGGAAGACTACCCTCTTGCTGAGTTATTAAAAACGGGTTTTAGGCAATAAATTTATGACAAATCAGAACTGGTTAACAGAAGCAAGCCTTGCTGAAAATAACTCTGTAAAATAACTGGTTATTGCCTGAGAAACATAAGATATGGGTGGTTATCATGCTTAGAAGCTAATTCTTCCAAAAACTAGTACAGCATTTTATGCACCAGAAGTTTTCCATATCCAGCCCAGACTTTTGGGGAGGGTGGAGAGGAGAAAAAAACTTCACCTATGTATATTTTCTAGGATGAGTATCTTAGATTTAGCTATGCTGTATGTATGATACAACACTGGAAACTAGAAGGCAGTGAAGGAATGGCCTCAAAGTTCTCAGGAAAAAATGGCTTCCAACCTAAAATTCTGTACCCAGAAGAATAAATTTTGAGGGTAGACTGAAGACAGTTGACATGAGAGGCCTAAAAATGAACACTCATCCACCCTTTCTAAAGAATCTACCTCAGGGAAATAAGAAAAGCAAGAATTCTCACTCCGTTAATGGTGAAACTAAATCCAGGACAACTGTGCAGCAAGTATAGGGAACAAGTCATCTGGAAGAAGATGACAGATCCAAAAGGAAGGTTTTTGAGAAATGGAACTGACAGACTATCTCATCTGAACATAGAGGTAATGACAAAACTAAATTTTGGGAAAAGTGACTGAATTACATGGGGCACCTATATGTCTAAGTCAACTGAGCACCTGACTCTTGGTTTTGGCTTGGGTCATGATCTCATGGTTTGTAGAATCAAGACCCCACATAACTTGAGCCTGCTTCGGATTCTCTCTCTCTGCCTCCCACCCCACCATCTCTCTCAAAATAAAGAAAAAAAAAGTTTGCCATTTGTTCTGAAGATAGATAATATAACAAGACTCCAAAACCTAACAAACACAAACTAAAAATCAACAAATTTCAAAAATGGATACTGTTCTAAAATCCCGAATACAGTACTAGCAAAAACAAATCCAGAGTACATTAAAAGAATACAGAACAATGACCAAAATGAGGTTCTTCCCAGAAATGTAAAATTAATTTAATAAAAAGGAAATTATTAAGTCAAAGGAGAAAAACTGTATGATCATAAAGGATGTGGAAAATACGCATAATAGAAGATAGTAAACAATTCACAAAGATAGAAAGTGAAATAGTGCTAGAGGGAGACAAGATGGAGAGTTATTGTTTAGTTCCAGTTTGGGAAGATGGAAGAAGTTTGACGCCAATGGATCGTGACAAGTTGAACAAAAATGTGAATGTATTGAATGCCACTAAACTGTATACTTAAAAATGGTTATAATGGTAAATTTTATGCATATTTTCAGCACAATAAAAACTTTCAAGTTTTTGCCTATTATCTAGTCTTTCCTCTGCCAAATTAATTGTAGAATCTATTTATATTATTTTACACTTTTAGAAAGCAAAGAAGTAAAATAAAAGTAACCCATGTAAAATGTTCTTTTCCTCCAGTGAGTACTAAAACCCCCCAAAACACTAATAACTTATTTCCAGATTTCCTGCTTCCCTTTTTAAAGTCACCAAGAAATAAATATAATAAATCTTTTTCAGAAAAAAATTTGAGGCTAAATATCTACTTAGAAGTCATTTCACAAATTTCTTGTGTTTCAGTGTCAAAAATAAACACACTTCTGAATTTCTAAACTTTTTATGCAGTCTTTCTCCAGAAAGCTGATTTCCTATGGAGCCTCCACAATGTCCAACTAGCATATTATGGATGGTCAGTACACATAATAGATTATGGAGAAATAAGCAATACAAAAAAAAATATTTTCCATTCTATTAACAGTTTAGTGTGTAAACTACTTTTTAAGTTTTAATTCACTAATAATGCCTTTCATCTCTACACATGAACAGTAATAAAACATCCATTACATTTTACAACCTCTGAAGAGAAATTATGTTTACCACATTATAGAGTTAAGTGACTTGCTCTAGAACTTATAGTGTGAGTCAGCTATAAGTCTGGAAAAATTTTGATTGGGTCTCACATATTTTGGCCCTGATACTATGCATATGTAATGCAATTTAAGATTACTTTAGAGGTGCCTAGGTGACTCAGTTGGTTCAGCATCCGACTCTTGATTTCAGCTCATGTCATGATCCCAGGGTTGTGGGATCAAGCCCCACGTTGGGCTCGGTGCTAAACATGCAGCCTGCTTAAGATTCTCTCTCTGCCCCTCTCTCCAGCTTGCATTCTCTCTCCAAACTAAAAAATAAATAAATGCTTTAAAAAAAAAAAAAAGATTACTTTAGAAATACTACAATTGTGCCATCTATTATATACATAGGGCAAGATTTTAAAAATACTTTTATACACATAAACATACAAAAATAATGAAGGATTCCCATAACACTTTCAAATTAAAAAAAAAAAAATCCTATGGTCAGACAGGACTTTAACTCTGCCCATTTGCACTGTTCTTGTATTTTCACATTAACCTATTTCCCCTATATATATATATATATATATATATATATATATATGCAATTTAACCAGGAACTGAAATGAGAAATTAAGGTTTTCATTGCTTATTCCATAATACTTTTCACAGTGAAAATCTATTTGGTGGAAAACATCCAGCAATATGTCTGCTGAAAGGCAATGTTTAACATTACCTAAAATCAAAATTTCACCTTGCCAGACTAGGTAAATTATGGTACCTTACTTCAAAGGATAGCTATATAATCATCAAAAAAATGCAAACCAGTATGTAAATGGATAGTAAAATGGTGTCCAGGTAACAATAAATGCAACCTGCAGATCTGTATGCATAAGATGATACCATTTGTGTGTTTAGATGTACACAAATCCTTGTAAAATTTCTGAAAGAGTATACAAAAGTGACTAACTACAAGTTATAAGTCAAATGAAGGAGTTGTTTACTTTTCATTTTATGCTCCTCCTAGACGGCTTGAATTTTATACAACACATCTTTTTTTAAAAAATTAAAGAATCTCAACTTACACTTGAAATCATACACTTAGTAAAAATTTACTGAAAATTTATTTTGTATTCACTTACTGGTTCAGAGCTTACCTACTTTGTTGATCTTCTGGCTTAGCGACTGAATATACTTTATCTTCTCCAACTTTTTCAGATTCTTTTATTCGTATTCTAAAATTAAAATAATTTTATCTGAATGTTTTCAATTTACATTCTCAAAAAATGTATTAAATATGACATCATAGGAATGGTTATTTCACTCTAATGTTTATCTCCTCTATGCCTCATTGTGTTTTTATAAAAATAGTGACAAATATCAACAGTTGGTGCAGGAGAGGTATCACCTGTACCTTGAAAAGCCCAACAATTCTGTGACCAAATAAATTGTCACAAAGGACCTCTTTTTGTAACGTCAAGTATCTTACGAGCTCTTAAAAATGTTAGCCAACAATGGTGATGACGGAGCAAACATTCACGCTCATTTTAGACTGCTTAAAGTTAACCTGAAGACAAGAAACATCCATGGGACTGAAAGATCTTGCCAGCTTAAAATAATAAACTCTGATTTAGGGTATCCCATCATTATTACGTCCGTACATCTCAGTTCTGCCATTTAAATGTTGTGGGACCCTGGGTCAGTTTTTCCCAATGCCTCTCAGTACTGAGGTTTCACACTTGTAAAATGGGCATAATTACACCCACTCTGTTAAGTCTCAGGAGAACCTCTCACAACGAAGGGCCTCAAAATAACAGCCTTCTCTTTCTCGAAGGTTAACGACAAATCCTCCCGAGCCTCCCTCCTAACGCACTTCCACCGCCCCGGCGCCCTTCGCCCCCCAACCACGCAAGGCAGACCAGTTCTGTGGAGTGCCGCTCTTCTCACCCTCCACCACAAAGGGCTGCTCCCTCACAGAGAAATGCAGTTCCATACCGGAGGGAGGAACACGAGATTCTCCAAACTCCCTACCTGGGACAAAAGAGAATAAACGCAGTACTCATGCCCACCATCTCCATCAGCAAGCCCCTGGACTCTCCTCCAAATACACCCAGTATACCAGCCTGTGCTACAGGGAAAGAACAGAGACCCAAAGTCGCATTCTCGGACCCAAAGGCACGCTCCTTAGACTCACCCCGGGGAGGAAGAGACAGAGCTAGTCCACTGGCAGAAACAGCTCTACGGCCTCCAAGCTAGGCGTCCCCGAGATGCTCTGCGTCCCCGCCCTCCTCCGCCCTGAGGGATTTCAGGTGCCCAGATGGGGCGGGGCCTTGCGGAGCCTCAGGGCGCAGGCGCAGTCTCCTGGCAACATTCAACTGCGTAGCATCCGCCAATGGGAAAGAGCGCGGGGCCCCTGTTCAAAAGTAAACTGCTCGCAGCGCCTGCGGAGGCAGGGACGTAATTGCGAGGGCCTGGCTCCAAACTCCGGGCCAGCTTCCTGCACCTGCGCAGTGGGCGCGGGCCCGCCTCTCAGAAGCTCTGGAGGCACGCGGTAGGAGGCGCTTTAGTGCGTGCGGGCGCTTCTAGCTGCCAAAGTCGTGGGCTGGGCTCCCTCTTGGGGCGGTGAGATGTCCGCGGCTCCGGGAGAGGTGGGGCCTGGCGGTGGCTGACACTTTCTACAAGAACATTTCATAGGACTGTGTTTTACTTGGAGCCAATCCGGCACGTCCAGATTCTGGACTTTGACGCGCAGCGTCTCCCTTTGTTACCTCACAAGTGCCCGGTAGCGGGACGTCACCGACCCTGAGGGCACACGCACACCGGTGCGCAAGTTCCGTCCCCCCGCCCTCCATTCGGACCTGGACCCTAACAGTACTTGGCTGAGCCTAGGGGAGGGGTCTTCTGATTACCTACAGTTTTCTTAAAGAGAACTTACTCTGTGACAGCTAGTGGGACCACAGGACTCATCAAAGACCGTCTCCCTAGTCTCCCCCACCTCCTTTTCCAACTTCATGAAATTAATCGACTAAAGATGACTGTTGCTCAGAATTCCTGATTTCTGATTCAATTTCTTCACCCTATTTCATCTTCTTAAGCCCCTAGACTCAAAAAACATACAGTTCAGTAGTCCTCTTCCCTTTTTTCTTGAGAAACTTTATCCAGCTGTAGCTCAAGACTCATCACAGCTTCCATCTCTTTAACTGTACTGAGAAGTCATTTACCGCTCTGCCAAATAAAACAGCCTTGGTATACTGTATATTGCCAATACATTCAGGTATTAGGCTCTCATACATTAAATAATAGAAAAATATTAAACATAACATAAAACAAGATAATAGCGTGAGTCCCAAATTTCAGATGTCTTCACCAATCCAGTTACTGAAAGTTTTGCTTATGACGTATGGATTCTGCCAGTATCCCAAGATTCCCACCGTTACATGATGGTATATATTCATTTCAGCTTTATTATGCATATACATTTTCCATCTAAACACTGGTGTCATTGATAGATTTTTAGTTTTCTGTCAAAATAATATGGATATCTTTCCTTAGCAATAAATGCACTATACTTCTATAAAAATTATTCTCTTTAAAAGAACTGAACCAGTAATATTAACTATGGATTTGGGGTGATTATGATGAGTCAATGTAGATTCATCATTTGTAACAAATGTACTATTGTGGGAACTTGGAATGCAAAGTCCAAGAAAGAATTCTTGAAACGTGTGGTACAATTTAGTAAGTTTATTTAAGTAGCTCGGGGTCAGGACCCATGGGCAGAAAAATCTGCACTTTTGCTCTATGAAGTTGGTGTTATATGCTTAGTGCTCAAGGGGGAGGGGATGTACATAGAGTGTTAAATCATAAATGTTTTCTTTGAGGGGCGCCTGGATGGTTCAGTCGGTTAAGCGTCCGACTTCAGCTCAGGTCACGATCTCCCGGTCCGTGAGTTCGAGCCCCACGTTGGGCTCTGTGCTGACGGCTCAGAGCCTGGAGCCTGCTTCAGATTCTGTGTGTGTGTGTGTCTCTCTCTCTCTGCCCCTCCCCCACTCGCACAGTCTGTGTGTGTGTGTGTGTGTGTGTGTGTGTGTGTGTGCGCGCGCGTGTGTGTCTCAAAAATAAAGATTAAAAAAAATTTTTTAAATAAATGTTTTCTTTAAATTTCTACTCCTAAAACTACTTTCCCAAGATTTCTCTGGTACTTATCATTCAGCTCAATATTAACTAATGGTGAGATGTACAGGCAGTCATGAAACCCTTTAAGAATGTAGCAACCAGCATGTATTTGATCCTTATCAAAACTATGCAGGCTGTAGGTGAGCCTACTGGCCTAAAGGTGAACATTTTTCTGCTTCTATCCCTCATTTCTCCCCTTAACAATGTTGGTCCTTAAATCTTTAAGGTTGTTGAAGGGTGAAGGGCTCATCTTCTGAACTTCTTCAAGTTCAGAAAAAGATGGTTGTAGAGATGTCCCTATAGACTGAAATTGGTCACTATCTGTTTCTACAAGTAGATTACAGAAGGCCACTGCTGTAGAGTCCACAGTGAACATCCGGGCAGTAGTAAGCTGTCAGCTGGGTGAAGGAGTCAGGAATTGCTTGCTTGTATCTTGACAATAGGACAGAACAAAGCAAATGAGACAATGCATTAGTATTAATATTATAATGAAAATAAGAGCAATGAGAAGACCATTTGGCATAGACCATAGTCCACTTCCTGACCAGGAATATAACCAGTCATTAAGTGGCAATGTAGAGTCTTCAGAAGGAATAGTTTGACTATTGATATCAGTAAGTAATCCTGTTATATTTTTGTTAAAATCTGGAACATAGACACAACATTCCACTTTAATAATGCCATTCATTCCTCCTTGTGCTGCTCTTAAGACATTTAATACCATTCTATTTTGTAGAATTGCTTTACATATTTGAGTTACTTTAGTGTTTAATAATGTAATGCTATTTTGAGAATCATTTGAGGCCTTAATTGTGTATTTATCAAGGGCCTCTGTGTGCCATCTTCTAAACCTACTGATGGAAGAAAAATAGATGTCAGATGCTCATACCAATGGAACATGGATCTTTTCCATCGTTGCTTTAAATATGGAAGATTAGCTGGACTTATGACAGTCCTAGTGCTATGGCCGTGCATCTGGGCATAACCTATAGTACGTCTTCCAGTCCAGCCTGGTGGAAGCCAGGGCCACAAATTTGGGTCACATAACCACTGATATCCATTGTGTTTCATTAGGTGCAAGCTATCTGATGCCTGGTTGCCTTGTCTAATCAGTAGCAAACCGAAACATTGCCTATAAAATAATGGTATGGTCACAGACTTCTTGGGGGGAGACGTTCCATTTGGCAAGTACTATTGGACCATGAATCAGGGGTATGGTTTTTCTGTTCCCATCATAAAAGGGCCTTTTGGCTTAGTTGTCCTATCATAGGAGTAAGCTACATATATCTATCCCATATTTGATATAATCCTTCCAGGGTGTATCAATAAGAAGGACTATGTAGTCAAGAAATTTGTTTCCATGAGCCTATTTGTGGGTTGGAATATTCAGTTAAAATTTTGAGAGTTTGAGGATAAGAGAAAGGCCTCCAATGGCTCAGAGAGTCCCATGTAACATTTATCATAGGCCAACAAGAAACATTCTTTTTAGTAATAGAAACATGCCTATATGTGCTGGTATGGGGGTGACTTCTTGGGTGTGGTTAAAGATGGCCACTGTATGCTTTGCAAGAGGCTCTGCTTGTAATTTTACATCAATAGAGGTGGCTCCTGGGACAAATAGGACTAAGGGATAAAACCATTAAGAAGCCTTCTTTGCCTGGTGTCTAGCCTTCATATCCTAATTACAAGGAATTGCTGGCAAGTGGGAGATGACTTGTCCCAGGAGATAAGGGCATCCCCAAGTGCATTATCCAATCCAATTATAAGGAAGGTGGGGGCCATCCATTATCTCCGCAAGTTCGTAGTTAACTCCATGGAGTGGGGTATGCTCTGACTTTTAAGGAGAAATTTTGTTATTCCAGCCACATAGAATTGATCAAGGTGATAGCTGAGTTACTCATTTGTTGGGGAGTCCATCCCATTGTCCAGCTGTTTAAATAGTCATATGCCCATGATGTCCCTTTTATTATCTCCATAGAGTAATAAGCAGAAAGATTATATATGAGTTATTATGGCCATCGGTCTGAAATTCTCAAGTAGTCCAGCTTAGGCAAACAACAAACGTTTAAAGAGAATTAATCAAACCTAGAATCTAACATCCATAAGGATGCATTATTGAAAGATAATATTTCTAAATTCACCCTTATTTCTAGAGAGGGCAAAATCAAGACTAATTCATTTGTAAAACAAGTCCAGTTATAACAAGGTTGGCCTGATTATTTACACAAGCTGAGCAACAATAGTGATTGATCACACAGATTCTTTAAAATCTGCTTTGCTAGGACTTTATATAAGGAATCCTTTTTTATTATTATTATTTATTTTGAAAGAGAGAGCTCATGGGCAGGGTAGCAGCAAAGAGATTGGGGGAGAGAGAGAATCCCAAGCAGGCTCCACACTGTCAGCAGGGAGCCTGATGGGGAGCTCAATCCCATGAACTGTGAGATCATGACCTGACTCAAAAGCAAGAGTCAAACTCTTAACTGACTAAACCACCCAGGTGCCCCTATAAGGAATCTTTAGATTAAACTTTTAATAGCCTCTTGAGGCCAGAGCCAAGCTAAATATTTGCCATCAGACTTTCCTGCATTACCTATAGATTTGGGTGTATCCCTCTTCTCAAGGTCCTCAAAATATCCTGAGGTTTCTTGCACCGGGCAGGAAGTAACATTCTCTACTCACCTGTTAAGGTTGCTGGGAACTCTGTAAGCAAGGTATCAGGCTAACATTCTCAAGGAGCTTTATTGGCTCCATAAATTCAGCATTAATTCCTTAGAGCTGTCTGGTCATACCTCAGTCTCTGCATGTCTTTCTCAAATATGACATTCCAGTCAAAGCCTTGGTAATCTAACCAATGTTTCCAGTGGTGTACTATTACAAGAAGAATAGATGCTTATTCAATGTACAAAAATAATTATAATTGCCATGGAAGAAAGAATACTCAGTTTCTGAATTCTAGAAGGTTCAGGTAGGGAAAAAAAATTAAATGGACAAATTCCATTTGTCCATAATGGAATATTTTATCATCTTTCTCAGTTCATTCAGTCCTATGTTATTAATTTTTGCTCAGTTTGAATGCAACTTTCCCATTACTTCTGGAAATTCTTACCCAGTTCAGTTTTATGATTTTACAGGTATCAAAAACCTGTATTTGTCAAAAGTCCTTTTTATGAATCTCCTTGAAGACAAAACAGATTTTGCAAGTGCATCAGAACAATAACCATAAATGACCAAAAAACAAACACACAAACAACTCAGAAATGGACACGGTTAAAGATCTGATATGAGAGCTCATTTGAAAAGGAAATCCGGTTATTTCTGTAATGCACATTTCAATAATTCAAGTAATGACCTTATACCAGCAGATATTAAAACTTCAGGAATTTCATATATTTTCTAGAATAGTTGGAGCAACAACCTAAGACTAATTATTATTGGTTTGACAGTGCTTTCCAAGTAACTTAACATACCAAATAAACAAGTCTATTTAGTAAAAAAGACTTCATTTACAATTCAAATCTGAGGGGATTTTGTTAAAAACCTCAGAAAGTTTTAAAGCGAATGCCTCAATTGGATTATAGATCATTAAAAATTCAATATTTACATTTAACCAAGGTGGCAATAAGGGATTCTACAAAAGATTATACAATTGTTAGTAAAACTTAACTCCTTTAACATTGAGAAGTTTTAACTTTCTTAAGTAATCAAAGACCTAAAAAGGCAAAACACAGAAGTTGGGTTTTCTGGGCAGATGAAGTAAAGAGAAGAAAAAACTTTGTTTACATATTCTTATCAAGAGCAGTCCAACAATCTAAGAAAACTGTCATTTTATTTTTTTTATTTAAAAAAAAATGTGTTTAATGTTTACTTTTGGGAGAGAGACAGAGTGTGAGCAGGGGAGGGGCAGAGAGAGATACACACGCAGAATCCAAAGCAGGCTCCAGGCTCTGAGCTGTCAGCACAGAGCCCAATATGGGGCTCAAACTCACAAACTGCAAGGTCATGACCTGAACTGAAGCTGGATGCTTAACCAACTGAGCCACCCAGGAGCTCTGAAAACTGTCATTTTAACAGAGAGAGAAAAGAATTTCAATCCTACACCAGTGTACTTTTAAAATCCATTCATTTCAACCTTAGTACTGACCACATATAAAATTCTTTTCCAAAGATTTCTCTTACAAACTTTCTACAACTTCCTTTTTCATTCAGATTTTGTCCTAAGTATTTCCTATGTCCCATGTATTTCCACTCCTTTTGTCTTTCTTATTAAAAACACATCTTTTCTTGCACAGAGTTGCTTCTCTTACTTCCATCAGTCTTCATGACATTTAGCAGAATTTTAACTCTTAGAAATTTTAGTGTCCAGTGAAAATTAAGTAGTAACCAATTGCAAACTGCTATACCAGAATTCTTTAGATATGAAATTTGTAAATATATTTCATAATTTCTTAAAACATGTTCTTCCATATTATGATCTCTCAATAAAGCATAAAGCACGTTTACCAACAGACCCAAGTATCCTCAGTTTCTCTGCAATAAGAAGCTAAAAGCAGACAAACCTACAATCAGTAACCAATACTTTAGTATTCTGTTTTATTTGGAAAAGACTTAGATATCCAATGAGTTTAACCCAATTTGTCATCTAACTTAGACAAACTTTAAAGTTCCAAGTTCCCAATTATTTTGACAGCTATTTTATTTTTTTTAACATTTATTTATTTTTGAGACAGAGAGAGACAGAGCATGAACGGGGGAGGGTCAGAGAGAGGGAGACACAGAATCTGAAACAGGCTCCAGGCTCTGAGCTGTCAGCACAGAGCCCGACGCGGGGCTCGAACTCACGGACCGCGAGATCATGACCTGAGCTGAAGTCGGACACTTAACCGACTGAGCCACCCAGGCGCCCCTGACAGCTATTTTAACGATTACCCATGAGAACTTCGAGACACACAAATTTAGCTATCGTAGTAAGCCATCTTTTCCTCACAGATTGCAACAGAGATAACATGAGCTTATTTGCACTTTAGTAAGCCTTGGTAGGATAAAAGTTTTACATTTAATGCTGGTAACTCTAAAGACATGTCTATCTTAATTAAACTAACAAATTTAAATTAGGTTACTATGTTGCACTTGGGGCCAGCTAAAAGTTAATCAATTTGTTCCTCACTATGAATTTTCACCTGGGGCACCAGTAGGGAAATGAAGTGGGCAGTTTAAGTGCAGGGAGGGGTGCTCTTTGTTCCTTGATAGCGAGGGTAGGGGAGCAGGAGCCATTGGCACAGGAGGCCTGGGGATGGTATAGGAGCAGGTTATGCAAGACCCGTGCATGATGGTGCAGAAATGGGGGGAGGGGGAGGGGCTGCAGAAGAAGTGAGGTTAGGCCAGGAAGGCTGGAGGTGGATAAAAGCCCCGGGGGCGGGGGGGGGGGGGGGGGGGGGGGGGTGTCAAGAAAGAGGACTCATGGTCCTAAAGCTTGTCAGCTTGGACAGATGAACAGACACACGTTTTCTTTCCACACACAAAAAGTGAAAATAAGCAGTCCATGCCAGGCTGGAGAAGACAGGGAACCTCCAGGAAACGAACAGAGTTTCAGCATCTGCTTGGGAATATTCCTTAAAGTCCCTGTCCCGAGGTAGACTAACCAGACATTCGACTCCAATTATTATAGCCATTAGCCTGGGAAATAGAGGAGGCAGGAAACCCCACGTATATCAAGAGTCAGGCAACATTCATCCAGTCCTCTCAAGATATATTCCAGATTTGACACACAAAAGAAGCAAACAAAGAGGAGATGAGTGATTCGGCAAAAACAGAGGGAGGCAGGTACAGGATCTTAGCAGCAACCTGGGCAGGGGGTGGGACACAGAGAGAACAGGACAGAACACAGAAAAGGTGGCAGATTAACAGAAGTAGAAGGGCCTGAGGCAGCTGAGCTGATGGTGGCTTCAGGGCGGGAGGGTTATATCCATATCCCTAAGGATAAGGGAGTATCCTTAGGCCCCCTAGAGGACTATGGACAGATCAAGGTTTTGGTACAGGGTCATAAAGGCCTGACCATATGGGATTTCAGACCGTTTTCCCTGACACCTACAAAAAAAGGTCCCATTGGTAAATAGTATTGAAATTTAAGGACCCATTAATGGGCCATTTTTCATCATCCTCCAGAGAATATTGAGGCCAGGCATTATTACAAAAGAAGATGGGAACTTCTTCTTCAAATCCTGTTGTCCAACTTGACTCCAATGTGTTAGGAGACGGCCCAAAGGGGAATTGAAATTGAGGAAGTTGATCCCATAGTCAATTCCTACAAAACTAGGAGAGTACCTCAACTAAGTAGGAGTCCATTACCAAAATCCCCCTCAGCTTCTGACTGGATCCCATTAGGAATATTGCCAAAGGTCCTGGGGTTCCAAGTGGTGGGAGGCATCCCTCTTTCTCAACTACTCTGATAACTTTGTACTACATGAGAAGGGATGTCGACCTCCCTTCACTTCCCCTTTGCATTCTAGACTACCATAGGTGCCAGTGAATGGACTGAAACTATGTAGAGACTGGGGCTGCCTCTTTCCATTTTGGGGGAGTTGATATATTTGATGACCAATAATAATACCCTTTGTAAGCCTCTAGATCTAGTACTAATGGATGGGGTAAAGGTCCTGGACTTTGCCAAGAAGGGGCAGCTATTTTACATCATATTAAGTTATCCTGTATCTAAGCTAGAAGTACTTTCAATCTAGAGAGCAGGATCAAGAACGCCAAACAACCCATGGGTAAGGACAAATGAGAGACATGGAAAAAAACAAAAGTATGGAACTTCTATCTAATCCAGGCTTTATCCACAATCCATGAGCTTTATCCATGATCCAGTCCCAAGGGAGCAGTCCCCTATTGGGTGAGTGTCCCAACTGGTAATAGTTCTGGCCAATTCTTTTCGGGAAGCATGCAGTCAGACCTATCTCGGATTTTATGCTCATCGAGTTATTTAGGAGGAAACCTTACACAGAAGTCTTGAGATAGGTGGACATCCTAATGACACATGTGGCTGTCCTGTGCCTGACAAGAATACATGCATTAAAAGAACAGAAAAAAAAAACAAGGAGAATCTGATTTCTGAGCTTAGTGCTGTTAGGGCTGAGGTAATAGTCAGGAAGCAAGAGTCCATTCCTCCCCACAGTGTGGCCACAGGCAAGAGGTTCTCTCTTGAGCACTCAAACAAGACATGTTCCAAAGGGTCAAACTACTCAGGACATCTCTGATAAAGAAAAAAAAAAAAAAAACAAAAAAAAAACAACAGGAAGGAAACAAAGACTGGGGGTAAAGAAGACTTACCAAGTTGCACTGATGCTCTTGGATTCACCCCATTGTCCCCATACGGGCCACCAAAAATACCGTGGGATTGTGGAGCACAACTGCCAAGAAAGAATTCGTAAGACATTGTATGGCGCACCATAGTAAGTTTATTGATGTAGCACAGGGACAGGATCTGTGGCCACAGGTCAGCCAACTGGGCTAAAGGTGAACGTTTTTCTGCTTCTATCTCTCATCAGTAACACTGTGGTGGAGGATGTTGGTAATGGTGGAGGCTATATATGGCAGGTGTGGTGCAGGAAATATGTAAGAAATCTCTGTACCTTCCCCTCAATTCTGCTGTGAACCTAAACTCTAGGGATAACAGTCTTGATCAAATTTTTGTTTTAATTTTTAGTGTCATTATATCTAGAATTAGTTACTGTGACTAAATAATGCTTTGAGCTACTAAATTTTCCACCTGTGTCTTTCCCTCTACCTCCTCACCTGAAAAGAATTCTACAGCAAGAGAGAAGGAACTCTTATTAGACCTAACTGGCTTCTGTTTTCCAAAGAGTCTCAGCCCATTGAGGAAAATAACGTACAAGGGAAGAGGCTGAATGTTTGGGAGAAGCAGAAAGAAGTCTGACAGCCACTTTAAACTACAGATTACTCAGGTCCTAATAAAGAAGCTATTGTACCTAACTAAAAGGGCTACATCCATTTCTGCAGGGAGACTGGCTTAGAGGCCCATGGGTTCCCAACTCTGCCAAAGATTTCTGTAACTCAGCACGGCCGGGAAGTGGCAGAGAACTTTAGGAGCCAAACAATGGCAGCCTCAGCAATGACAGTCAACTTGCCATACCTGGGCTTGTGAGCTGTGCCCCGTGCACTCTACACAAGATAATGTTGGCCTGGAAAGGTTGGATAGAAGGAAACATTCAGATGCAGAAGTACATACTTAAAATCCATAAGCTGAAAAATCTGAGATGATAAAGTGCTCACCTACCAAAAAAAAGGGAGGGAGGGAGAAAGTTGAGCTTCTTTGGGTCTCTGCCTATATACTTACATCAATCTCCTTTTGACAGAATACAGGAAAAGGATCAAAGATGATAAATTTGTGCCATTATTAACAGGTTATCTGAAGAGGAAGCAACGAAACATGAACTTTATGTCAATCTTTGGTGCTCAAGTTAAGGTTCCCTGCTCAGACATTCTCGGTCTCAAGCACCAAAAGAGAAGGCCGCAGTCACAGAGAAGTGCCCTACAGGCGAGCTCAAACGCTTTCTGATTTGAGATCTTAATAGCTACAGAATTTAAACAGCCCCCTGTTGTCTCCCATTGCATTGCCCTCATCAGTGTTATAATAAAGACAACCTGTGATTTCCCAATGTCGGGAGGCACCTGTGGTTCGTCTCTAGGCCTTCAAGGAAAGCACAGCAGCAGCTGGTACCGTGATTACAGCAGCAGCGGCAGCGCATTGAGGACAAGAGTGAGGAGGGTTTCCTAACAGTCCAGAGAAGTTCACGTTAGCTGCAAAACCTCATTTTCAGAGGAAAAAAAAATCTACCAACCATGTGGGCATCGTTTTCATGATGGCCTTAATGCTGAGTTTGAGCCCAAATTTAATACTACTACCTAAAAAGATATTACCTATGCAATTTTAAACACTCAGACAGACATAGAATTTATTTTCACACAGCCCTTTCCAGCTGTATCTCTAATTAATCCTAATTAGTCTCCCTTTCATTTACTTTTTATCACTAAGAATCATTTTATTTCAGTGGTGCCCAGGTGGCCCAATCACTTAAGTGTCTGACTCCTGTTTTCTGCTCAGGTCATGATCTCAAGGTTCGTGAGATCAAGAGCCTGCTTGGGATTCTCTCTCTCCCTCTCTCTTTGACCCTTCCCCTCTCATGTTTTTTCTCTCTCAAAATAAATAAACTTAAAAAATAAAAGAAGAATTTTATTTCAAATGCCACCTTTTGGGGGCCATCAGCTTTCAAAAAATTGAGATATAATTGATATAGAACATTATATTAGTTTCAGGTGTACAATATAATGATTTAATATTTACACATATTGCAAAATGATCACTGCAATAAGTTAACATCCATCACCACGCAGTTACGATTTTTTTCTTATGATGTGAATTTTTTTTAATTTTTTTATTTTCATTTTTTTTAATTTTTTTTAATGTTTATTTATTTTTGAGACAGAGAGAGACAGAGCATGAACAGGGGAGGGTCAGAGAGAGAGGGAGACACAGAATCCAAAGCAGGCTCCAGGCTCTGAGCTGTTAGCACAGAGCCCGAAGCGGGGCTCAAACTCACAGACCGCGAGATCATGACCTGAGCTGAAGTCGGATGCTTAACCAACTGAGCCACCCAGGCACCCCACGATGTGAATTTTTAAGATCTACTCTCTTAGCAACTTTTAAATACACAATAGAGTATTATTAACTATAGTCACCATGCTGTATGTTACATCCCCAGGACTTACTTGTTTTATAAACTGGAAGTTTGTACCTTTTGACTCTCTTCACCCATTTTGCACCCCCCCCCCATCCCCCTGCCAACCTTCTACTTCTGGCAACAACCCACCTATTCTCTGTATCTATGAGTCTGGCATTTTCAAGGGGATGGTTTGTGTTTTGGGGAGGGAGGGGAGTTAGATTCCACATGTAAGTGAGATCTTTCAGTATTTGTCTTTCTCCACTGACTTATTTCACTTAGCATGATGCCCTCAAGATCCATGTATTTTGTCTCAAATGGCAAGATTTCCTTCTTTTTTATAGCTGAATAATACTCCATTATATATTTATATATCTCATAACATCTTTAGCCATTATCCACCAACGGATACTTAGTTTGCAACCATACCTTGGCTATTGTAAAAAATGCTGCAATGAACATGGGGTACAGATACCTTTTTGAAATGGTGTTTGTTTTCTTCACATAGATACCCAGAAGTGGACCATATGCCACTAACTTTTCTTAAATGCTCAATTTTAACCTTAAAGGGTGTCTGTAGCCTTAAATAAATTTGGGAATCTCTTAATTTAGGCACCTTTCTAGGACATTCTGTTTGTAATTGTTATGCCATCATCACATTTATTTTCATTATCCAAACTTCTTTAATTTTAAGAATGTTTTCCTGTAACTCATTCATAGAATTTTAATTTTGATTTTGCTTCAGTCTTGTATGATTCTCTAATTTCATCAAACTAATTTTTATTATTTGCCTAATAAATGTACAGCATGCAAGATGCTAAGAACACAGGTCCTATTTGCCTAAACAAGCTAATCCACAGATATAGTAGAGTTAAATGTAGTATCAGATAAACTGTAATGTACAGCGATCATCCAAGGGGCCCAGACCTGATGCTGCAGGACGCCCCAGGTTGCTGGTGACTGGTGACCAGGTAGTTGGAGCTGCACGTATGTGATCCAGAGAGAGGTTTCTACAGTAGACACAAATCAGAGTGGCTGACCGCGACTATTCAAGGAGATAGTCAGATCTCCTTGAATCATGGCTGTACTACACAACCTTTCCAGGTTATGGTCTCTGTCAGAATGGTACTCAGAATGGCAAGATAAGTCTGGGATTGGCTGACGCCTTCCCACCGCAGCTGGCATCATAGCTGAAAAATCAAGAAACGTTCTCTTTTAAGTTTTAGAGGTAGGGAATAACACACCCCTGTTGTTTAAATCCTCCGCTGAGACACTGCCCTGTTTTCTTTTAAAGGAGAAGGACTAGGACTCTGAACCAGGCACTGGACGAAGTCATTTAGTATCTATCTCACTTTATCTTCACAACCACCCTATAAAATAGTTACTATTTTTTTCTTCTTTACTTCTTTTTTCTTCTTCTTCTTCTTTTCTTCTTTTTCTTCTTTTCTTCCACCCTATAAAATAGTTGCTTATTTTTTTGAAAGAGAGACAGAGCACAAGCAGGGGAGGGACACAGAGAGAGGAAGACACAGAATCCAAAGCAGGCACCAGGTTCTGAGCTGCCAGCACAGAGCCCGACATGGGGCTGGAACTCACGAACCGGGAGATAATGACCTGAGCCAAAGTCAGGTGCTCAACTGACTGAGCCACCCAGACGCACCCTCATCTCAAGATTCCTTTTTTTTTTTAATTTTTTTCTTTAACGTTTATTTTTTGAGACAGAGACAGAGCATGAATGGGGGGAGGGGCAGAGAGAGAGGGAGACACAGAATCAGAAGCAGGCTCCAGGCTCTGAGCGGTCAGCACAGAGCCCGACTTGGGGCTTGAACTCGTGAACCACAGGATCATGACCTGAGCCGAAGTCGGACACCTAACCGACTGAGCCACCCAGGCGCCCCTCAAGATTCTTAATTATATCTGCAAAGACCTTTTTTCCGAATTAGGTCACATTTCTCAGGTTCTGGGTGCTAAGATGTGGACACATGTTAACCCACCATACCTTCCTACTAAGATCCCTGAACATTGTACTTGTCACATATACAGTGTTGAGGGCTTCACAGACTCACAGAAAACTAGGTAATGAATCCCAGGGATCATCTCTTATTTTCAGCAGAATAAAGTGAGGCCCAAAAGAGAGGTGCCTTGTTCAAGGTGACACAGCAAGTTCACAGCAGATTCAAGGCCACAGTAAACTTTCTGAAGCCCCATCCAAAGGCCATTTCACATCATCAGAGGATGATTAATATACATCATTGTGTAATTAAAAACGTTTTCATCTGTCAAAGAATCATGATTAAAAACAATGATCAGGGGGCACCTGGGTGGCTCAGTCAGTTAAGCATCGATTTCGGTTCAGGTCATGATCTCACATTTGGTGGGTTTGAGCCCCATGTCAGGCTCTGTGCTGACAGCTCAGAGCCTGGAGCCTGCTTTGGATTCTGTATCTCCCTCTCTCATTCTCTCTCTCTGCCCCTCCCCCATTTGTGCGCGCTCTCTCTCTCTCTCTCTCTCTCTCAAAAATAACTAAACTTTAAAAATAAAAATAAAAACAAGCGAAAAAGAACAATGATCAGGGGGTGCCTGGGTGGCTTTGTCAGTTAAGCAACTGACTCTTGATTTTGGCTCAGGTCAGAATCTCAGTTTATAAGTTTGAGCCCCACATCGGCTCTGTGCTGACAGCACTGAGTCTGCTTGGGATTCTGTCTCCCTCTGTCTCTGCACCTCCCCCACATGCTATCTCTCTCTCAAAATAAATAAAAATAAACCTAGAAAAATTGTTAAAAACAATGATCAGTACGTCTCTGTGGCAAATTTCTCTCAGATCTCAGGCCCGGGAAAAAGTTTTTTTTCCACAGCTAGACTATGGTTCACATAGCTATGAAAGTTAAATAATTATATCTATTTGTGGCTGGCTGCTAAGGTATTAGGTCCAAATCTGACCAATTTCCTCTTCCCCAGCCAAAAAATTACTTTTCCTGAAATGGCTTTTGTATTAGAAATTTCAGTTACAGCTTCAGGGGTGCCTGGGTGGACCCATTAAGTGTCCAACTCTCAGTTTTGGTTCAGGTCATGATCTTACAGTTTGTGGGACCAAGTCCCGTCCTGCTCTGTACTGACAGCACAGAACCCACTTGGGACTCTCTCTCTCCCTTTCTCTGCTCCTCCCCTACTTGTGCGCTCTCTCTCTCTCTCTCTCGCTCTCGCTCGCTCTCGCTCTCAAAATAAATAAGTAAACATAAAAAAGAAATTTCAGTTATAGCTTCAAGATACAAGATATTAAATACCAAACTGAACCAGGAGGCAGACCACCCTGGAGAACTTAGGGAATACAGGGGTTTTGAGAACTGGTGAGGAGTATTAACCTCTCACCTCCGGAGAAGGTGTGCAGGGCTGGGAGATGATATGTGAGGATTCCCTTTATAAAGGTCTGTGGGGCTACTTTGATACACGCCTCTCTCACCTAGTGTCTGCCCCTCACCACCAGGCTGGTGAGAAGGGCTCAACTATGCCCTGCCCTGCAGGGTGGGAGTGGACTGGCATTTACTAAGTCCCACAGAAATCTGAGCAGTGACCGCCAGCATGAGAAGAACTGGGCTGCCGTCTCAGAGGTGGTGGGCGCTACGGAAGCACAAGTGTCCCCGAGGATCAGAGGAGCTGGTACGGGGTTGCCTAAGGTCCTGCCCACTGTGCCAACCGGACGGGCAGAGGAATCTCAGCAGGGAAAGGCTGGAAGTGTCCTGGCACTCCTAGAGGCTGCAGAAAGAGTAAAGGAGGAGCTAGAGGGGAATACATCCACCAGCCCAGCAAGGTCCCTGTGAGAAGCCCCCACGGATAGACTCCAAAGAGCTGATGAAAGAGCTCCAAAGTCTCCAAAGAGCTGCAAAAGAGTCTCCATGAGAAAAGAGTCCGCTTCAAACATCTCCCAGGCCAAGAGAATTCACAGGTTTCCCATAGCATCAGTCAGGTGAGAACTTTCCCTCCCTTCTACCCTAGCCCCGACACAGGAAAGATTAGAGATAGTACGAGATAGTACATAGCTGGGGGTGGAGGTGGGTGAGAGGAGGTAATTTATAAAGAAGCCAGCCCTGTACCTTCCCAGGAGTCACCGGGCCTCCTGGAGCAGGATTGGAGGAGGAGGGAGTAGCTTGCAGTTTCAACGGAAGTTAGAAACTTGGACAAATGGTACTAATTGTTGATATGAGACTGTGTTTTGTAATTTAAAGGAACCCTGGGACTTTTGGTACCAAACCATGTGTGTGTAGCCAACCAGAACATTCAGGCCTATTGGCATTTTCCTCCAGGATCATGGGAAGAACTTTCCCCACTGAGTGCATTTTAAAGGAACCTTCCCCAAAGAACAAAATTTTTAAAGTTTGCTATGTAGTTGATACGTTCCTGTTCAAATTATCAGTCACGTTGCATTGAAAAAAAAAGTCACAATCTCCACCACCTTCCATGAACAATTGGAGATCTATTACTCTTAAACAAAAAGATGTTTGTTCCAGGGGCACAATGTTGGCAGTGATGCCTGCCAGCTTGTGATGGCTTCAGCAGACTGCCCTGTTCACCACACATGGCCTTGCCTCCCTGGTTTCACTGGACCTCACTTCCAATCACCATCTACTCACTTTCTGCATAGAGAACAGCTTAAACTTTTTTTTTTAAGTTTATTTATTTTTGAGAGAGACAGAGACAGCGTGAGCAGGAGAGAGGCAGAGAGAGGATCCCAAGCAGGCTCCACGCTGCCAGCTCAGAACCCGACAAAATCGTGAGATCGTGACCTGAGCTGAAACCAAGAGTAGGACGCTTAACCAACTGAGCCACCCAGGCACTCCAGCCATTTCTTATTTTATAAGCTTCTGACTTCCATACTCACAGAATAAGTCACTTTTCCTACAATGAGTGATAAAACGTTCCTTCTCTAAAAGTAATTCTGGCATCAACTGAAGGGACACTGTGGTTTTCATCCTGTACCCACTTGATGGCAACCAAAAGTGAGTCATGCATTTATAAAAAATAACCCACTTTGTGCCTTTATAAGGATAATTTTTCCTTTTCAGTAAAAATTACATAGCTGTCAAAACCATGAAACTCACATATATGGGGAGACCGTGCTTGACTACAGTTCAGTGCTTTTGGTTCCTAGCAGTTTTTAGTGTGTTATATAAACTTCCTATTCACTCACAACTTCTGAATCCCTGTTCTTAAAACCTACTCAATCCAGCTGCAGGATTGACTAAAGTAAGTACTGCCATATTAATAACCAGGTTACCAAAAACGAGTAGCTAACATTTCCCAACAGAACAAGGATCTGGATCTTATAAAACTGGGAAGCTTTCTACTATTTAAAACTATTCACCTGAAGAATGATCCATTAGTAAGTCAGAGGATTGACAGGATTATTTTTATAACTCAAATGATCTTAGATTATGAAGAATGACATATCATTTGCAGCTGGCAAGGTAGTTACCACAGGGGGAGAAATTCTTGCCGAAGCTCCTTCTAGCTCTGGTTGTAACATCCCAGAATATTTCAGATTTCCTCGATGATTACTATAACATTGCAAAATATTTTCTCAGCAGATCTTTTTTACTTCCATTTTTTAAATATGCATGGAACATTTGTAACCATAAAGTAGGTTGTATGACTTAACTTTTTAACAATCCATACCAGATGCATTCAGATCAGTGCCAGGCCTCTAAGTTACCTCGGGAACTCGAGTGATTACACTAACATTGCTCAAAGCATCTATGGAACTCTTCTTTGGAAACTTTTTTTTTACATATAATTTTTTCTTTTTTGGTGTTTATTTATCTTTGAGAGAGAAAGAGTGTGACCAGGGAAGGGGCAGAGAGAGAGGGAGACACAGAATCTGAGCTGTCAGCACAGAGCCTGATGCGGAGCTCACACTCACGAACTGTGAGATCAAGACCTGAGCCAAAGTTGGACGCTCAACCGACTGAGACACTGAGACACCTCTGGAAACTGTTTTTAAAGTTAGTCTATGACTCTTAAAAACTGAGAATAAACTGAGGGTTGATGGAGGTGGGAGGGAGGGGAAAGTGGGTGATGGGCATTGAGGAGGGCACCTCTGAGCACTGGGTGTTGTATGGAAACCAATTTGACAATAAATTTCATATTAAAAAAAAAAAGAAGTTAGAAAAAACAAGCCATAATAAATCTAAAAAGTAGACACAAAGGACAAAAAAAAAAGGTCTATGAACTAGACCAAAAAACAAACAAACAAACAAACAAACAAAAAACAAAAACATTAAATAGGTGCATCTTTCCACTGGTCTATTTTATATTTGTTATTTTATTTTATTTTATTTTATTTTATTTTATTAAGTTTATTTATTTTGAGAGAGAGAGAGAGAGAGAGAGCATGAGCAGGGAGGGGCAGAGAGAGAGGGAGAGAAAATCCCAACCAGGCTCTGTGCTGTCAGCACAGAGCCCAATGTGGGGCTCAATCTCACAAACGGTGAGATCTTCATGACCTGAGCTGAAACCAAGAGTCTGATGCTTAACCAACTTAACTGATCCACCCAGGTATCCCTTATATTTATTTTTAAAAAGAATTCAGCAGGGGAAAACTAGCCCTACCAGACATTACAGCATATTAAAAAGCCTTTATATTAAAAGAATGAATTATGATGCAAAAGTAGACAAATAGACCAGTGGGATAATCTACAACAGGGGTCAGAAAACTATGGCTGTTTTCGCATAGACAATGTTATGGCATTGTCTATGGCTGGTTTTGCCCTAAAACAGCAGAGACTTAAGGGCCTACAAGCCTAAATACCTACTATGTAGCACTTGAAGAAAAAGTTTGATGACACCTAGACTAGAAGGTCCTGAAATAGTTTCAGATGCATATGAAATTTAGTATATAATAAAGTTGGCATCTTAAATTACTGAGGCAAAGATGGATTTTTAAATAAATGCTGCTGTGACAATTAATTAGCCAATTGGAAAGAGATAAAATTATATCCATACCTCTCATCATACATAGGAATAAATTCCAAATGGATTAAGAGTCTAAATAAAATAAAAATTAAACCATGCATGTATTACACAAAAATGTGGATGAATATCTCTTTATGCTCCAAGCAGGGAAAAGCTTTCCTTTTTTTAAAAGAATATTTCTTTTTTTTTAAGTTTATTTATTTATTTTGAGAGACAGCAAGCAAGGGAGGGAGAGAGAGGGTCCCAAGCAGGCTCTGCACTGTTAGCACAGAGCCCAAAGTGGGGCTCTATCTCATGAACAGTGAGATCTTCATGACCTGAGCTGAAATCAAGAGTTGGGCACTCAACCGACTGAGCCACCCAGGCACCCCAGGGAAGGGCTTTCTAATGATTCAAAATCTAGAGGCAATTAAAGAAAATATTTATAAATTTCACTACATAAAAATAAAAAACTTGGCATGGCAAACCCACCATAAACAAAGACAAAAGACAACTGCAAAACTGGGAGAAATATTTGCAACATATTTCATAGACAAAGGGCCAATAGCCTCACGGATAAAGAACTAAAATTTGAGGGACAAATGACCGTATATCTGATAGAAAATTGGGGAAAAGATGCGAACAGACAATTCACATAAAAGATATAAAAATGGCACTTACACATAAAAAAGATATTCAAAGTCAATCATACTTAAAGAAATGCAAATTCTGTATAACACTTCTCATGTATATATCTGTAAAATATCATGGGAAATTAAAAGTTATGACAGCACATTCTGTGATAAGGCTCTAGTGAGTCTCATACACTGCTGATGAGAATGCAGATCCTTTTGGAGCATAATATGGCAATATCTAACAAAACTAGATATGCACTTACCTTTTGATCCAACAATCCTAGGAATTTACTTCAGGAGACACCTCCAACAATATAAAAATACATATGTACAAGGCTGTATGTTGTGGCACATTAGCAGTTGTTTGTATTTGCAAAATGCTAGAAACAACCTAAATGCCTATTCACAGAGAGTGGTTGAATAAATTACAGACGTCCATCTAGTGGAGTAGTAACCGGCTGTAAAAAAAGAATGAGGAAGATCTTTATGAACTGATATATGGTGATTTCCAGGATATAACATCAAATGAAAAAAGCAAAGTTCAGAAAAATATCTATAGTACACTACTTTTCATGTAAAAAAAGAAGAGGATCTAAGAATATTCATGTATCGTCGCATTTGTGCAAAAAGAAACACAGGAAATGTAATCCAGAAACTAGTCATTGACTGGTTATGTACAGGGCATAGGCAGGAAAGGAGGGAGAAGAGTGAGGGATGGAAAATGCAGGTAAAGCGCCGTTTCTCTGAGTATGCCTTTGTGTGTAATTTTGTCTGGAGAAGCAGTTGCCTCCCACCCTGCTGACTCCCCTGGAGTTTTCATCCTGCCGCTGACACCCCTGCTGCTAAGCTTTCTGCACCAACTCCTGGCCTGCCGGACCCAAGGGTATTACTCATTTCTCATCTCACTTTGCTTTCCCGTCTGCCACAACACCCATATGTGACTCTAAATAAATTAGGAATTATTTTGGTTGCAAGTAACAGAGAAGCAGCTCCCAAGTAAGGATTAACAAGTGTTAGACAAGTAAGGTTTTCATCTACTCGCATAACAAGAAACCTGGAGCTAAGCGGTGGCCTGTGTTCATTCAGCGGCTCAGCTCTGCGACATGGGGACCAGCGCTCTGCAGTTCTCTTAGCCTCTCCCTCAGGGGGCAGGAAGATGGTCCAGCTTCAGACACCTGGCTCAGTCAGTTGAGTGTCCCTCTCTTGTTTTTGGCTCAGGTCGTGATCCCAGGGTTGTGGGATGGAGCCCCTTGTTGGGCTGTGGAGCTTACTTAAGATTCCCTCTCTCTTGGGGTGCCTGGGTGGCTCATTAGGTTAAGCATCCAACTTCGGCTCAGTGATCTTGAGGTTCGGTTTGTGCATTCAAGCCCGCGTTGGGCTCTGTGCTGACAGCTCAGAGCCTGTGTCTCCCTCTCTCTCTGCCTCTGCCCTGCTCATGCTCTCTCTCTCTCTCTCTCTCAAAAATAAACATAAAAAAAAAAGATTCTCTCTCTTTCCCCCTGTCTCCTCTGTCCTTTCTGCCCCTCCCCTGCTCACGCTCTCTCTCTCTCCCTCTCAAAATAAATAAATAAACTTAAAAAAAAAGAAAAAAGAAAAAAAGGGAGGAAGGGGCAGTGCCAGTCATGGCTGTCTCTTTTACCAGGAAAGAAAAGTTTTTCCAGAAACTCCTCAACATTCTTATATGCTGTCTTCTTAGCCAAGGGGGCCAGGATGGACCCTAATAGCCTTTCCAATATAAATTATCATTTAAAAATACACGTACATACAGTGATTTGAAAGAAGGCTATTTATGAACGAGACATTTTCTGGACTTCTGATGAAAAAAAACTAAATAATGAAACCAATTTTGTTTCTTACAAGAAAACTCTGAACATTTAAATTTGAAGGAGTTGGAAATACAAAGCAAAGTCAGCATCGGTCCCTGCTTGAACTGGATTTATACGTGCTAACTGTCCCGTGTGAGAACCATTTTGAATGTTACTGAAATGTTCTCATCTTTGTTAGCAACCAGCCCCGAACTGTGAGCCAGTGAGCCGAGGGCCATGTGGTGCCACAAGGTGACACAGCCATCAGGAAGGGCAGTCTGTGTGCCCACACGGCAGCAGCCATCACAAGTTTCAGTCAGAAGCTTGTTAAAATAAACTTGTTACGAAACAGGTTAGTTCAGTTCCATGTCAAACATTCACGTGCAAGGTACTCCTCTGCACCTGCTGAGTATCGACACAGCAAACTTAAACTTTATTTCCGTTTCATCTTTATGTGATAAAGCTGTTTTACCCTTTTTCCTGTTTCAAGTGAGAAAATAATCTCCAGGATCAGGAGATGGTCAAAGACTCAAGTATGAAATAAAATCGGCTTTTTAAAAATATTTTCTGATTGCAAAAGTAATGAAACTCCCCATTTTAAAAAAATCATTGGTACAGAAATGAAGAAAGTAGAAAACGTAATAATCCTACCCTTTAGAGTGACCACTGGTTATAGTATGAGACGTATAGAAATCTCCTTACATGGCAACATTCACAAATAAGGGGGGAAATGGACTCAGAGTGGAAGGAAGCCTCACTGTCTCTCCCAGGCACCAAAAGATGCAGTGAGTGGAGACTTGCAGAGTGCACTTAACATACTTAAGGACTTTGTGAACAGGTCATATATATATATATATATATATATATATAAAGTCAAGTTGGCTAACATACAGTGTATACAGTATGCTCTTGGTTTTGGGGGTAGATTCCCATGATTTGTGGCTTACCTACAACACCCAGTGCTCATCCCAACAAGTGCCCTCCTCAGTGCCCATCACCCATTCCCCCTCTCCCCGGCCCCTATCCGTTGAGTTTTAAAGGGCAATTCCTGGGGCGCCTGAGTAGCTTAGTCGGTTAATCATCCAACTCTTGATTTCAGCTCAGGACATGATCTCACAATTCATGAGTTTGAGACCTACATCAGGCTCTGTGCTGACAGCACGGAGCCTGCTTGGGATTCTCTTCTCCTCTCTCTCTGCCTATCCCCCTCTCAGTCCCTCAATCCCCGCCCCCTCAAAAATAAATAAATAAACTTTTTTTTTTTTTAAGTGCAATTCCTTTAAACTACCTCCCACCCTCAATTTCCAACACCTGGGAAAATTCTCAAGGTTCCTCAAGATTTCTGAAAACTGCCATGCATTTAGCTTTAAGTCCCCTTGTCCCCATGGGTGATGTCTCTATTTCACCTCCCATGTCATCCTAGAAGGCAGAGCTCAACCCCACTTCTGGTTTGCACAAGAAATCTCTTCACCCAACGAATGTTATGTTTGAAAGTCCTTACCAGGGTTTGGAGGACGGCATCGTACAGTACCCAGCATTCTGCCACTTCCTTTGCCTCCCTCTGCTCTCCTTTCCTCCTGAACCTCCCTTCCCCAAATTCTTCCCCCTCAGTTATTCAGGCAATCTCCTGTTTCTTGTAAGCCAATGGTTCCCAAAATTTGGGGAGGCCAAACTGTTCCCTCCAAGCTCTTAAATAGAGTTCACTGCTTTGCAAGCCATTAGAAGTTGGTCCTGGTGCTGCACCACCCCCACTGCTCTGTGGGCCCAGCTAGACAGTGGTCCTCAGTGCTGCATAGAAATGAGGCCCCATCTCCAGCCCTGTACCCCTTAGATCCCAACGTCTCACAAAGTCCCTTATCATCCAGTCCTGCAGCTTCTACCTGAATCTCTCAGGGTCAGCAGCATCAGTACCACCCAAGAATGTGTTAGAAATGCAAACTCTCAGGCCCTATCCCTGATCTACCACATCAGAAACTCTGGGAGCAGGAACTGACAATCTGTTTTAACAAGCCCTCCAGGGGGGTCGATGCATGCTAAAGTTTTAAGCATTTCTGCATTCACATCCAGGGTTTTAAGGCTACCCCATATATGCCTGTAAAATTATTTTGTGAATAAAGGAACACCCACCCTCCACCAAAAGAGGAATTTTCACACCAGCTACTGAGAGAATAAGAATGTCCCCCTCTCACTATATTCCATATCCATCATAATACATTTGCTTCTTGCTTGTCTCAATCTTCCCCTCTGATCAGATACCTTCTCTGCTTTCTGGAGGGAGGTGGAACCTGAGACCAGCCGTCCCTTTGACCTTTGAGCACAGCCTGATTCACCGAGTGGCCAAGCCACTCCAGAGTAACCTGGGTGGATCCAGCCCGTGGGTGTCTGACAGGCAGGGGATTCACAATAGGACACTTAGGTGAGGGCAAGGTGTGCATAGAATTAACCAGCAAACACCAAACTTTAAGATGCGAGGTTGAAAGGCTAATATAAATTAGGAGCACTCCCCCTAGCTAACAGGTAATTAACTTAAAGGCTTTGAGTTATTTTGGAGGAGCAGAGGAGAAATGGGAAGGGAAGAGCAGCCCCTCCCCCACCCCATCCTGCCCAGAAGCTTACAGACCAGGTCATAGATAAATTCCCCCAAGAGGTGGGGGACACCCTATTCTGCACAGACTGATGGTCTTTCCAGAGAATGGAAAGAGGCCTGAACTTCTCTGGGCCATCGCCTCCTAAGAAGCCCAGCTGTTCTTTATGAGATCCAAATTTGCTTTCTCATTCCCACCTCCCAGTCTGCCTCTTCACCCCTCAAGTCCTGATTATCTTTGGTTGCTTCCATCTCTCATCAGACCTCCTCTTATGCATATTCACCACCTTATTCTTCTGGTCCTTCTTTCCTGACCTAATTTTCTACCATTCCACTCCCTCCAGAACTTTCCTTTCCCCTGTGACTTCTGGAACTTCTGTTTCCAGGAAAACAAACTCTCCTATAAACTCCTCTTTTCCACTAAAAGTTCTTTCCATTTCCGAAACTGGCTATTCTCAGAGGAGCCATGTCTCCTGCAGCTCCCTCCGAGAACTCTGCTCTCTCCCACGCCCAGGTACCTGGGCCCCCTCTCACCAGCTGTGGACACAGATGAGAACACTTTTTGTGCTTGCTCCTTCGTTCCCCAACAAAAGCAAACCCTCAGCTTCCAAAGCTTCCCCAGTGATGTGCTGTGGCCTCAGAGGGGTCATTCACATGTACTCTTGCTGTTCCATCCGAGCTCTTACGTAGAGTTCACTGCTTTTCAGGCCATTAGAGGCTGGTCCTCATGCTGCCCCTTACCCACCCCCACACACACTGCCTGCTGGTCTCTGGGCCCAGCCGGCGGTCTTCTGTGCTGCATAGAAGTGAGGCCCCATCTGCAAACCCCAAAGTCTCACAGGCCCCTCATCATCCGTCCTACAGCTTCTACCTAAACCTCTAAGGGTCTCCATTTTCTTCATCTTTCTCCATCTCCCACACACCCAGACAACAGTATCTTTTTCCTACGTTTATTGTTCTGTTTTTTTCTCCAGCTTTATTGAGATATAATTGACAAATAGCATTGTGTAAATGTAAGGTGTATGAAGTGATGATTTGATATATGTATATATTGCATGATGACCACAAGAAGGCTGGTTAACAACATACATCACCTTACATAATACATTTTTTTCTTTTTCCTCTTTTAGACAAAAAAAAAAAAAAAAGTTAAAACCATCCATGCATATTGAGATACAAATGGATTCCAGGGGGTGGGGGTTATTTACAGCCCCAAATGGCAAGTTTTACAGTATTTTACACCCTTAAGCATCTCTATCTTCTAGAAAGTATCTCAGTTTCAGCTTTCAGGATACCACGTGCTTTGATCTAACTCCTCCTCTCTGGCCGTGTCTTCTCTTTTGGGAGTCCTTTTCTGTGCCCGTGTCTACAGGTCCATGTTCCCTTCTTGGGCCCCCCTTCCCTTGCGCTCCACTCATTTCTCTCTGCCAGCCACACTTATTGTCCCAGCTTCCATTACCACAGGTAGGCTGAGGATTCTGTCCTACAGCTCTAGCATGGACTCCTTTCTCCACCACACAGCTGCATATTTTCCTGCTCATTGGACATCTATCTCTTCTTGGATGCCTTCCAGATACCTTATCATTAACATGTCCTAACTCACAGCCCTTCCCCACGCAGTAGCTTTTTGCCTTTGTTCCCCATTCCTGCACATGGCCCCATTTGGTTGCCCTGATTCCTACTTTCTGCTTTACGACCATGAATTACAAAGTCAGGAATCAAATCCTGACCTCATGGTTCAGGTCAATATGATTCCCTCTTGGATTTCCTATGTAATGGGGCTCCCCACCTAGAGTTTTGCTCTCCTCCAAGGCCATGCTTTCCAATCCATTTCTCATCAAGGACTCATGGAAAATGACAACTTCTGTATAGCATACTGGGATAACTATTTGAGGCTTCTCAAAGAAACCACCAGGTTTTGCCTATTGCCCCCAAAGCTAAAAGGTTCATAATCTGGGCTCTCTTTAATGTGATTCCTGCCACACTGGGAAGCTCTGGGCTAATCTAAAATTTCCTCCTAATGATTATTTTCATTTCTTTTTTTTTTTTTCAACATTTATTTATTTTTGGGACAGAGAGAGACAGAGCATGAACGGGGGAAGGGCAGAGAGAGAGGGAGACACAGAATCGGAAACAGGCTCCAGGCTCTGAGCCATCAGCCCAGAGCCCGACGCGGGGCTCAAACTCACGGACCGCAAGATCGTGACCTGGCTGAAGTCGGACGCTTAACCGACTGCGCCACCCAGGCGTCCCGATTATTTTCATTTCTATAGTTCTTTTGCTTTTACAGTGGTATTTCACCTTCACTCACATTCGCTTCTTGAACATTTTCCTAATACATCGAATAGAGCAGTAGGCAGGACTTGAGATTTGGGGGTGGGACCTGAGAATGAGATCAGGCAGAACAGTACAGGAGGGAAGGAAGTGCAAGTTAAAATGTGTTCCTGCTTCAGCCAGTTATCATTTCACAATATGTGCCCCTGCAGATAAGATGATTTTTCTTCTGGCTTTAGAGTGAGGGGTGCCAGGGTTGTTTCGATAAGCCCGCCTCGCGAGGGTGGCTGCTTGCAGGAGGATGGGCCCAGAGCTCTGTTTTCCAGGAGGTAGGGGCATCAGTCCCCTGGGCTTTAAGGGTTAGAACTGACCGCCCTAGAGGGAATGGGAACAGCGGTCTGGGTCCCCCGGGGTGAGTGCCAGAACACAGCTTCCAATGCAGGGAATGTCCCCCATGGGTCCTACAGACATGAAAGCTCAGGACTGGCACCTGGGAGCTATCCCCAAGTGAGGCCCTTCCTTGGCTAAGCCTAGTGCCGAGGGAAGGAGTGTCCTGCTTCAAAGGGTCACTTAGCCTTGTGGCCCACCTGGGTTCATGGGGCACAATCACTCAGAGGCCAACAGTAATAGTCTATGCTAATGCAGGACCAGCCTCAAAAAATGACACTAAATACCAGTGAGACACTATAGCAGCAATGGCTGTCTGGATTGAGGGACATGAGTGCTTTCCCAGCTTGAGGGGGCTGACACCCCCTTCAAACAGGGCAAGCCCTTCTGCAGTCAGAGTGGGCCTTCTAATGCACAGACTTTACCAGGTCACTGTCCTGCTCAGAATCCTTCTGTGATTCCATCAGCTCACATAGCTCTTCACGATCTGCCTCTGCCTCCTTCTCTAGCCTCCTCCCTTGTTTTCTCCTCATCCCCTTCCTTGTGTTCCAGTTGATGACATTAAGAAATTTTGGGTTCAGAGTGAACAGCTAAGAAAGAATTCTCCAGATGTTTTGGGTGCAAAAAGGTGATTTTTTTTATTATAGCACAGGGACAGGACCCCTGGGCAGAAAGAGCTGCACTGGGGTTGTAAGGAGTGACTGATTATATACTTTTTAATTAGTGGGGGTTAGGGATAGCATAAGTGCCTAAGGAATTTGGAATCAAGGCTTGCAGGACCTTGAGGAGCTAACTGCTGTGAAGACAAGTTTACTTTTAGTCGTTAATAAAACATAAACATTAAAGCACTAAGGTAGCCATGTCCCTGAGGAAGGTCATGCTCCGCCTGTCTCAGGCGTGTATCTGTGGGCTGCAAGCTGTTAGGTAATTTAATTTAAGCTACATTTCTCTTGCCTCTGTTTCCCTCATCACAATCACACCATAATTACTTGCAGCTCCTGGCCTCTCCCGTAACACCCCGTACTCCCCTAAGGCTGGCACTTGCTGCCGTCCAGCAAGGAAATTCATGGAGGGCAGGAACTATGCCCACAACTGTGCCTGACACCCAGTGAGAACCTAAACACTTCCTGAAGCGTGTGAGTGAATGCATGAGTCTGCTTTTGTGATAAAGCACCAAACCAGAGAGGAGAAACTTGGGTCCCTGCTGTGCCTCTGACCCACTACACCACCCTAGATACCTCCGTCTGGGCCTCAGTCTTCTCATCCATCAAGCGAGAGGACTGGTCTCTGAATTCCTTCCCAGCTTCAAAGGCCTGTGCTCCCCAAGGGCTCTCCGATCCCAGCTGTTCTACAAAACTGCCTAACTCTTGACCCTTGCAAATAATGGAGGTTTAAATTTGTAACAATTGCTACAAATTTCCTCACCAGCAGAAACTGGAAAGTAACTAGATGTAAACAGTATATTTTTATAATACTTTTTAAAAATTCCACATTTGGGGGAAGTCAGCAATACCTGGCTTCCCCACCTGCCCCCCACCCCCACCCCCACCGCACCAAACTCCTAGTGTTTAGGGTTTAGCTTGAGGACATAAGGTTGTGACTGTGGAGGAGAGAGGGTGTCAGAGTCTCTGTGCCTCCTCTCTTCCTGCTTTCATTCGCTTCCCCTCACTCCTCTGCCCAGTTCATTTGGTTGGAGGAAAGAATAGATACGCTATCAGTCTCAACGCTGACTGTGAAGTAAGATCCAAGTGAAGGAGGTGAAAAGGTAAGTAACACAAGGTCAGGGGCAGGCTCTTCTGTAAGTCCTTTCAAGATTATACTGATCTTCTCAGACCATAGTCACCAAACAAAAAGCTTTAGTCATCAGGAGGAAAATGGGTCACATTCATGCTACACTTTGTATTGGGCAGTGACTCTAAATTGAAAATGAAGCTAATAAATGACCCAACTCAAGAAGAAAAGAAAGGTCAGTTTTGCAAGGGAAGAGAAACTCGGCCATTTAAAAAAATTTTTTTTTAAGTTTACTTATTTATTGTGAGAGAGAAAGAGAAAGAGCACAAGTAGGGGAGAAACAGAGAGAGGAAGAGAGAGAATCCTAAGCAGGCTCTACACTATCAGCACAGAGCCCGATGCAAGGCTTGAAGTCACGAACTGCAAGATCATGACCAGAGCTGAAATGAAGAGTCAGATGTTTGGGGCATCTGGGTGGCTCAGTCGTTTAAGTGTCCAACTCTTGATTTAGGCTCAGGTCATGATCCCATGGTTTATGAATCTGAGCCCCACATTGGGCTCTGTGCTGACAGTGCAGAGTCTGCTTGGGATTCTCTCTCTCTCCCTCTGACTGCCCCTCCCTCTCTCTCTCTTTCTCTCTCAAAATAAATAAATAAACATTAAGAAAAAAAGAGTCAGATGCTTAACCACTGAGCCATCCAGGCACCCCAGAAACTTGGCCGCTTTTAAGGACCTTTCATCCAGAAACTCTCTTAGTGTGTTTAAGACGAAAATTAAGTCTTAAAGTGATTGCTCCCATTAGGGTTTCTGCCAGGTAGAAATTTTATAATTGAAAGACCTTGCTAATAACCGCTAATCAAAATAATATTGACCATCAAATACTAAAGCATTGAGTTATTGTATCTATTGTGGGCAGGCTGAAGTCTGTGCTAGGGTGCATTCTTGTTCCTCTATATATTTGTTTCCTATATATTTTGTTTTGTTTGAGAGAAACTAGTGCTATACTAATAACTTAGGCACACACCTACACACAAATACATGCATGTACATAACTAGTCCTCTGGAATATAATCTAAATTTTCCTCCTAATGATTATTTTCATTTCGATAGTTCTTTTGCTTTTACAGTGGTATTTCACCTTCACTCACATTCGCTTCTTGAACATTTTCCTAATACATCGAATAGAGCAGTAGGCAGGACTTGAGATTTGGGGGTGGGACCTGAGAATGAGATCAGGCAGAACAGTACAGGAGGGAAGGAAGTGCAAGTTAAAATGTGTTCCTGCTTCAGCCAGTTATCATTTCACAATATGTGCCCCTGCAGATAAGATGATTTTTCTTCTGGCTTTAGAGTGAGGGGTGCCAGGGTTGTTTCGATAAGCCCGCCTCGCGAGGGTGGCTGCTTGCAGGAGGATGGGCCCAGAGCTCTGTTTTCCAGGAGGTAGGGGCATCAGTCCCCTGGGCTTTAAGGGTTAGAACTGACCGCCCTAGAGGGAATGGGAACAGCGGTCTGGGTCCCCCGGGGTGAGTGCCAGAACACAGCTTCCAATGCAGGGAATGTCCCCCATGGGTCCTACAGACATGAAAGCTCAGGACTGGCACCTGGGAGCTATCCCCAAGTGAGGCCCTTCCTTGGCTAAGCCTAGTGCCGAGGGAAGGAGTGTCCTGCTTCAAAGGGTCACTTAGCCTTGTGGCCCACCTGGGTTCATGGGGCACAATCACTCAGAGGCCAACAGTAATAGTCTATGCTAATGCAGGACCAGCCTCAAAAAATGACACTAAATACCAGTGAGACACTATAGCAGCAATGGCTGTCTGGATTGAGGGACATGAGTGCTTTCCCAGCTTGAGGGGGCTGACACCCCCTTAAACAGGGCAAGCCCTGAGGTTTTAGCAAATTGTATGCTTTACAATTCTTTCAGTCTGTGTGAAAGCCCATCTTCAAGTATTGAGAGAGTTCTTTTAAGGTCTCAGTTACTCTTGCTTGTTACACTATAAACAACCTATTTGAACAGAAAAACTCTGTGAGAATTCTTACAGTAAGGCAGGAAGTAAAGGTGACATTGGAGTGGAAGCAGTCTGGAATTTACCAGAAAGCGCATTTTATCACAGGTAAATACCATTCTCTCTTTCTCTCAAACCCCCCCCCCCATCTCTCTGTTTAAAAGAGGGAAAAGGACAAGAACCCTGGAGAGAACACTGTGGCCACCTGAACACTAGTTGGGGTCACTTAGAGGCCTTCACCTTTTCATCCTCTGGTGAGCTCTTCTCCATGCATCCAGTGATTAAATCTCAACGAAACCACTCACTCCAACAAAGACAGAAACATTGTAAACAAAAAACATTGCCCTGAATTTCTGCTTGTTCTCTCTTCCTCAACTTTCTTTTGGAGGGGGTGATGGATCAATTATTATAATTTACTTTGAAGGTAAGGAATTGTAATAAAAATTTTAAACAAAAAGTTTTAAAAGTCACAACGAAAAAAAGTATCCCAAAAAGTCATAACGGGGTACTTGGTACTATAGCTCTGAGCTCTGATGACTAAAGGTATATTAAGATAAATAAGAATATGAGTTCTTTGAATGTAGGGAGAAAATTCTTGACTTCCAGATTGGCATATTTCAGGTGTTTTTAAATGTTTGGAAGTCAAAATGTGTTTTCCTATGGGTGTGGCAGGAAGTAGACAAATGAAGGAAGAAACATCATTTAAAAAAAAAAAAGTGGGTCTCTACATATTAGAACAGAACTAGTTGGGATTAACAACTTCCTGCTATGGAATTTGAGGGAAAGAAAGGAAAGAGTGGAAGGGTGGGGGCAATTCTCAGAGCAGGTCACGAAGCACAGAACCACTTAATTGCTCTCCAGAATAATGGTTTACACAGGTAGCCACTTTCTTCATCTGTTGTCATACAAAGGTCTTTTATAAGTCACATTACTGTCCTTTGGCCATCACTGCATGGGCCATCCAAAATCCCCATTCTAATCTCCAGTGTGGTTAAACTTGATACAGAATCTCTTCTCTAGTCTCATACATTTCCCAGAATCTTCATCTATGAACAAACCCCTCATTTTTTGGCACAATCACCCTTCTCCTTTAGGGTACAACAGAAATCTCACTTTTATAGAAAGAACCTTTCTGATTCAGGCTACAGGAACATCTCTACCACCATATTTTGACTCTACCTAGAGAGAGGTAATCTCTATTTTTGTACATATTGCTTAGGTACTTATGCTTCTTCTTCTTTTATTTTTATTTTTTATTTTAGAGAGAGTGTGTGAGTAGAGGAGGGAGAGAGAGAGAGAGAGGGAGAGAGAGAGAGAAAGAAAAAATCTTAAGCAGGCTCCATGCTCCACGTGGAGCCTTGTGCAGGGCTCAATCCCCCGACCCTGGGATTGTGACCTGGGCCAAAATCAAGAATTGGAGGCTCAACTGACTGAGCCAATCAGGCACTCCTCCTTGTGCTTCCTCTAATCTATATGGCTTCACAGTACTCTTGGAAAGCTTTTTTGCATCCTAGAGCCACTTAAGTTAGGTGAGCTTTCAAAGAATAGAGGATTTTTTTAATAGAACCATTTCTATATTAATTTTTTTTCTAAAATGAACTTTATTTCAAAGGCAAGTATTAAAAGTTGTTAAGTGTCTTATAAACTATCATTAATTATTTATTTATGATTAAAAACTAATCTTTAGGCCAAATACACAGTGGAAGGGGTAGATAGATCCTTCTAAGGCTACTATGAATAGATAACAATTATTACAAATTATAGGAACAGCATTTAGAAAAAACAATCATGCTAGTCATCACACTAGTTATTTAATGGCAACACATTGGCTTATTTAACGCCTAATGGTTTCTTCATATTCCATCACACAAAAGTACAAAAGCATGTAAGTATATGTAGTGAGTGGACTCCTCATTAAATTGAATCCAAGGAGTCATTAGGGAATCACTATATGTAATTTTATTTGTAGGAAAAAATCAAATTAGTAACCCCATCACTCCTGTTTGGGATTATTGAAGAAGATGAAAATTACATAAATATTTTAAAATGGACATTAGTTTTAGTAATAAATAGCTGCTGACTTAATTTTGGATAAACCAAATCTTAGTTGGTGCTAAAGGATCAAGGCCAGCGGGTTGACATCTACTTGATGCTCATTACTCAGAGATTTTTTTTTTTTAATAGCCATTGTCCCTCTGAATTATTCCCTCAGAAGTATGTGCCTGTGGTCAAGGGAAGCTAGCAGTGAAAAGCATGAAGGTGACTGAGAAATAACTCCAAGTATCCATCTTGAATGAATAGTCTTTGGTGCCTCCATATATGAAGAACATGTCATTTTGATTTTTGCATTTATATGGACATCCCATCTCATTTCCCAAAGGGTTTAAGGCAAACCACCATTCTTAATCCACAATTTTAAAACTGATACTTGAGGAAGTCATTAGACATGAGGGAAATATGAAAACAATTTTAAAATTTGAAGTGTCTAATATTCAACTGTCTGGGGTTCACCCTTGTGTATGATTGCTTCCCTCCCCTGAGTATGGGTAGGACCTGCAATTTGCTTTTTTTTTTTTTTTTTTTTTAACACATTCATTTTTTTGAGAGACAGAACATGAGCAGGGGAGGGGCAGAAAGAAAAGGAAACACAGAATGTGAAGCAGGCTCCAAACTCTGAGCTGTTAGCACAGAGCCCGACTCAGGGCCCAAACTCATGAACTGTGAGATCACGACTTGAGCCAAAGTTGGACACTCAATTGACTGAGCCACCCAGGTGCCCTGATTGCTTCTAATCAAGACTATGGCAAAGGGGATGGGATGGCACTCCTGTGATTACATTATGTTTCTAAGATTCCAACTTGCTGGCAGGCTTGTTCTCCATCTCCTGCTGGCTTTGAAGAAGCCATGTTATGAACTGTCTGTGAAGGGGCCCACATGGCAAGGATCTGCAGGTAGCTTGTAGGAGGCCTGACAGCTTCAAGGAACTGAGTGATCCTCGAGGTGAACCCTTTCCCAGTCAAACTTCAAGATGACATTATAGCCCAGCCAACACATTAGTTGAGTCTGGTGAGACCCCAAAGCAGAGAACCCAGTTAAACCACACTTGGACTCTTGACCTACAGAAACTGTGTATGTTGTTTTAAGCTGGAAAAAAAAAAAGTGAAACTAAATAGGAATATTTTATTTTTCAGCAACTCTATATGCAGAAGGATTTTTAAGTTCCATAATTCTATCCTGTCCAATTTCCTAAAAACTTTCAGGCCTATGCTAAGAGAAGAAGAAGAAAGAAGGGAAATCAAAATGGCAAATATAGAAGGTAAGCTTAGCAGTAATATTTAAGACATAAAGGAGACAGAACTAAGAGGGATTCTGTGAGATGACTAACCATGGTCATTCTTGGTAGCCACTTTTCACTATGTTTTTTTCTTTTTCCTTTTTCTCTTCCTCCTCCTATGTTCCAGAAAGGATGCTTGGCACTTTCATATATTACCTCATTGAATCCTACCATGAGATAGAACACATGTATTTTTCTCAGATTAACAAACTGAGGCTTGGATAGATTAAGTAGTTTTTCTTGTCTAGTACGTAAAGCAGAGGTAGGATTCAGGCCTGCTGAACACAGATGCCCATGTTCTTTCCACTGCACTAAGGTCTAAGCAAGGAATCAGAAAGTCTTAGTGTCTGAAAATACACAGGGTTTGGTAGACCGTCTCTACTTCCATAGAAGCTACCTCTTTCTTTTTTTCTTCCTCCCTTCCTTCCTTTCTCTTTCTTTCTTTCTTTCTTTCTTTCTTTCTTTCTTTCTTTCTTTTCTTTCTTTTTCTACCTATAGCACTTTGTAATGATTCTGCCTTCAGACCAAGAGTGTGTTGGAATAAGGACTGCTGAATGCAAAAGTTGCTTCAAAAGGAGTTTACGTAAGTAAGAATACATATTTATACTTAAAACAATATTTTCAAAATGACTAATATGCATTATACCTTGCTTTGTGAATATATGACCATTAGAGTTAGCCCTGGACATCCATTTGCCTGGAAGAGAAATTAGGAATATTATTGGTAATATTAGCTTCTGACATTCAAAAATAAAATTCTGAAACAAGAGAATAGCCTTGTAAGACATGCTACACTATAGTCTTGAGAGAAACAAAGCATCTACAAATCTTTTATCTCCTCGATTAGCATATCAAGGATCATACTTGGCCAGCTTTATGAGTGGGATGTCCAGAGAGGAAGAGGAAGGACCACAAAGTAGACCCTTTCCCATTTCAGTGTTAAAAGAAAATGTATCTGTGATGCATTAATTTGTGTAGCATCTTGCGGGCCATGAGATATCCAGATATCTAGTTAAACATTATTTCTGAGTGTGTCTGTGAGGATGTTTCCAGGAGAGATTAGCATCTGAATCAGTAGACAGAGTGAAGCAGATTGCCCTCTCTAATGTCGGTGGGCCTCATCCAATCCACTGGGGGCCTGAATATAAAGAACAAAAGCGGGGAGGAAGGAAGAATTTACCCTAATTGCTTGAGTTGGAACATCAGTCTTCTGTGCTCAGACAGGGATTTATACAATTGGCTCCTGGTCTCAAGCTTCAGGCTTGGACTAGAGCTAAACCATGGGTTTTCCAGGACCTCCAGCTTGCAAACAGTAGATCATGGGACTTATCAGCCTCCATAATCTACTGAGCAAATTCCTCATAGTAAATCTTGCTCTCTACATATATGTATGTGTGTGTGTCTGTACATATATATGTATTTATGTGTATACACACACAGACACATGCACATTCTCTCTCTCTCTATTGGTTCTGTATTTTTGGAGAACCCTAATATAATATCCTATAACTTGGATATGCAGAGAAAATGTACCTTCTTTATTTTAATCTCTAGCTGATCTAGCAGATCTGGTGATCTTCCCAATGAACTTCCACCCACCTGTTACAAACATAATATTTTTATTAAAATTTTTTAAAAATATTTATTCATTTTTGAAAGAGAGAGAGAGAAACAGAGAATGAGCAGGGGAGGGTCAGAGAGAGAGGGAGACACAAAAATCAAAGCAGGCTCCAGGCTCCGAGCTGTCAGCACAGAGCCCTACGCAGGGCCCTAACCCATGATCCACGAGATTATGATCTGAGCCAAGGTTGGACGCTCAACTGAAGGAGCCACCCAGGTGCCCCACAAAAACAATATTTTTAAATAAAATTCCAATTTGAAGTTTAGTTCAATCTTGTCATTTAAAAAGTCTCTTTAGGTAGTGTTTGGTCTTGGAGAAACAATTGCTGAGGCTCCTTCTCTCTCTAAGGTGGGTCTGGATAAGGAGAGAAGTATTCCTCTGTAACTTTGTGCAGTCAGTTGGGGGAAGAGGCAAGGTCCTTAGAAACGTGTTCAGGTTTTGCTTTTGTACCTGGAGGCTCTGCAAAATCCATCATCTACTCAGTCCCTCTCTGTGCAGCTGGACTTCGTGGCTGAAGTCTGAGGCTGGTGTGAGTGGGGCCTGGGCTCTCTCAGTGTAGGCAGTGCTCCCCCGGCTCCCCTAGCTGCCTGGCTTTCCCAGACCTTTCCCTGGCCTGCAGACCCCAGAGTCTGCCATATTCACTCTCCAGTCTTTTAGCCTTGTTCTCCACCCCAGGCTCTGGATGAGGGTGAGTCACCTTGCTCTGCCTAGCTGGGACTCAGTGTAGACCTGCAGCTCCTGCTTCCTTGTCTGTCCTGCGTGGGAGTGGAGAGTGGCAGCTAACCTGTTTCCGTCCAGCTGTGCTGGTCACTGCACTGACATGGAAGTTCCCTTGTGGGTGTAGGCAGCCTGAGGCGGGGGTACCTTCCACGAGTCTGAACTAAGTTGTGTGTCCATCTTCCTCCCTCCCTATTTCCTTTTTGTTTCCACTTGAAGGATTTGAGGGAAAGCAGAAGTAATAAAGACCATCCAGTGTACCCAGGAGACTCTGTCCGTGTTCTCAGTAGTTGCTAAACAACTTTTAGGAAAACTGCTAGGGACCATGTTAAGGAGCCTTCATTAGGTTTTCAAAATCAAACTCAAGACACCACAGGATTTGACTGAGTAATCAAAATAGTCATTGGAAAAATCGCAGTTGGGCATCTGACTTGATTTCCGCGCAGGTCGTGATCTCAGGGCATGTAGGATCCAGTTCCACCCCCACCCGCATTGGGCCCTACACTGACAGTGCAGAGCCTGCTTGGGATTCTCTCTCCCTCTACTCCTTCCCAACTCACACACACGCGCTCTCTCTCTCAATATAAATAAACTTAGAGAGAGAGAGAAAAAAAGGAAGTGCAGCTCTCTAAGGAAAGGCCTGCAGGAAGAAGATGGAACAGTAGGAGAGGTGAGCAGGTGGATCTGAGGTGGTGCTATTCTTCATATAACCCCCTTGATGTTTATGGCAAGTTTAGAACGGCGGGAGGCCCATAGCTGCCAGTGTAAACAATGGCCCTATGCTGACCCTGTTAACCTCTTCCTCAGACCCTTCACACTCTTTGGCTTGGATTTAGAGTTGCAACTGCAATGCCTAATAGTTAATATATCTGATATAGAGCTCATCCGGCTTTGCTCCCAGGCTGCACCTGCCGGCTCGCAGGCCTCACCAAAGGGTGCACGTGCTGGTTGGCTGGGCACCTTGGGCCCTGAGCCCAGCCTCCTCCACCACCTCCGGCTCTGCTCTGAGGAAGGGGCCGCGAGATGCAGCCCCCCATCGCACCCACCCTTGGCCACTCCCTCCGCCCCCCCCCTAACCCTTGACACCCCTCCCCCCCCCATTATAAGGTCAGGAGAGGAAGACAGAACACATCTTCTTTTTTAAAACTTAATTTGTAACATTTAAATAATTAGACATAAGTAATATTGATTCAAGTTTGTACTTTTCTTCCAGGCCTGACCAGAAAGAAAGGGAAGGGGCAGAGGAACTGGTGGGGAATGAGATCAGCACATCAAGGAGAAAGGCTAGCAGCGAGCTCCACCGTGAGTGGCCCAAGCCTATCTCTCATAGCGCTCTGGAAAACACATGGTAGATGGGTGCTACTTTTCAACGAATAAGAGAAGCCCTTACCTGAACTTGTATACACAGAAGTTGATAAATCATAAGTTCATATGGTTTATGGTGATTCTGTGGGCTGTTTGCTTTCCTTTCAATAAATTCCTTGTTGCTTAAATCAAACAGAGTACATTTCTGAACTGCAATGAATGACAAAGGCTAGGGATGACATGGTCTATAATAACAGATTAAAAAACAAACAAATCTGGGGCCAAGCAAAATGCCCCAAAACAGAATTTATAAGTAAATTATGGTCTATCCATACACTGCAATACTATGTAGCCATTAAAAATCATGGAGTAGAAAATTTTGTGACTTGAGAAACTGGTCATGATGTAAGTGAAAAAAGCAGGATATAAAACGACATGGTATATTATTCAAGTATACTTTAAAAAATACACCATATGCATACTGAAGAGACTAAAAAGAAATACATCATAATGGTAACAGTAATTATTTGTTTGGTGGATAATAGAAATTTATTTTCCCATATTTCCAAATTTTAGAGGTTGAGTATGTATTATAGTTATAAACTATTATAAACACATATACACACACACGTACATATGAGATCTGGGGAAAGGAAATAAAAGGCAACACTACGAGTTATCACCAGAAAATTCCATTTCAATATGGTGATGAAATGTGTATTTTCTGTATTTCCATGTGGGAAACTGTTGAAATGAAAATGTAGGAGCACATAAAGGAATAAACCCTTAGCAGTAAGGAGATTAGGTGAAGGAGTAAATCAATAGATGAGAGGTATCAAGTGATTTCAGGGGAAAAAAAAAGTAGATAGGAGCAGGTTGGTCAGAATGGAAGTTGCTCATAAGTCTGGAGACTGGAGTGCAGATGGGGATTGACCTGGAAAGCTGAAGGAAGAGGCTCCAGGCCAAGAGTGGGCTGGTAGATAGAGAGATGAAGAAGGGGTCTGAAAACAAGGATAAACTGAAGGTTGACCTTTGGCCCCTTAAACTCCCCTCCCTACCCTTATTTGCAAGTAAAACAATTGACATTTATCTTGAGGGCAAAAAAAAAAAAAAAAAGGAAAAGCAAAACAAGTGGGCTCTTAGCCAAAGAAAACGATCTGCTTAGGAAGAACTTTGGCTTCCTCTGTTTTCCTCCCCTTCCAACCTGGGCCCTGGGATCGTGACCTGAGCTGGTCACGTGACCAAGAGTGGAATGCTCAACCTACTGAGCCACCCAGGCGTCCCTTATTCTATCCCTTTTGTACAATATTTCTTAACCCCCTGATATGTAAGAAGAGTATTATCACTTCCACTCTTCACCCCTGTGCCCTTCTTCCACCTCACAACTTTTGTTAGCTTTACTTAAAAAAAATCTTGATTGATATATAATTTGTATGCCATAAACTCTACACATTTAAAATGTACAATTCAATGTTTTTAAGTTTTATTTATTTTTTGAGAGAGAGAGAGAGAGAGAGCGCGAGCGAGCATACACGCGCACAAGTAGGGGAGAGGCAGAGAGAGGAGGACTGAGGAGGAATCAGGCTCTGTGCTGACAGTCTCAGGCTGATAGCAGTGCGCTCAGTGTGCGGCTCGAACTCGCAAACTGCAAGATCACGACCTGAGCCAAAGTCGTAAACAGTTGTGCAAGTATCACCATAGTGTAATTTTAGAACATTTTCATTACTCCCATACACATTTGCAACCACTCCAGACTTACACAACCACTGATCTGCTTTCTGCCTTTATAGATTTACTTACTCTAGGCACTTCATATAAATGGAATCATACAATATATGGTCTTCTGTGACCAACTTTTTAAACTTAGCATAATGTTTCTGAGGGCCATCCATGTTTTAGCATGTATTAGTATTTCATTCCTTTTTATTGCTGAATAGTAAACTGTTGTAAGGATATACCACATTTTGTTGGTCTGTCTCAGTTGATAGACATTTTGGTTGTACCCACATTTTTTTTGCTCTTACGAATAATGTTGCCATAAACTTAGATTTATTTTTCATTTTATTCTGTAGCCATAATTGCTTTATCTGCCTTGATTATGGATTGATTCTAAAAGTTGAAAAATAACAAATAAGGTTACATTATTGTGGACATGTTGCTTACTATAGAGCAAAATAATTTGCTAAGATTTTATTTACTTCTCTGTAAAACTAACCTCATAATCACCTTTTTTCCCCTGAGGCATCCCTTCCAGAGCCTTCCACCATCTGCTATAATGTAGACTCATTGCAAGTGGTAATCCAGGAATTGATCAATTCCTTCATGGATCCCATCTTTCTCTTTCCTGTTTATTCCTTTAGTTTTATATTCAAGTAACTTCCTCAGAAATGGCTCATAAATTTTTGAAGCCTTTGTGTGTCTGAAAATATCTTTATTTTACCTTCACATTAATTTGACCAAATATAGAATTCTGCATTCAAATCTAGAATTCCCAAAGCCTTGAAGAAGTTACTTCACTGTCTTCTGGCACCTAATATTACTGATGATAATTTTTATGACAATTGATTCTCATTCTTTTTTTTTTCAACGTTTATTTATTTTTGGGACAGAGAGAGACAGAGCATGAACGGGGGAGGGGCAGAGAGAGAGGGAGACACAGAATCGGAAACAGGCTCCAGGCTCTGAGCCATCAGCCCAGAGCCTGACGCGGGGCTCGAACTCACGGACCGCAAGATCGTGACCTGGCTGAAGTCGGACACTTAACCGACTGCGCCACCCAGGCGCCCCATGATTCTCATTCTTTTATTGGTAGTCTATTTATCCTTTCCTCTTTGAGCCTTTTAATGATCTCTTTATATTTGGCATTCTGAAACTTTATGATGATATATCTAGCGTGGATCTTGCTTCTTTTATCATATTTGGCAGAGTCATGTTTTTCTTTAGATATTAGAAATGTTTGTTATTTTCTCGATAATTTCTTCTCCATTTACTCTGGTCTCTTTTTTTGGAACATACACGCTAAACCTTGGATGCTACTTATCATCCCCCCCCCCCCCTTTTTTTTTTTGCTTAACGTTCTAGGAAGTTGGTGTTTTGTTTTTTTTTTTTTTTTTTTTTTTACTTTATCCACAGGTCCTTTTATTAATTTCTTTTTTTACTTTGGCAATCACATGTATATTTCATTTTCAGTAGCTTAATTTGTGTTTCTGAATGTTTCTTCTTCCTTACATTCTATTCTTGTTTTATGGGTTACTGGCTTCTTACACCTCTCTAAATATTAATTTGAAGATTATTTCCTCCTCTTTTCCTGAATCATATTGTTTTGTTTTGTTTTGTTTTCTGTGATCAGGTGTCTTGCTTATATTGACCCTTATCTTTCTTGCCACTGGTCTTCATGTGGGTAGTGGTCTTTCATTTTCTCTTCATCTTTAAGAATGGAGGGTCAGACTGGTTGTGCCAGGTAGCTAGTGTGAGTTTTCTCTGCTGTTGCATTGTAGGTCCTTTTCCCCAAGAGGCTTTCCTTTTTTTTTTGATTTTTTGAAAACAATGTGGTTTTACTTGATCAGTGGAATGTGGTTCTTCTTCTTTTTTTTTTTAATATATGAAATTTATTGTCAAATTGGTTTCCATACAACATCCAGTGCTCATCCCAAAAGGTGCCCTCCTCAATAGGCTTTCCTTAAGCTGCCAAGATGCAGAATTCTGCATGCTTTGGCTAGTTCTTGTCGACTGCAGACTTTGCCTTAGGGTATGTGGACAGGACGCTGATCCTCAGTCTGACATCCGCAACATTTCAGATTGAAATGCTTGGGATTCTCTTTCTCTGTGCCTCTCCCCCAATCTCTCTAAAATGAAATTTAAAAAAATTAAAAAAAAAAAAGAAAATGGATAGAACTAGAAATGGAGATTTAATAAACAACTTAAAGCATAAAGATAACCATTAGAAGAATTCAAAAATAATGTATCAAAATTGGGAGGAGAGAGAGAGAATAAAAGTGTAAGGTGTTAGTGAGCTACGTCTTTGTCTTTCATATTACAAGGAGCATGTACTATTTAAAGTTGATAAAACTAGAGGGATGTGTATTATTGAAATAATACTATAGACTATTGTTATAAAATTAGGGAAATGAAGGGACAGTATTCACCATAGCTCCCCAAATATGCTATTTTGTATGAAAAATAAATTTTAGATATTTTCAATCCTCAGTTGGATCCCTGAAAATTACAGGCCAAATGAAAACATTTCTGTCCTGAGACTAATTTAAAAATACTGCGTTCTTGGCACAAAAACAGACACATAGACCAATGGAATAGAATAGAAACCCCAGAACTAGACCCACAAACGTATGGCCAACTCATCTTTGACAAAGCAGGAAAGAACATCCAATGGAAAAAAGACAGCCTCTTTAACAAATGGTGCTGGGAGAGCTGGACAGCAACATGCAGAAGGTTGAAACTAGACCACTTTCTCACACCATTCACAAAAATAAACTCAAAATGGATAAAGGACCTAAATGTGAGACAGGAAACCATCAAAACCTTAGAGGAGAAAGCAGGAAAAGACCTCTCTGACCTCAGCCGTAGCAATCTCTTACTCGACACATCCCCAAAGGCAAGGGAATTAAAAGCAAAAGTGAATTACTGGGACCTTATGAAGATAAAAAGCTTCTGCACAGCAAAGGAAACAACCAACAAAACTAAAAGGCAACCAACGGAATGGGAAAAGATATTTGCAAATGACATATCGGACAAAGGGCTAGTATCCAAAATCTATAAAGAGCTCACCAAACTCCACACCCGAAAAACAAATAACCCAGTGAAGAAATGGGCAGAAAACATGAATAGACACTTCTCTAAAGAAGACATCCGGATGGCCAACAGGCACATGAAAAGATGTTCAGCGTCGCTCCTTATCAGGGAAATACAAATCAAAACCACACTCAGGTATCACCTCATGCCAGTCAGAGTGGCCAAAATGAACAAATCAGGAGACTATAGATGCTGGAGAGGATGTGGAGAAACGGGAACCCTCTTGCACTGTTGGTGGGAATGCAAACTGGTGCAGCCGCTCTGGAAAGCAGTGTGGAGGTTCCTCAGAAAATTAAAAATAGACCTACCCTATGACCCAGCAATAAATAGCACTGCTAGGAATTTATCCAAGGGATACAGGAGTACTGATGATAGGGCCACTTGTACCCCAATGTTCATAGCAGCACTCTCAACAATAGCCAAATTATGGAAAGAGCCGAAATGTCCATCAACTGATGAATGGATAAAGAAATTGTGGTTTATATACACAATGGAATACTACGTGGCAATGAGAAAAAATGAAATATGGCCTTTTGTAGCAACGTGGGTGGAACTGGAGAGTGTGATGCTAAGTGAAATAAGCCATACAGAGAAAGACAGATACCATATGGTTTCACTCTTATGTGGATCCTGAGAAACTTAACAGGAACCCATGGGGGAGGGGAAGGAAAAAAAAAAAAAAAAGAGGTTAGAATGGGAGAGAGCCAAAGCATAAGAGACTGTTAAAAACTGAGAACAAACTGAGGGTTGATGGGGGATGGGAGGGAGGAGAGGGTGGGTGATGGGTATTGAGGAGGGCACCTTTTGGGATGAGCACTGGGTGTTGTATGGAAACCAATTTGTCAATAAATTTCATAAAAAATAAAAAAAAAGAAAATTCATATTTAAACAAAGGTAATTCAAGAAGTGATCATGAATGAAATTCCTTTAAATAAAAAATTTTGCGCTGCCTTAAAAAAAAAAAAAAAAATACTGCGTTCTTCCATAAAGCCATTAACACTGCCACCTTGTGGCAGGAAACGTGAAACTTTATGTAAAAATTATTTTTGTTTATATTATCCATGTGGTTGAAAATTCAAAAAATATATTTTAAAACATCATGAAATGAAAAGTGTCTCTCCAACACTGTCCTTTAGAAACTGGGTTTTTCTCCACAGAGGATCCAATGTTAATAGTTTCTTATGAATATTTTTCCACAGAGATTTTAAGCATATTCAAGCAAATGTGTACCTGTAGTTATACTTTTAACACAAATAATAGAATACTATATACATTTTGCATTTTCAGTCTTTTAATATTTGGGGGATTTTTCTATATCAATACACAAAGAGACTTCCTTAATTTTTTAGTAGGTGTATGATGTTCCCTTCATATGTATGTTGATTGATTGATTTAAACCAGCACCCTCTTGATGGTTAATTCCAGTGTCTCGATTTTTCAAATGACATTGAAATAAATACATTTGTAGGTATGCCATTTCTCACATTTTGGGAAGGCTATGTGTATTTATAATTTTGAAAGAATTGGTCAAAGTCCCCTCTACAGAGTTTGTATTAGTTTGTACTCCAAACAACAAGGCAAACTAATGACAACACATTTTGTCATCCGGATTCTTGGTCTTTAACAATCAGGTAGACTGCAAATGGCTTCTTGCAGTTTTAATTTCACTTATGGTGAGGGTGGGGATGCTGAGTATATTTTCATATGTTTAAGAGCCTGTGTTAGTTTGCAAGTGCTGCTATAGCCCAGTATTGCCAAGTGGGTGCCTTAAACAACAGAGATTGATTGTCTCACAGCTCTGGAGGCCAGAAGTCTTATATCAAGGTGTTGGCAAGGTTGGTTCCTCCTAAGGGCCGTGAGGAAGGATCTATACCTCTTCCTTAGCTGCTGGTGAGTTGTGGGCAATCCTTGGTGTTCTTTGGCTTGGAAAAGCATCTTTCTGATTGTTGCCTTCATTTTCATATGGTGTTCTTTCTTTGTGCAGGTCTGTGTCCATGTTTCCTCTTTGAAAAAGTTTTTTTTTTTTTTAATGTTTATTTTTGAGAGAGACAGAGTGTGAAATGGGGGAGGGGCAGAGAGAGAGAGGGAGACACAGAATCCAAAGCAGGATCCAGGCTCTGAGCTGTCAGCACAGAGGCCCACGTGGGGCTCGAACTCAGTGAGATCATGACATGAGCCAAAGTCGGATGCTTAACCTACTGAGCCACCCAGGCGCCCCCATATTTTCTCTTTTTTATGTGGACACTGGTTATATTGGATTAGAGCTAATTTGATTATGTTTTAAAAAATGCTTTCTCCAAATGAGGTCATGTTCTGAGGTACTAAAGGTGAGGGCTTCAACATAGAAATTTTAGAGGAACACAGTTCAACTCAAAACAAAGTCATTTATATTTTCTTAAACTGTCTGTTCATATGCTTTATCCATTTTTCCATGGAGTCTTTAAAAGTTGATTTGTAGGGCATTTCATATGTTAGAATAATTGGCCCTTTGTCTAGAATGATTAGAATTATCTTTTTAGTTGTTTTTCTTTTGAAGTTTTCTTATGAAGATTTTCCTGCACAGATACTGATCTTTTATGTAAGTAAATTTATCAGTTTCTTGTTTATGGTGCTTCTGAAAGTTTGTATTATATCCAGAAAAATCTTCCTCTCTTTACAGTTAAATTTTTTTCTTTTAAAAGGTCAACTTTGGGGGGCTCCAGGGGGGCTCAGTGGGTTGAGCATCCAGTTTTGGCCCAGGCCATGATCTCGTGGTTCATGAGTTCCAGCCCCACATCAGGCTCTGTGCTGACAACTCAGAGCCTGGAGCCTGCTTTGGATTCTGTGTCTTCCTTTCTCTCTGTGCCCCTACCCCACTCATACTCTCTCTCTCTCTCTCAAAAATAAACATTTAAAAAAAGTTAAAAAAAATTATAACTTTTAATTAAATGTTTGTGTTCAACTACAGCGTTTTTTAAAAGTTTTTATTTATTAATTTAAGTAATCTCTACATCCAATGTGGATGTATGTGGATACATATCCAATGTGGATGTATGTGGATACATCCAATCCCATAACCCCAAGATTAAGAGTCACACACCCCTTTGACTAAGCCAGCCAGGCACTGCCAACCATAGCATTTTTTAAAAAGTGAGATATAATTTACCTACAGTAAATTTCATCCTACTTAGTGGGCAGTTCTATGAATTTTGACAAATGAATATAGTTGTGTAATCACCACTACACTAAGGATACAGCACTTCTCCAATCACTCTCAAAATGTCTCTTGTGCCCTTTTATAGTCATATTTTCTCCTCCCTAGGCCTGGGCAACCCACTAATCAATGTTTTATCCTTATAGTTTTGCCTATTCCAGATTATCATATGATTGGAATCAAACAGTGTTTGAATTTGGCTTCCCTAAGTGTAGCAGAACGCATCTGAAAATTCATTCATGTTGTGTGTATCCATTTATTTATTTTTATCGATGGATAATAATCTATTAGATGGATGAGCCAGTTTATCCATTTGTCAGGTGAAGGAACTTTAGGGTTGTTTATAGTTTTGGGTGATTACAAATAATGCAGCTATACACATTCATGTGCAGGTTTTTGTGTGAATGAATTTTTCATTTCACTTGAGTAAATAAATACCTAAGAGCAGGGGTGCTAGTTGTAGGGTAAAGTCTATGTTTGGCTTTAAAAGACACTGCAAACTGTTTTCCACAGTGACCGGCCTACATCGCATTCCCACTGGGAATGTAAGACAGCCAGTTGCTCGGCATCCTTATCAGTCCTTGGCAGTCTGTTTTTTGTTTGTTTTTGCTTTTGTTTTAACTTTTGCCACTCTAATATAGGTACTAGTACTTCATAGTTTTTACTTACATTTCCCCCATGATTAACGACGTTGAGCATCTTTTCATGTGTTTATTTGCCATGCATGTATCATCTTTCATGAAGTGTCTACAAATTTGTGCTCATTTTAAACTGGGTTATTTTCTTATTGTTTTGAGAGCTTATGTATTTTGAAATTACACTGATTTCCTGCATTAATATTTTAAGTTCCCTTCACCTTAATCTGGTACATTTATTATAAAATTTATTCCTTGTATAAAATAGTTACTGTGAATCTAGTTATATTATATACTCTATATACACACACACAATGCCATGGAAGAGGCCTGTTGGAGCTGCTCTAAAAGCAGCTGCCATGTTGAGAGAGCATGGCCTGAAGGCACAGCAGGACCTGGCCCCTGGTCACTGGGCTCCAGGGGTAAATCATAAACACGGACAACTGGCATCCAGAAGTGTCTTCTTCCCACAATTGTTCTGTGGTGTCACTCCAGTGCTCTCTATTGACAAAGCCTAACATTGTGCCAGCTGGTAATGGAAAAATATTTATGGTCCAGCTCCAGTGTCACAAAGTAGTGCAAAGACGGGTGGATTTGGAGCTGAGAGACAAGTAATAACGGATAGGCTTCTAAACATTTTTTAGGCCATTCCTTCTTTTCTATTTCTACTATGCACTGCCCTGTTCAAGACCTCCTTATCTCGTGCTCAATTGCTCTAAAACTTTTCTAATTGGTCTTCCTGGCTCTATTCTTATCTTCCTAAAATCCACATTCAACAAAGTTGACAGTGATTTATTTAAAAATCTGAAAAGGACCCTCTCCCTCTTAAAAACGCTAAGTCTCTCTCCCTAAATAAAACATATTATATGTTACTTGTTCTCATCCCTTCCCACCACTCCCTGATGTGAACTTTTAGAGTAAAAATGATTATAGGTATACCTTGAAGATACTGCAGGCTTCATTCCAACCACCTCAATAAAGTGAATATCACAATAAAGTGAGTTGCATGAATTTTATGGTTTCCCAAAGCACATCAAAGTTATGTTTACACTATACTGAAGTCTGTTAAGGGTGCAATAGCATTATGTCTAAAATGTAGATACTTTAATTAAAAAATACTCTATTACTAAAAAAATGCTAACCATTATCTGAGCTTCGGCTAGTCCTAATCCTTTTGCTGGTGGAGGGTCTTGCCTCAATGTTGATGGCTGCTGACTGCTCAGGGTGGTGGTTGCTGAAGGCTGGGGTGGCTGTGGCAATTTCTTAAGACAACACTAAAGTTTGATGCATTGACTGACTGTTCCTTTCACAAATGACTTTTCTGTGGCATGTGATGCTGTTTGACATCAATTTACCCACAATAGAACTTTCATAATTGGAGTCAATCCTCTCAAACCCTGTCACTGCTTTATCAACTAAGTTTATGTAATATTCTAATAAATCCTTTGTTGCCATTTCAACAACCTTTACAGTATCTTCACCAGGAGGAGATTCCAGCCCAAGAAACCACTTTCTTTACTCATCCATAAGAAGCAACTCTTTGGGTACCTGGGTGGCTCAGTCGGTTAAGTGTCCAACTTCAGCTCAGGTCATTATCTCACAGTCTGTGAGTTCAAGCCCTGCGTCGGGCTCTGTGCTGACAGCTCGAGCCTGGAGCCTACTTCAGATTCTGTCTCCCTCTCTCTCTGCCCCTCCCCTGCTCATGCTCTGTCTCTGTCTCAAAAATAAATAAAAATAAATAATAAATAAAACAAAAAAAGAAGCAACTCCTCATCCCTTAAAGTTTTCTCATGAGATCGCAGCAATTCAGTCACACCTTTGGGCTCCCCTTCTAGTTCTCTTGCTGTTTCCACCACATCTGCAGTTACTTCCTCCACTGGTCTTGAACCCCTAAAAAATCATCCATGAGGGTTAGAGTCAGCTTCTTCCAAACTTCTGTTCATGTTGATATTTTGACCTTTTCCCATAAATCATGAATGGTCTTAATGGTATCTAGAATGGTGAATCCTTTCCAGAAAGTTTTCAGTTTACTTTGCCCAGATCCATCAGAGGAATCACCATCTATAGCAGCTACAGCCTTACAAAATGTATTTCTTAAATTATAAGACTTAAAAGTTGAAATTACTCCTTGATCCATGAGCTGAAGGACTGATGTTGTGTTCACAGGCATGAAAACAACATTAATCTCATTTTACATCTCCATCAACTCTTAGGTGCTCTGTCAATGGGCAGACATATTTTGAAAGGAACCTTTTTTACTGAGCAGTATATCTCAAAAATGAAGCAGCAGAAAGTGAAATTAAGAAAACAATCCCATTTAGAACTGCATCCAAAATAATAAAATATCTAGGAATAAACTTAACCAAAGAAGTGAAAGACCTGTACTTTGAAAACTTAAATACTGATGAAAGAAATTCAAAATGATACAAAGAAATGAAGAGACATTCCATGCTTATGGATTGGAAGAACAAATGTTGTGGGCTTAAAATATTCAGTAAACCATGTTGTAACCAGATGTTTGGTCATCTAGGCTTTGTTTTTCCATTTATAGAGCACAAGCAGAGTAGATTTAACTGGATCCTTAAGGGCCCCAGGATTTTCGGAATCGCCAATGAGCACTAGCTTAAAGTCACCAGCTGCATTAGCCCCTAACAAGAGAGTCAGCCTGTCCGTTGAAGTTTTGAAGCCAGGCATTGACTTCTTTCTAGCAATGAAAGTCCTAGATCACATCTTCTTCCCATAGAAGGCTATTTCATCTGTATTGAAAATCTGTTGTTCACTGTCGCCACTTTTACTACTGACCTTAGTTAGCTAGATCTTCTGGATAATAGGCTGCAGCTTCTACATCAGCACTTCCTGCTTCATCTTGCACTTTTATGTAGTGGAGATCCTTCTTTCCTTAACACTCATGAGCCAGCCTTTGTTAGCATAAGCATTTCTTCTGCAGCTTCCTCATTTCTCTCAGCCTTCAGGGCACTAAAGGGAGTTAGGGTCTTGCTCTGGATAGGTTTTGATTTAAGAGAATGTTGTGGCTGGTTTGATCTTATACCCAGATGACTAAAACTTTCTCCATCTCAAAATAAAGCTGTTTTGCTTTCTTATCATTTGTGCATTCACTAGAGTAGCACTTTCAATTTCCTTCAAGAACTTTTCCTTTGCATTCACACCTTGACTAACTGTTTGATGCAAGGACCTTGAACGAGAATATTATGAAAAATTACATGCCAATGAACTGGACAACCTAGAAGAAATGGATAAATGCCTAGAAACATATAACCTACCGAAAATTAAGCGAGAAGAAATAGAAAATTTGAACACACTGATTATCAGCAATAAATTGAATCAATAATCAAAAAACCCCCAACAAACAAAAAGTCCAGAAGCAGACAGCTTCACAGGTAAATTCTACCAAACATTTAAAGAGTTAATGCCTATTCTCAAACTATTCCAAAAAACAGAAGAAGGAAAACTTCCGAATTTACTCCATAAGGCCAGTATCATACTGATACCAAAACCAGACAAAGACACCATAAAGAGAGAGAGAGAGAGAGAGAGAGAGAATTACAGGCAATATCTCTGATGAACATAGATGCAAAAATCCTCAAGAAAATACCAAGAAAGCGAATCCAACAATACATTAAAAAATCATTCACCACAATCAAGTGGGAGTTATCCTTGGGATGCAAGGGCATTTTTTGTTTTGCTTTGTTTTACAAGGGTGGTTTAATATTCACAAATCAATGAGTATGGGGGCACCTGGGTAGCTCAGTTGGTTAAATGCCCAGCTCTTAGTTCTAGCTCAGGTCATGATTTCAGGCCTTTGTGGGTTCGAGCCCCATTTGGGCTCCGTGCTGACAGTGCAGAGCCTGCTTGGGATTCTTGCTCTCCCTTCCTCTTTGCCCCTCCTCCACTTGCATGGTCTCTGTCTCTCTCAAATAAATATATAAACTAAAACAAACAAATCAATGAGTATGATGCATCACATCAATAAGAGAAAGGATAAAACCATGTGATTATTTCAATAGATGTGGAATAAGCATTTGACAAAGTACAACATCCATTCGTGATAAAAACCCACAACAAAGTTAGATCTAGAGGGAACATATCTCAACATAATAAAGTCCATATATGAAAAATCCATAGCAAACATCACACTCAATGGGGAAAAACTGAGAGGTTTTCCCCCTAAGTTCAGGAACAAGACAAGGATGTACACTCTCACAACTTTTATTCAACATAGTACTGGAATCCTAGCCACAGCAATCAGACAAGAAGAAGAAGTAAAAGACATTCAAATTGGTAGGGAAGAAGGAAAACTTTCACTATTTGCAGATGACATATTATATATAGAAAACCTCCACCCCAAAACTATTAGAACTGATAAATGAATTCAGTAAAGTTGCAGGATACAAAATCAATGTGAAAAAATTTGTTGCATTCCTATACACTAATAATGAAGCAGCAGAAAATGAAATTGAGAAAACAATTCCATTTAGAATTGCACCCAAAATAATAAAATAATCTAGGAATAAACTTAACCAAAGTGAAAAACCTGTACTCTGAAAACTATAAAACAATGATGAAAGAAATTCAAGGTCACACAAAGAAATGAAAAGACATTCCATGCTTATGGATTGGAAGAATAAATATTGTTAAAATATCTATACTACCCAAAGCAATCTACATATTTAGTGCAATCCCTATCAAAATACCAACAGCATTTTTCACAGAACTAGAACAAACAATCCTAAAATTTGTATGGAACCAAAGAAGAACCCAAAAGGCTAAAGCAATCTTGAAAAAGAAAAACAAAACTGGAGGTATCATTACTCCAGACTTCAACTTATATTACAAAGCTATGGTAATCAAAACAGTATGGTATTGGCTGGCATGAAAATATACACATATACATCAATGGAATAGAATAGAAAACCCAGAAATGAACCACAATTATATGGTCAATTAACCTTCGACAAAGGAGAAAAGACTATACAATGGAACAAGGAGGCAGTATGGAGATTTCAGAGAAAGTGGATGCTAACTTGAGGATTAGTGGCATGTCACTCACAGATGATGGTTTAAGTGTGACCATTTTGACAGATTAAGGGGAGTTTAATGTGAGAAAAGAATTTGGGTCAAGAATGAACTCTTTAAACATTTAATTACCAGGAAGAAGAATGTGTTAGAAAGGAGACAAAATGCTGGGTAGGCGTCTGGGGTGACATGAGAAAAGGAGGTGGCAATGACCAAAGAAGAAAAACAATGAGATATTGTGAGATTTAGTGGTCAAGTGTCTAATGTTTCTGAGCCAAGATAAAGAGAAAAAATTGTTCATTTAATTTAGTGAAATGTCGGCACTGGCGATTTTTCAAGGGCTTTATAGAGTGATGGGGCAAACAAGATTGTAATGGGTTGAGAAGTGAATGAGACTTGAGCAATTGGAGGGAGCAAGCAAACTCCTCAAGACAGAACTTTGGTTCTGATGGTAAGGAGAGGATGGGGTGGGAGCTGGAAGGGGAGTGCCTCACTTGCATTTTAAGATAGGAAGTAATTGAGCATGTTCAAATGTTAATAGAATCACACTGAAGGGGAATGGTTGAATAGAAAAAAGAGAAAAGCCTTAATGCGTAGTGTGGGATTCCTGAGAAGTAGTAAGAAATAGAATTTAAGACAATAGGACTGCCACAGTTATGAGGAAAGACATCTTCTTAAATGGAGCACAAAGGAGTGGATGAGTTATATATGTGGATTTCTAAGCTGGAAGTGAGCTGAGCAGTTCCTCCTCCCATACAGTTCTCTTTGCCATCTCTCCCCACCGAAATAGGAAAAGACATCTACTAAGAATGAGGAAGTGGGGATTGAGGGTTTGCAAAAAAATTAAGTCTGAATAGGTAAAGAAAGTCTGAAGTTGGAGATACTGAATCTAGAGATACTAAGCCTAAATTTTTTGTGTGCTCCATCCAACACTCTGATACTGTCCCAAAACAGTGGGGTCTAACAAAAGTATCATGTACATCTATCATTGTACTTACTTTTTATCTGGTTATGACTGTCTCTCTCCCCATAAACCCTGAACAAGTGCTACATTTTAATTGGCTTTGTATCTCTAGCTCCTGATTTAAGGCCTAATCTAATGTGGGCTCCCAGATATTTGTCAAATATAAAAATGAATAAAGCTTCTGCCTTTATTTGAAGTAAAACTTGAAGGAAATTTTCCCTAGCTGCTATGAGTACCTATTATTTATTTACCTAGAATATTCTAAGTGCTTTACATACATTAACTCCTTCAGGCTATAAAATAACCCACTGAGGTAGGCATTAGGATTACTTTCCATTTTTCAGATGAATAGGAACATAGAGATAAGTTTGCAAGGTCCCACAAAAATTCAGAGGCAGAGCCGGGATTTGAAGCCAGATTATCAAATGTGCCAAGGTCTGAATTTGTACCAAAGGCCTCTACAATAGCAGTAAAAAAACGAGTAAAAACCAGGGATTATCAGACTTGTTTAGATTAAGATTGGGATTAGACAAAATTGAGGGAGTTCCTTGTGCTTGCTCCTAATTATTTCTAGCAACCAAAATTTGTGTAATTGCTATTCAGGCAGAAGAAAGCCTATGTAATTATTTTAATCAATGAGCAGCGCAACCACCAAAAAAGCATTTTAATAATTTTGTACTACAGATCGACTAAGATAGCAATCACTTACCTTTATGATTTGGATAGTTTCTTTGTAAAACACCTACTGATATGATGCAAAGTTATTTCAACAAAATACATGTTTAAAAACATTAATTGCATCAATAGTATTAGATAGTAGGTTGCCTCTGCTTCATAGTATGTAAAACTGTTATTTGAAAACCCCATGAAGATCCATTTCACTATCTTATGAGTGTCAGATATCCAGATCTGATATTGGGTATAACATCAAAAATGAAGAAAAGGAAATTTTAAAATGACCATTCATCTAGCAAGGGATGAAATATCTTTCCTTCTGATAGGAAGCATTCTAAACCTCTGGTGCAATGAGGCAAATTTTTAAATTCTAATCGAAGACTGATTTTTAGAAGTAGTCCCTACAATCATTTTATCAGAGAGGAAGCATCATTATTACTGCAAACCTTTATTGAGTCCCCATAGAACTCATGACACTTTCATGGGGTTTACAGAGCTTTGTTTATATGCAGACCTCCCCCTTAAGAAACTTACAATCTAGTGGAAAGAAAGATGGAGAAATGCAGATGTGGTAAGAGCAATGACTGATAGTCTCTACAGACTGAAAAATTACCATAAATGTAAGGCACATAACTGCAAAATAAGTTGATGGAGATGGCAAGGGTAGTAGATGGTACTGGACATACTTGGCTTCCTGAAGAAGACAGAGATCTGGAAAATTCAAGATACAAAGAGTGGAGTTGAGAAAACCAGGATGCAAACAAGACACTTCCTACCTGCTGCCTCTTTGCAGCTGGGCAGAATTGCAAAATGAGGAATATGGGGATAGAGAGAACAGGAAAACAGACTTTTCAGTTCTCTTAGCACTTCTGAGCACTACTTGACTCAGACTGGAATGAAGTTACTAAATCTAAGTACCTTAACAGCTGTCCTAACCATTGTAAGTAGGTTCAAAGTGGGGGGAAAGGAAGTAAAAACCAGTTCCAGTGCGCCTGGGTGGCTCAGATTGTTGAGCATCTCTGACTCTTGGTTTTGGTTCAGGTCATGATCTCGCCTTTCATGGGTTTGAGCCCCACGATGAGCTCCACACTGACAGTGTGGAGCCTGCTTGGGATTCTCTCCCTTTCTCTCTGACCCTTTTTCACATTCTTTCTCAAAAAATAAACTTAGAAAAATAATAAAAACCAGTTTTTCTGCACCAGTTATATAGTCACAAAGGTGACTGCACTGGGAGCTACTTGATTTGAGGCAGAGTGTTAACTGTTTATGGAGGAGCACAGTGGCAAGTACAAAGGGAACTGGAGGTAGAAAATACCTACAATAGGTAAGTTTTGTGTTAATGAGTTGAACAGGGGGATGACTTGTAAAAAACAAGAGAAGTGTGGTAATACAGCAAGTCAAAATAAGCCTATGTTGATTCCTTCCCAATCCCACAATTATGAGCCAAAATGGGGAGGGTTTTTTTGTTTTTAAGAAAAATCCTCCTGAGTCCAAGAGTTGGATGTTTAGCATTGATAGTATGTCAAAAGAGTGAAAAGGTTAACTATGTACAAAGGGTGGGGGAAAGATGGCTCACAAGGCTCAGAAACAGAGGAATGGAATGGAGAAGACAGGATGTTGAATTAATTATCTGGAGGGCAGGGCAGGTAACTGGAGATTAACAGCATCACAAAAAGGATACAGATTTAAGCAGACTATTAGACATTTTTAACAGTTATTTGGAGAAAAAATAGATGGGAAATCTCAGGTAAAGTTAGAGAGTAACAAAGAATCCATCAGCTACACAAAACAGAAGACATGGGCAGGGAAAGTAAGATTCATGCTTTGAAGAATAACAGAAAGAAAAACTAAAGTGGAAAATGTAAAAAATGTCTTCATGAAGAATAAAACTGGAAGAATTGATAGTCTGGAAAAGCTAAATAACCGGAATAAGGACCATATTTAGAACTGAAGAATAAAAAATTCATGGAGAGAAGGGAGAAACTGGGGTAAAAATACAAGCAATGATAAGGGACTAGTGCAGTCCTCTGGTGAGAGGCAGATCAGAATTTGTAGGGCAGTAATTTTCACATTCTGCTGCCCTTATTCACAAGTTAGCAGCTGTCAGTTTTATAAACAGTACAACTTAACATGGACATTCTGAACCAAAATTGTCACCTAAGGGGCCGGAATTTAAAGGGAGTATTAAAAATTAATGGAAATGCTAGGTTAGGTCTTAGGGAAAAAATACTAAATCTATCTTCTCTGTCATTGTTGATACTTGACACGATAGTCAGCCCACAGTTGCTTCTTGTCACACTGGAAAACAGACTTGACAAATCTTTTTTTCATCTTCCTTCAATTTAGGAATTTGGATTTTAAGGCTGTCAACGTGCACCTTAATTTTGCTTAAAGGCATCTAAACATAATTTTACTGTACTTATATTAAAAAACATTTTACTAATGTGTTTTAAAAAAGGTTTGTAGGTAAACTTTTAAATTTTTTAAAGTATGGGTCTTTTATGTAAAAAAAAAAATTCTTAATGTTTATTTATTCTTGAGAGACAGAGGGAGACAGAATCTGAAAGAGGCTCCAGGTTCTGAGCTGTCAGCACAGAGCCAGATGCAGGGTTCAAACCCATGACCTGAGCAGAAGTCAGACACTCAACCGACTGAACCACCCAGGCACCCCTCTTTTATTGCTAAGAGTAATCTCTACACCCAATGTGGGGCCTGAACTCATGACCTTAAGATCAAGAGCTGTACTCCACCAACTGAGCCAGTTAGGTGGCCCAATGTGCTTATTAAAAGGAAGTTTTCTCCTTTAAATGTTCAAAATATCAAGTTGGCTAAGTATGGATTTGCTAGTTTGGGAATACTGAAACAAACATCTGGGCAAATTTTTCTTTCCTAGTCAGTATTAAATTACTGGCTCATATTTAATGGATTTTGCCAATTAGTAAAATAATCAAGAAGAGGTACAAAAACTTACCAGATTCCCTGACCTTCAAAATAGTCAATTCAACCTTTATACTTATGATGTTAACTTTTATACTTAGGTGAGTAATTCACCAAACCTCAAAAGTTACTTGTGACTGCCTCTGATTCAAGCTAGGTTGGCCTGTTTCTAGTTCACCTCCTTAATATCTACAATGGAAAATTGTTTTGAAAACTCAAAATAATTTCAAAATTCATACTCAAGCTTTTACAAGTGTTACATTCCTCAAAAGTTAGAAAAGGCTGCATCATTTTATGCATTGGTTTACAAATTTAAATGAACTTAGAACAATAGCTGAAGTGCAGCTTCCAATGACAAGGGAATTGAGATAAAGCTTTCATCTAGCCCTTGGTAGCTGTGGGACTCTTGGCAATCATTTAAAATGGGGGGGGGGGGTGCGCACTAAGATCATTCATTTATACTCTGAAATTCATGGACTCCTACAGATTCCCTAAAAAGCTGTTAGCTTCTGCATTTGGGAGTAAGCTGGTCCAGAGTTTTCATTCAATTCCAATAGGTGGTCCCAAACCAAACTTGCAATATATTAGGGGGATCACTTCCAAATTGTTCCAGGGTCTAAAGACTGATAGTCCTTTGTGGTAGGCAGAACTCTAAGGCGGCTCCCAAGATTCCCTGGTGCACATACTTTATAATCACCTTCCTTCAAGTGGGGCAGAATCTGTGAGTATGATGGATGTTATAGGTTGCGGCATAGAGCAAAAGGGAAGGGATTTTGCAGGTGTAACTTAGGTATTAATCAGTTTGGCTCTGAGATCAAAAGGGAGATTACCCCGGATGAGCCTGACTTAATCAGGTGAACCCTCTAAAAGGGGGGTTAGGGCCTGCTCTGAAATCAGATTCTCCTGCAGACCTTGAAGTAGCAAGCTGCTGAGTTCTACAGCTGAAATGAAATGGATTCTGCCATATAAGCATGGAACAGGACCCCCAACCTTGAGGCTGTGGCTCTGGCTGACACTTTGCAGCCTCGTAAAGCCTTGAGCACAGGATCTAGCTAAGCTGTACCTGGGCTCTTGGCGTGTGGAAACTGTGAAATAATAAATACATGTTGGTTGAAGCCAGAAATGTGTAATAATTTGTTATAGAGCAACAGAATATATATCACTTCTCTTAAAATACAAAGCTTAATTTCCCCTTTTTCTTGAGGGAAATGAGGCAATGGAGAATGCAAATAGGGTGTTCCACAAATTACATTGATGTTACAATTAACCCCATCATTTTACAATGCAAGGATACCTTTAAAGAAACAAAAAACCTATGAAATGCAGTTACCAGGTAAGCCTAAACTAAAAGTTAAAAGGTCTTCCACAGTATTTTTAATCATTAGTCAATAATTTTAGTTATACAAAATGTCTGGTTTTGGGTCAGAGTAATGTGGAAAGTACTAATTCCATCAGAACACAAAACAGAAAGGAAAAAATATCTTTAAAGATATATTTTAGACTAGGGCTACTCACACTTCTGTAATAGAATATTCTTATTTTATGAGATGGGCTCAATGCTCCAAAAGGCAGTTTAAGATGTGAAAAGTCAAGAACATTAGGGCTTAGTCCATTAGTCCATTTTTTCCCCTCACCATAAATAATGCTCTATGTTAAAAAGGAATCAGTTTCTTTATCAGTAGAGAATAAAACAAAGAGTTGTGTTTACTTTTTTTTTAATGTTTATTTATTTTTGAGAGCGCAAGCAGGGGAGAGGCAGAGAGAAAGGGGGACAGAGGAGCTAAAGCAGGCTCTGTGATGACAGCTGAGAGCCTGATGAGGGGCTTGAACTCATGAACCGTGAGATGATGACCTGAGCCAAAGTTAGATGCTTAACCAACTGAGCCACCCAGGCGCCCCAAAGAGTTGTGTTTAAATTCATAAACTGTGGTGAACTGTTAACTGTGCTGAAACAAATTTCAGACCCTGAAAAATCCTTCCAAGAATTCTATTAGAAAATCAATGTCCTATATGAGACCACAGGTAGAAATGAAATATTTAGGTCATCAGGTAGCCCTTGTATTCAGATGTTGATATCATCCACAACTAGGAGGTATTATAGAAATAACTATTTTATAAAATCATTTGGCTTCTTATAACTTTACTGGCTTACTCTGAGCCAGATTTTTGCTTACTAAGAAACATGGATGATACACAATACCGTTATGTTCACCTTTTGTTAATTTAAGCCTTCTGTAAAAAACAAGCTTTGTATGTAATCTGCCATTTGGAGCCATGTGTTGAAGTTAAGAGTATTATGTAAAATATAGTTCAAGCTGTCTTTCTCAGTCCATTTTGCTGGAAGAATGAAGAAAGGTCAAAATCTTGGGTTGGACAGCAGAAGCAAAGATAGTGTCACCTGAACAAATCCAGCGGGTTAGAATATTACTAAGTCTGTACTAAAAGACATTTCTTCTGTTATTCTGGTTCTAGGTCAAAAGCTTACGGACAATCTAAAACAAGCCAATCAGTTATACTCTTAACTTTACATTAATATATATGTAATATAAAAAATCCAAACAGCACACACACACACCCCATGTAAAACATTGCTTTAAGTTTTAATGTTTATTTCCCCAAGACAGCCTAGCCTGCATTCTACTTGGATAAATTTTACAAGCTAGTTTTCTGCTGCTTCTAGTTTTAAACTTTAACCATGTTTCTGATGACAAGGAATGCTGCAAAAATACTCTAGTTCAACAAAGAGTTATGATCACAAAATAATTTTTATCCATTCTACAGTGTTTCAGAATTACCAGTTGATTTTTAAACACAAAGTAGATATAGATGCTAATGGTGGCTAATCTGGTATGTTTCTTATAGCAAACTGTTGTTCATGCAACACTTGTGCTCAAAGGGGAAGGCACAGGATTTCCTACAATGAGCCACCTTATAAAGAGTTCTTTTTGTACAAATTAATTTATGTCACATTTAATTTAGTGTGCATAACCTCAAAACTGAGGTATTATTCCAATTTATAAAAACCACTTGCATAACTTTTATGCAAGTTTTAAAAATACAAAGTTTTCTCCCTAAAGTGGCTCAAAATAGATTGTTCATGGCTGCCTACATCTAAGATAAAAAGATTCTAAAACAATTGAACAGATTAGGCATATTATTAAAGGTGTTCAAACCATTACTTGATTTGTACATCTACTCAAACCTCTTCATCGGTCTTTATTCAGCAGTACATATGCACCAAATTCCATTTTAGAAGTTTCCATATCATTTTCATAGAAAACAAAGTTTGAAAACAAGTAACATTTAAACACAGCACGGTATTCTACCACAACTGAAACTTTTTTCTTCTTCTTCTTTACAAGACTCAACAAAATCTAAAAATGAACTATGCTGTAGATTTACCTCATGCAAAGATCTTTATGTTGTCTCTGAAAATGAAAAGGATGGCTTTTTAAAGCACATTTTACTGTTTTATACTATTATGGTAACTTGTGTACTGCAACACAGTCTATTTTGAGGGAAATTTATGATTTTTTTCATGCAAAAATCTACACAAATTAGTTTTGATGATATGGAAAGCTTTTCATAGCATCAAACATTCATCTGGTGCAAATGCACAGGGAAACCTTCCTGAAAAGTTTTCTGACTTGAGAAGCAACTAAAAAGCCATACTAGGTAAAGTAAATAAAAACTAAAAAGAAAAAAAAAGGAGGGTAGGTGGGAAAAGGGAAGAGGGGGAATAGAAAACACAGGCTGCAGAGTAAACCAATGTCTGCTGCTAAACCGGTCTTTGTTTTCATGTCCAGTGTACATTAACACTTATGATCTCACTTTGATGATTTACTAGGTTTGTTATCAGCCCCCTGAAGGCGAATCAAGCTTGCATGCGTTCACATACAGCACCACAACCATACTCTCGTACACAGTCACTCCAGGACTAGGAGTCTGCTTCATGAGTGAAGAGCCCTAGATTTGAAAGATGAACCTGACTCCCTATCACTGAGCCAGACATTCATTCAACATTGTCCATTCACACATTGCTTCATAGCAAGGCCTGGGCTCGTTTTCCTTTGACTTATATGGGCATCATATCCTCTTTTATGCTTACAAGGCTTGAAGATGACAGTACTGCACTTTCCCCTCAATTGATACAGAGTAAGTCAATGTTCCTTCTCAGGCACGGAAGATCTGTGACCTGTAGCCCTTTTTACTTTGAACAACCTAAATAAGCATTCATGTAAAGTTTTCGTTACATTTTGCCACTCATTCTCACTCGCACCCACTCGCCATCTTGACCTCATTTGGGCATTTTCTGTGATTCCAAATGAAATCTTCACATTTTCTTTCCCGATTTAATGCAGCAGCAGATCCCATGAGCCAAGCTTGATGGATCAAACCTTTTTATATATATGTATATATATATATATATCTCAGTGCTGCATTGTACCTAACTTCCACAACATCTTTCTAAAACTGGAACCCTTCTGTTGGTACATTGGCAGATGAATTGAAACCAAATGTTCCACCTTGTATTGCCTCTGGAACAAGGCTAGGATCTTCATCAATCTAAAGGAAAAGAGAAAAAGCAAGTGATAATTAGTTTTAAAGGCTATATAAATAGCATTATAGAAATATTCTCATTTCCCATAAAAAAAAGTATGAGAAAGATGAGGAGAGTGAACACTGTCCTACCATCTCTTTAGAAAGCTGAAACATTCTGGGGTGTCTGGGTGGCTCAGTCAGTTGAGCGCCCAACTCTTGATTTCGGCTCAGGTCATGATCTCACGGTTCGTGGGATCAAAACCTGCTTGGAATTCTCTCTCTGCCCCTCCCCTGCACACACACTCTCTCTCAAGATAAATAAACTTAAAAAAATAAAAAAAAAGGAAAAGAAAGTGAATATTTTGTAAAGACTTTTTCTTAAGGGACATCAAAATGAGAGGGAACTTAAGAGAATATGCAAGATAGGTATCTTCCAAAAGAGTGAAATATAAGAAATTAGAGATGGTCTTTTATATCTCAAACTGAGATGTATAGTTTTTTTACCTGGGCAAATAGATAAAAGTTGATGACTTAATTAAAAAAATTAGGGGAACCTGGATGGTTCAGTTAAGTGTCCAACTTCGGCTCAGGTCATGATCTCACAGTTTGTGAGCCTGGAGCCTGCTTCGCATTCTGTGTCTCCCTCTCTCTCTGCCCTCCCCCTACTCACGCTCTGTCTCTCTGCTTCTGTCTCAAAAATAAACAAACATTAAATAAAAAATTAAAAAAAGAGAAATTAATGCTGTGACTTTTGCAGAGTAAATGTAATCTTTAGATACTTTTCTACTAGCAATTGGAGACAAATGACCTTTGGGCTTAAAACAGTAAAATAATAGCTATGCTATAATGAATAAATAATATTCTATATGCTCTATAGCTAAAGGTTCTTTTTTGAAATACCACAAAATCACTGATTTACAGCGCAGTTCCTATAAATACGCATTTGATTTGAATTATTCTTTTCACAATGTAAGAGAGTAACAAATAACTTCATGTTGAGGTATTAGAAATCATAAGGTCTTGTGTGTATCTATTTGCAAATTAGGACTTCCAAAAATCCAATTCTAAGACATGTGATACAAGATACCCTTAAGAGAGTATGTTTTTCTGGATTTTAGTTCTGATTTATTTAAATGGCATTACATTCTAAACAGAACTTAGCTTGATCATCTGTAGGTAAACAGTCTATAAATTTTTTTTCCAGTATTGTTTTTGTCAGGTTAATGTTCAAACCATATATACTTAACAAAATGTTTCATTAACACTGAATTTTTTTTTTTTTTTGATAATGTGGAAAGGTTGGGGGTATTATGACTTATTCTTTGAAAAGTTGAGAATCATCAAAAAAAAATCCACTGGTGGCTGTATCTAATTAAAATTTTCTTTTCTTAAAAATTTTATTTATTTTTTTAATTTATTATTTTTAATATTTATTTATTTTTGGGAGACAGAGAGACAGAGTGCAAGCAGGGGAGGGGCAGAGAGAGGGAGACACAGAATCTGAAGCAGGCTCCAGGCTCCAAGCTGTCAGCACAGAGCTCGACATGGGGCTGGAACCCATGAAGTGCGGGATCATGATCTAGGCCGAAGTCAGATGCCTAACCGACTGAGCCACTCAGGTGCTCCTAATTAAAATTTTTAAAGGAATAACTGCTTTTAGGTTTATTTTTCCAAAGAGGCAATACTGAAAATAAGTTAATACTTTAATTTCAACTACCACATACTGACAAAATGAAGATACTTTTGTATACTACACCTTACATTATACAGTAACTTAACTTTCTTAATGATTTATTGTTTCCATTTTATCTATCCTCATATTTATTTTTGGTCACCTACTCAAAATAATAGTGACAATATCTTTAAGTATGGGTTAACTAATTCCTGTCATAAACATTATAGAATATACTAGTGTCACTGCTTTGTTTACAAACATGTTATGCTATTAACTATAAGGATGTCAAGTGAAAATAAATTCTGACTTGTTCAGTGTTAAAAAAAAAAAAATCCTTATCATAACTCAATAGCAAAAAGACAACCCAATTAAAAAATGGGCAAAAGACCTGAGCAGACATTTCTCCAAAAGAAATATAAAAGGTACACACATACATGAAAAGATGCTCAATATCACCGTAATTAGGGTAATGCAAATTAAAACCACAATGAGATATTACCTCACAGACGTTAAAATAGCCATCACAAAAAAGACAAGAGTTAACAAATGCTGGTGTGGATATGGAAAAAGGGAAACCTTGTGCATTGTTGGTGGGACTGTAAACTGGTACAGCCACTATGGAAAACAATATGGAGGATTCCCTCCCCCCAAAATTAAAAATAAAACTACCATATGATTCAGCAATTCCACTTCTAGGAATATATTCAAAGAAAACAAAAACACTAACTCAAAAAGACATCTCCACCCCCATGTTCATAGCACATTATCTACAACAGCCAAGGCATGGAAATAATCTAAATGTCCATCAACAGATGACGGGAAAAAGAAAATGTGGTATATATACACAACAAAGTATTATTCAGACTAAAAGGAAACCCTGCTATTTGCAGCAACATGTATCAACACTGAGGGAATTTAATGCTAAGTTAAATAAATCAGACAGTGAAAGACAAATACCGTATGCTCTAACTTATATGTGGAATCTAACAAAACAAAAAACAAGCTCATAGGAAAGATCAAACTTGTGGTTACCATAGGTGGGGGGAGGAGGAAGAAAAAAGTGGAGGAAGGTAGTTAAAAGGTACAAACTTCCAGTTATTAGATTAAAAAAAAAACAACAAAGATACTTTACAAGCAAACCTTTCAGCATCACTGCAAAATAAGAACATTTCATTCTATTTTTAACTATTAATGTCAGTAAGTTTGTAAAAAAATAAATAAAAATTCCTTATCTTTTTTTGCCCTTAGAACTAGTACTACATTTTAATGCCCTGAGGGACTTAAAAAATTTTTATTTTTCTTTATTTTTTTTCTTGAAGGAGAGAGAGACAGAGCATGAGTGGGGGAGGAGCAGAGAGAGAGGGAGACACAGAATTTGAAGCAGGCTCCAGAGTCTATGCTGTCAGCACAGAGCCCAATGCGGGCTCAAACCCACGAACCCCAAGTTCATGACCTGAGCCGAAGTCGGACGCTCAACCGACTGAGCCACCCAGGCGCCCCTGAGGGACTTCAAAATACTAAAATATTTATGTTTCTGGAGGTGACCTTACTACTACATACTTAATTCCATTCCAAAAAAATATACACATGTATGACCTTACTATATTTCTAGATTTATGTTTATACATAAAACTAAGAAAACTATAAAATTATTAAATACATCATCTGAAGAGAAGAACTGGTCAATGATCTCATAGGCCAACTTGTAGATGTCTTCATTTTCATGATTTTGAAGCTGTTCAATTTTCTCCAGTCCTGAAAGAAATTTTATGAAGTGAAACAACGGTAATATTTAAAATTCAGTAACAACAACAACAAAAAATTACATTACTCTTGGGACCACATAATCTCAACTTTTGGATTGCAAATCTGTGATTTTTAAGGAATCTATTCTAAAGGTGAATCTTAAAAATAAAAAGGTTTTATGCACAAAGATGCAGCATATTTATCTTAAAAAGTTAACAACTTGAGTGTTTAAACGCATGTAAATGTTTAAGCAAGCAAAGGGGCACCTCTATTCAGAATACTACATAACCAATGTTTATAAGGAATAACAACATGGACTGCTTTTGTTTGTTACAAGTTAAAAGCAGATTCTCTCTACTTTCTAGCCTCTGTCAAGTTTTTATAATGACCATGTATAAAAACAATGAAAATACTGGTGATTAATAAATATGAATGTTAAGACATCTGTTAACCATTATAGAAAAATGATCAAGATGAACTACAGTATTTAAGGAGAATCTTCCCTATAAACATTAATGAGTTTTTTAAATCACAGGCAGAAAAGAATATATAAAAAGTGATATGCAAATTGGATCTTGTTTTGTTTGACAGGAGTAATAATTTTAAGGCTTCTGAAATAAAGTGAAATTGCCCTTTCATGAGTGTTCTTCCTTTAATGCTTACAAGGGAGAAATTGTTACGGGCTCATTTCTCACTCTACACACACCTTGTGGGCCTGCACTTCCAAGTGAAAAGAATTTAGCTAGGAGGCCTGGCTAGCTCAGTCAGTACAGCATGTGACTCTTGACCCCAGGGTTGTGGGTTCAAGCCTCATGTTGAGTATGGGGATTGCTTATGTATAAAAGCTTAAAAAATAAATAAAATCTGAAAAAAATTTAGCTACTAAGATAGGTGAGGACCTGCAAATCTACAACTTCATTTCTTTTCTGAGCTTTAGATGCATAGAATTAAAACACCTGTATGATAATTCCACCAGACGTTTCATGGGTACTTGAAACTTAAAATGTCCAAAACACAATTTGTTATTTGCCTCTCCTCAATTGAATTGTTCGATCTACTGTATTCTTACTTGGTGATAACAAACAATGTGAAATCTGAGGGAAAGCCCAAGTACCCCTTTCCCTCCATACTCTATCATCAAATCTCAAAACCTCAAAGTCTATCCATTTCTTGATGTCATCATTTATTATGGCCCAACCGCTGTATACTTTCCTAACTGGCTTCCTGCCTCTTGTCTCCAAAGGTCCCAATCTCCCTGCTATCCATGCTCTATTTAAATGTACCAATCCCCCAGGTAAAATCTTTCAATGGCTTGTAATACCCTGGGGCAGAATCCAATGGAGAAGCTTAAAAATACAGATTCCTGGCCTTAAGTCTAGTGATGGAGGCAAGGTTCTGATCTACATTTTAATTTTAATATATAAAAATACAACTTTTAATAATTACAATGTTTACATGGTAAAAAAAAAGTAGTAAAAAAATTTTTAACTATGTTTAATTTTTCTGGTACTCAACTTCCTAATTAGGTTCCCTAACACTATTCTCCCTCTTCCGTTTCTAACTTGATAGTTAGGCATTATTTTTCTGTTGCTCTAATTGTCACGTTAGTAACTTTAAACATGCTTTTCTTATTAAATTGACTTTCAAGCCTCTGAACTCCACACCAAGCAAACTGAAGATTTGGTTCTCCTACTCTTATAGTTACTTCTCCTTTCATTTACTTCTCCACTTGTCAGAAATCCCTTTCCTTTTATGCTCATCCACGTTGGTAACATTTACATTTTGTTCCACGGCTACACTTGAGACTTCCATGTTCTATCTAAATGGCAATTCTAAGAGTTGAAAGCTAAGACATGCTGTTTACCTTCTGGGTGGCTCTGGCACACAGTCACGTTTGGGAACCACTGACCTATAGAATAAAGAATGTGCTGTGCTACAGAGCTTCTGTAAGACTGCAGACGCCTGGTGATTGGCTGTATCTACAGCCTCATCTTTAAGCAGCCATCTACCCCGTACTTTGTGATTCAGCAACAGTGAACTACTTATTATTTGCTGAATGCTAGGTCTCACCTCAGACTTTGCTCATGGTGTTATCTCTGCCTGGAACACCTTTCATCCCTTTTTACTTTATTAATCCTTATTCATCTCTCAAAATCCAGCTCAGGTGTCACTTCCTGCTTCTTCCAGGATGGATAGGGTATTTCATTTTGTTGTACATTTCTATTAGGGTAATTAGCACATTAAATCAGTTCATATTTATCTCCATGACTAGACTACATGCCTTGAGGGCAAGGGCTGTGTCTTGTTTACCACTGTTTTCCCAGTACCTTAGCACAGTGCCTGTTCAATGCATGGCAGCAATTCAATTACCTAAGCATATGCAAGAAGCTGAGCAGGACTGTACATATAGAATATAGTATTTACTTTATTCTGTTACTTGATTATCTGAGAAAAATACAGAAGTGCTACATTAGTCAGAAAATAAAAGTAGTTACAAAAAGAACATTAAAATGTGAAATAATAGCCTATAACTTACCTCCACATTCTTCTATAAGATTGGCTATGGTTTCTGCCTCATCTTCGGCCATTTTTAATATATTACTTAGTCCATCAAGTACTACTTGCACAACTTGTGCATCTTTTACAGTCAGCAAGTTGCAAAAAGGTGGAATAACATTTTGTTGGATTAGATAGGCCACCTGAAGAATAAAAACACCATGACATAATAAGTGAACTTTGTGTACCAAATGATCTCACTGAAATAATTTTGACTTTAAAATTTTGAGTAGGAAACATGACCTCATCTTTCAGGTTATGTTAGACTACATTAGACTATCTTATGACTTTATTGTTAGATGGTTTTATTATTAGATTCCTTCTCTTTTAAATGTAGTGTTTACTTTTCTTGAACTTAGAAAAAAAGTGAAAATGAAGGAATCACTCAGCTTCATATGAAACATATGCCATAAAGAGTACTTTCTTCAAAGATCCTTTCCTCCCCTTTAAGATTAAGAAATAATGAAATCTGTTAAAAGGCTGGATTTTTTTAAAGCTACAATTGTTCGTTGTTGGAGTATTCAATGTGAGAGTGCTACAACATTTAGTGCCCTCATAGCCACCTTCAATTCACTATTCAATTGGTTCAATTCAATTTTCATAATATTTTTCAATCATTTTATATTTTGTTATGCTGTTATTACCATGTACTATTACTTATATTCTGCTCTGGATTCCTTGCTCACCACCAGTCTACAGCTCACTTGTGACAATTACCAGCTTATTGTGTATCAGCTCTAAATTCACCCTTTTTACCTATCTATAAAATTTATCTGAAACCTTTAAAACTCATTTTATTCTTCTAGTTTGGCACAATGTTAACCTCTGTCACCCACACAACTCTAGAATGAGTGCCTCTTTAAATTTTACAACCTAGGCACCTCACATTCCTTTCCCTAATTTCTAGTCTCAGCTTTTTGGTTTTGGTTAGTTCCCTGCCTTCCTTGCTTTGTCTGCTGCTGATAAATTTTTCTTGTTGTTTGCTTTCTTTTTATCGTTGATGTTCACTTGTTAGGAGAATCTGTGAAGTTGTTTCAGTCTGCCCTATTAACCTAAAAAGTCCTATTTTTCCCTAATACTGTTTAAAAATAAAAAACCAAAATCTTGACTACATGTGCTTTGATCTTACCATGGATTAGAAAATTCTTAGAGGCTAAGATGGTATAAAGAGAACACTTCTCATCTATGAAATATAACTAAAGGAAGTCAAGGTGACACTTTTATATGGGGCGAAAAAAATTACAGAATGCCTGTTACCTTGCTATTATTTTAAATTAGGATTTAACTGAAATCTAAATCTTAGAATTATCTGTACTGTTTTATTTTTACCAGTTTTGAGAAATAAATAAGAGCTGAACTTACTTGATCTTTCCTCCCACTAATTGTTAAGTTACTTATGGCCCAAGCAGCTTCTTTCTGAGTGCCAAAATCCCCCTGTAAAATCAAAGGATACAAACTTCAATTTAGGATATTGGGAAAAAATGTTGTCTGAAATTATTTTCAACTGTTTATTTCCCCAGGTTTTCCTCTAGCCTTTCTATATGCATATATAACTATTAAAAGAACGTTTTAATGTCTATTTCTGAGAGAGAGAGAGTACATGCACAAGCAGGGGAGGGGCAGAGAGAGAAGGGTACAGAGGATCCAAAGCAGGCTCCAATGCTGACAGCAGAGGAGCCAATGAGGGGCTTGAACTCATGAACCAGGAGATCATGAATTGAGCCAAAGGCGGGTGCTTAAGTGACTGAGCCACCCAGGTGCCCCCATCATTTTCATTTAAGAAAAGCTTTTCAACTCAATTTGCCCTAAACAAATGTAGACTCCCTTTTGCAGTCTCTCCTAGCAACAAACTGACTTGATTTTACTGTTCCATTAGATTAAATGAAGTCAATGATAAAAGCAGGGGAATGTGCATTTCACTTTAATCAAATAAATGTCAAGTTAAATTATCCTTTTAAACATAGTTTTAAAAATGATAATGTCCACCATTAAAATATATTTAAAAATCATTTAACAAGTCATACATATGATTTAGCAATATACTTAGTAATACTTAATAATATGAAGTTCTCATAGGTGAGAACCTTTGAGAATTTACCAAGAAAATAATTTAAAACCAAGTAATACTATGTATCTTTCTATATATATATTGTATTAGAAGCACACACTAGTCAAAAAGTAAAAGCCACTAAAATTCTCAACAGTGAAATAACTAATTACAATAAATCTAAATGGAATAATAACCAGTTATTAAACATAAAGAAGACTAGCGGGGCAGCCAGGTGGCTCATTTGGTTATGCGTCTGACTTCGGCTCAGGTCATGATCTTGCAGTTCCTAAGTTCCAGCCACTTGTGAGTTTGAGCCCCTATTGGGTTCTGCGCTGACAGCTCAGAGCCTAGAGCCTGCTTCAGATTCTGTGTCTCTCTTTCTCTGCCCCTCTGCCACTTAAACTCTGTCTCTCTCTTTCTCAAAAATAAACGTTAAAAAAAAAAAAAAAAGACTAGCAATCTGGAAAAATGCTTGTAATTAAGAAAAAACTTATGTAAATATGAGGAATAAAAATTAAAGTTGCAGTGGGCATCTATTTTTATACATCAGACCGATAAAATCCAAATATCTGTCAGTGGTAGGAGTGTAAAACAGTACAATCTTTACAGACAGGGATGAATATTACACAACAAAATTTAATTATATGTCTATCTGTAATTCTAGTATTCCCTAGTAAAATGCTGAAAAAAAAAAACCCTTAATCTTAGAAACATCTCAAATATTATAAAATAGTTAAGGTGATTGAACACATTATAGTACATCCATATAATGGAGTATCATACATAGGTATAAAAAAGGATTAAAGAAGCTCTCTATATAATGCTATGGGAATGATCTCTGGGATACACATTTTTTAATAAAAAAAAGCAATACCAGCTGTGTAAGAAAGGGTGGGAATAAGCAAATACATAAGCATTTGCTGATATTTAAAAAGAAACAATAGAATAACCCAAAAACTAATAAAGATGATTACCTGTAAAGGAAGGAAGAGTATGTGAAAGAAATGGAAATTAGATCTTTGTGTATGTACTTTTAAAATAAGGCATACATTTTTTACCTGGAAACTATATAACCATTTGCTTTATATAACCAAAAAAACCCTAAACAAAGAAAAGTAACAATCCAGTGAAGAAATGGGCAAAAAACATGAACAGATGATTTTCCAAAAACATACAAATAGATAACAAGACACATGAAAAGATGCTCATCATCACTCATCATCAGGGAAATACAAATTAGAACCACAATGAGATATTGCCTCACATCTGTCAGAATGGCTAAAATTAACAACTCAGGAAACAATAGATGTTGTCAAGGATGTGGATAAAGAGGAACACTTTTGCACTGCTGGTGGGAATGCAAACTGGTGCAGTCACTCTGGAAAACAGTACGGAGATTCCTCAAAAAATTAAAAATAGAACTACCCTACGACCCAGCAATTGCACTACTAGGAATTTATCCAAAGGATACAAGAATAGCGATTTGAAGGGGCACATGCACCCCAGTGTTTATAGCAGCACTATCAACAATAGCCAAAGTATGGAAAGAGCACAAATGTCCAGTGCTTGACAAATGGATAAAGATGTGGCATATATATACAATGGAGTATTACTTGGCTATCAAAAAGAATGAGATCTTGCCATTTGCAAGAACACAGATGGAACTAGAGTTTATTATGCTAAGCAAAATAAGTCAGGTTTTTAAGTACATCATTGATGGAAAATATCCTAAAGACAAAAAACCGTCAAGGAAATCTTAAAAGTGGAGTAGTCATGTTGTTAGTGGCAATGTGATTTTGTTATTTTGATAAATTTTATATATCTCAATATATATTGCAATCTTTTTATAAAGATTCCAGCATAAAAGAGATAAAAATATAAAATCGAAGAGAAAATAAAAACATTGTTTACCCTAAATACCCAGTAACAGCTGATAGTTTTCCTTCATTCATGATTCGTTTCTTATGAATTCTCATGTTCACAAAAATACTATATATTTTCTACTTTTTTTTTTTTTAAAGTAGGCTTGACGCCCAATGTAGGGCTTAAACTCACAACCCTCATATCAAGAATCGCATGCTCCACTGACTGAACCACTCAGGCACCCCTATCTTCTACTTAAAAACATCAACAACAACAAAGAAACACCCCTGATCACCTATTTCGTTCACTCAGGCCTAAAAACAATGACAACTTCATAACAATGGTCATCTTTAGGACCTGAACTATGGTCCTTAAATACTATCTGCTACCTAAAAGGGCATCCTGGAGAGTCTACATCAGAAAATACACAAAATAAGCTTGAGAATGTCATATTCAAAGGGTAGGAAGCTCTCATAAACTACTGAGGAGATGTAAAAAAGACACAGGCACTAAATTTAAGAGGTTCCCATTGGTCAGGGACAATTTGAGTGTTAAAAAAAATAACTACAAAATATAAATTCGTAATTTCCTAAGGACACTAAAAACTCCACCTTAGTCAACTTTTGACGTTGTTAGGGAACCATGTTATTCTAAAAACTGAGTGATAATGAGAATTTATCTTGTCTTTCTCATATGAAACATATTTTAGAGTAAACCAATAGCTGATAGTTTCTTATTGAAAAATCACAGGTAATACATAAAGAATGATAGAATTAGAATGTCACCATTTTGCAGTTCCTTGTAAAATAAGGGATCCATGCAATGATCATCAATGACTGATTACCTAAAAACCCCTAGGCAAAAGATTGGTGGATAGGTTTATAACAATCAATTGCAGTAGGCTGAGAACACCTGAGCTCACTCATCAATCTGAACAGGAGATCTAGGACATCTGGAGATACAGGACAAACAGTATGTGTCTTCTGATGTGAATCATTAGGAAATACAGAGTAGTGCATTAAGCCTTGCCTAAAAGACTGAACCTGATCTACCAGTCTACAGGAAACTAAGCCTTTACTATCAGCTTGTAGAAAATATGGAGGGAAAGAAGACAGAGGTATCTTCTTTAATTACAGATCAGTGTTCAGAAAAAAACCCTCATGCTGTGACTGTGGTCTCTTTCCCAAACATTAAAGTAAGTATGAGAGATGATATAGCATCCAATTAAATAGCACACTTACTTGCTGTTTGATTTTGGGCAAATTTATTGGTCTATACCATAGTTTGGAGCTACAGTATTAAATGAAGTAATATATGTAGAGTGATGAGAATATGTAAGCATTTATAATCAGTAATAATTATGACCATGAACATTATCATCAGTAGTAATAATAATGTGTTTTTAATAAATCCCAGGACGATGGTAATTTTGGTAAAAGAATGATACAGAAGAAGGGTCAGGGGTTCCTAAAAAATGTCTTTTATATATAAAAATCAATGGGTTCAAAGTTTTCATGTTAATACTACTTAACTATACTATTCATGCCGCTGTACAGGTTCTAATTAAACAAACAGAAGAGTGTATTTGTTAAATTTAAACCCTTTTCTTCTTACCCAGATGCATGCAAGAGGATTTTCTTACCTTATCCAAAAGATGTATTATCATTGGTACAAGATTGGCATCAATTACTGCTTGAACCTGCTGCTGATTTCCTGCAGTTATGTTAGAGAGGAACCACACTGCTTCCTGCAGAACAAGACTCCGTCAATATTTCTCATTAAAAATTAAAATCTGAATCTGACCTAAATTCAGTATGTTTGCTACAATGTCCAAATGATTTTATTATGGACTGAGTTCCATAATAAAAATTTTAGGAATCTCAACTCCTCTATCCCCTCCTATATTTTCTTTGGACAAATTGTTTATGGCCCTGATCCAAGTCATAATGAACTAACCCTTCTGAAGAATTCTTAAGCAATGTTCCCAAACATAGGACTCGAAAGAAGCTTGGCTGAACAAATACTAAGGAACTGATGAGCTGTAATACAGATACAAATTCTGAAACTACTGTAAATGAGACTCAGCATCCCCCTCACATAATGTGCTTTATTCTCTATTCTATTGTGATCGAGAGTGCTCGCCAAAGTTGGGAAATCTCAATTATCCATGATGATGGAGACACAAAAGCTGAAAGAGTGGGTTGTTTTAGTATACTTATTTGTAAGTCATTCACTGTGCTATTTCTCTCAAGAGCTAACGTGGCACCAAATGTTTGATTGCTTCATTGGCCCACCTTAATGATCTTTGTGTGCTACCCTTTACACTACAGTGCTGCTACTTTTGCCAAGATGATGGTAGTCAGGTGTTTCACAAGTTAATACATAATAAATACATACTAAAACCAGTCAGCATGAAATAAGACACAAAATATCTACCTACCTACCCTACATAGGATATTATAAAAATTATGGTAATTTATCAAACTTAATAAATTTATTATATTTATCAATGTAAAGGGAAACATTTTCTCTGTTAAAAATAAAAAAAACAAGTTTTACTCCACAAACTATTAGTATTAGCTAGTGTGAGGTAGGCTCTTTTGGATCAGATCACAGGGCCATGTTTGATGAACCTGTTAGAGATTTTAGGGTGCTAGGCTACTTAGGTGAGCTGTTCTTGGGTTATAATCATCGGCAACGTTGTAATCAACAACCCATGTATTTTTACAACAGCCTCAGATGCACTCCAATATCAGCATCACCAGTCAGTGCCCCCTTTCAATAGCCTCCATGAGTGCACGCACACATACACACACAAATGGCACACACACACACACTCTATTATCTATAAAATATTAAGCTTAATTACTTAACTTACATATCAAAAGTTTCCAATCACACAACATTCAACACCCAATTATCTCTATTTCATCATTTCCAAGAGAGCCAAATCTGCACTGTTTACTATCGGTTTTATATACAGAAAATCATAAAGATCCATGATATAAAGAGAAAAATATGGTATCTTCTCTGGATATCTAGCTGATGGTTTATATTAGTAATCATTATAGATACTTCTGAATCCCTAATTTTATAAATGAAAACTGCTGATACTTTATACATTATTAAGTAGTATTTAAAAATACTTACTTTATTAATTTTCTCTTTGGGATGTGTCAGAAGTGCTGGGAAGTGTGAAAGAGCATCACAGTTCAAAACTACTTGTGTTTGCTCATCAGTTCCAGTAACAATGTTGCCCACAGCTCTAAGTGCGGCAGTCTGCAACAAAAGATTTAATGAGATGTTCTATTATGAAAGATACATTCTTTCATTCACACCAACTATGCTTTTTGAGCAAGTTGTGTCTGATACAGATTTAGGAACAGAGGAGTGATTAGGACAGCCAGGATTAGGGAGTTTACATTCTTGTAGAAGACAGTCAACAAACAAATAAGGATAATTTTGGATAGTAAATTAGGGCCATAAAGACAGGAAGACAGTACTTTATATTTTTGATTCAGTGTTTCAATAAATTACAAAACAAAAACACAGTGCTCTTCTGAAGGAAAGTTGCTTACTACGAGATTTCAGTATTGTACGAATTTGAATTATCAATTATCTTTCTGTTGTTGCATTACACCATTTTCTGTCAAGTTACAGTTTTCTCGGGGGGGGGGCAGGAGGAGCTAATTTTAATATTTACAAGACAAATGACTCCGTTTTCAACCCTCAATTGAGATATAATTCATATTAACATAAAATTTACCCTTTCACAATGTACAATTCAGTGGTTCTTACACATTCAGAGTTGTACAACCATAATACAGAATTCCAGAACATTTTTGTCACACCAAAAAGGAGTATCTGTACCCACTGGTAGTCACTCTCATTTCCCTCACCCCCCAAGGGTTCCTGACAGCCACTATAGTATGCCTGAGACATCTCTGTTGATTTGCCTATTTCAGACATTTCATATAATTAGAATCGACAGTGGGTGGCCTTTCTGGTCTGACTTCCTTCACTTAACATCATACTTTCAAGGTCCATTCATATTGTAGCATGTATCGACGCCTCATTCCTCTTCATGGCCAAATAATATTCCACTGTATGGATATGTCATACCACCATTTCCACCTTTTATTTAACCATGCATTAGCTGATGAACATTTGGATTGTTTTCACCGTTTGGCTATGGCAAATAATACTGCCATAAGCATTTGTGTGCAAGTTTTTGGGTGAACAGGTGTTTTCAGTTCTCTTGGGCATCTACCAGTGAATGGAAAATGCTGGGTCATATGGTAACTCTATATCTAACTTTTTGAGGTACTATTCAAACCGTATTCCAAAGAGGCTGTACCATTTTACGTTTTTATAGCAGGGTATATGGATTCCACTTTCTCTACATCCTTGATGAAACTTGTGACTGTCTTTTTGATTATACCACCCTGGTGCATACAAAGTGGTATTTCATTGCAGTTGTTTTGTTTTTTTTTTAAGGTTTATTTTTGAGATAAAGAGAGCACAAGCGGGTGGTGGGGACGACAGAGGATCCAAAGCAGGCTCTGCGCTAACAGCAGTGAGCCTGATGTGGGGCTCCAACTCACGAACCATGAGGTCATGACCTGAGCAGAAGTCGGACACTCAACTGACTGAGCCACCCGGGTGCCCCTTCATTGCAGCTTTGATTTACATTTCCTTCATAACTAATAATGTTGAACATCTTCTCATGTGCTTATTGATCACTTGTAGATCTTTCTGAATAACTATTTAAATGTTCAATGTTTAATGGGGTTATTTGTCTTTTTATTGTTGAGTTGTATAAGTTCTTTATGTATTTTAGATAGAAGTCACTTTTCAGATATATGATTTGCGAATATTCCTTTCCATTCTTTGGGTTGTCTTTTCATTTCTTGATGCTGTCCTTAGAAGCAGAAGTTTTTAATTTTGGGGCGCCTGGGTAGCTCAGTCAGTTGAGTGTCCAACTTCAACTCAGGTCATGATCTCGCAGTTTGTGAGTTCCAGCCCCGCGTCCGGCTCCATGCTGACAGCTCAGAGCCTGGAGTCTGCTTCAGCTTCTGTGTTTCCCTCTCTCTCTGCCCCTCCCCCACTCACACTCTCAAAAATAAACAAACATTAAAAAAAATTTTTTTTAAGTTTTTAATTTTGGTGAAGTCCAATTTATCTACTTTTCTCTTTGATTGCTTATGCTTGTGGTATCATATGTAAAAAATTGCTGCATAATCGATTATCATGAAAATCTATGCTTATGTTTTCTTCTAAGAGGTTTACATTTTTAGCTCTTACATTTAGGTGTTTATTCTGAGCTAATTTTTATATACAGGAGTCTAATTTCATTTGTTTATAGGTATATATTTAGTAAGTCTCAGCTACATTGTACAAATGTAGTTGAATCACTACTTCCTGAAAACACTATTCTTTGCTAAGTGAATTTTCTTGGCACCTTTGTTAAAAATCAACCGATCATAAATGTATGGGGTTTTCTGGACTCTTGATTCTATTTCACTGATCTATATGTCTACCCTTATGCCGGTATCACAAAGTCTTTTTCACTGAAACTATGCAGTAAGTTCTGAAAGTGAGAAGTCCCCACCTGTCCTTTTTTAAAGCTTGTTTCTGCTATTTCTAGGACCTTTGTATTTTCATATGGATTTTAATATTAGCTTGTAAGTTTCTACAAAAAGGCACCTGGGATTTTAACAGAAATTGAATTTAATCTGTAGGTAAATTTGGGGAGCACTATCATTCTAACAATACTGTCTTCTACTCCACAAATGTGGATGTCTTTCCATTTATTTAGTTAAGTCTTTAATTTGTTTTAAAAATGTTTCTAGTCAGGTGGCTGGGTGGCTCAGTCGGTTAAGCATCTGACTCTTGGTTTCAGCTCAGGTCATGATCTCACGGTTCATGGGTTCAAGCCCTGTGTCAGGCTTTAAGCAGACAGCGCAGAGCCTCCTTGGGATTCTTTCTCTCCCTCTCTCTCTCTGCCCTTCAGCTGCTCATGTTCACATTCTCTCTCTCTCTCAAAATGAATAAACAAAGTTTCATAGTGACCCAGCTTCTTTAACAAATAAATTTAAGAGGGGAAAGAAAAATAAAACTGTAGAGTAACAGGAACATAAAAACAAAGCTACCAAATGCAATGTCAACCTTGTTTTGATATAGATTTCATCAAAGTGTGGAAAAAAAAAATGAAGCAATCAGTAAAATTTGGATACTGATTGGATTCTAATATTAACTTTCTTTTTAAGTTTATTTATTTGAAAGAGACAGAAACAGTGCAAGTGGGGGGGGGGGGCAGAGAGAGAGGATGAGAGAGAGAATCCCAAGCAGGTTCCACACTGCCAGTGCAGAGCCCCATATGGGGCTCGAACCCACAAAGCTATGAGAACATGACCTGAGCTGAAACCAAGAGTCATACATTTAACTTGCTGAGCTACCCATGTGCCCCGGATTTTACTAAGATTTAAAAGATACTCTAACAGTACTGTGATTATATAAAAACATACAGCCTTATTTTTTAAGAAAAGCTGATGAAATTATATACTATCTGGGACGTGTCAAAATAATTTGATGGGGGAAGTAGGAATATAGAGGAAACCTACATGGAGGTTCATTACAAGTATTACAACATTAACTTTGAAAGCTGGCTAAAGAAAAATTCCAGCCCTATTTCTGAATGAAATCCAATATTAAAACTAAAGATGCATTCTGAAAAAAAGAAAACAAAAAACAGACCAAACACCCATACCGAGATATAAGTATTGCACTTAAGAAATGCAAACTCAAGGGTACCTGGGTGGCTCAGTTTGTTGAGTGTTACCTTTGGCTCAGGTCATCATCTTGTGGTTCGTGAGTTTGAGCCCCACATCAGGCTCACTGCTGTCAGTGTAGAGCCTGCTTCGGATCCTCTGTCCCCCTCTGTCCCTCCCTCACTTGTGCTCTCTCAAAAATAAACAAACATTAAAAAAAAGTTCAAGAGGTTAAGCGTCTGACTTCAGCCAGGTCACGATCTCACAGTCCGTGAGTTCGAGCCCCGCATCGGGCTCTGGGCTGATGGCTCAGAGCCTGGAGCCTGTTTCCGATTCTGTGTCTCCCTCTCTCTGCCCCCTCCCCCATTCATGCTCTGTGTCTCTCTGTCCCCAAAATAAATAAACGTTGGAAAAAAAAAATTAAAAAAAAAGTTCAAGAAAAAAAAATGCAAGCTTAATAATAGATATGTATATGAATATTTACTTTTTAAAGTTTATTTTTTTTAGTAATCTCTATACCAGACATAGGGCTCAAACTCACAACTCTGAGATCAAGAGTCACATGCTTTTCTGAATGGGCCAGCTAGGTGCCCTAGTAAGAATACTTTAGTGAACCACAAATAACCCTAAATGGCAAACTACTCTATTAATTTCTTCTGAATTCAGCTCAGTGTTCCCTTTTTCTTTAAAGTGCTTTACATTTTAAGATAGTGTATCTCCATTCTAACTGTACATGAGAAACATCTGAAGAGCTTTTTAAAGCCCAGGTTTCTAGGAAATATCCCAGATTTACTAAAACAGAATCACCAAGGGTCAAGCAAGGGAAATAAAAAAAAAATTTTTTTCTTTAAGCTTCACAGTTGATCTTAATGTCCACCCAGGGTTGAGAAACAGTGCATTAGGTTAACAGTTTTCCTTATGCGATTATTGACCAGATTGTAAGTCATCATAAGATGAAAGCATTCTATTTACATCAGAAGGGTAGGGAGAGAGCTTGCTGTATCTCCCTTTACCACTGCAGTTTGACAGTTACTGCTCATAATATTTGTGTGAACTTCTCACCCTCTCTTTTTTGGCTCTTTCTAGATGGCTTGGGATAAATATTTATATGGAAGGATTTAAAAATAATAAAAGGATAAAAAGTTAAGAAGATTTTAGGGGTGCCTAGGTGGCTCAGTTGGTTAAGCTTAACTACCCAGCTTCAGCTTAGGTCATGATCTCATGAATCATGAATTTGAGTCCCACATTGGGCTCTCTGCTGTCAGCTCAGAGCCAGCTTTGGATCCTCTGCCTCCCTCTCGCTCTCTGCCCCTCCCCCGCTCTCTCAGAAATAAACAGAAACATTACAAAGAAAACAAAAATTTGAAATAATTAAAAGGAAACAATTTAGGAAGCTCCTGAGCAGCGTATTTCAGTACAAAGCCTTTATCACAGTGCCAATGAAGTTAAGCATTATTTAAACTTGCCAGGTGTAGTATGGCAGTTAAATAAAAAGGGGAAAAAAAGGAGTAGAGTAGGCAAAAAGAAACAGGACAAAAAGAAAAAATTAAAATATCAGTACTTATTTCAGATGCCACCATGTCATCACATAAAATTTCCTAAGAAATTCTTAGAAATCAGTAATTAACAAAGGAGTTGACCTGGGATGGGGTTTTTGGTGGGGTGGGAATAGGGGGACAGGGAAAGATTCTTGTTGACTTGTAGTAATCTTACCTCATTTTCTCCCTCTTTTTAAAAATTTTAAAAATTATTAAGTAGACTCCATGCCCCACATGGGACCTGAACTCATGACCCTGAGATCAAGAGTCCCATGCTCTACTGACTGAGGTACCTAGGTACCCCTCATTTTCTTCATCTTTAAAATGGGGATATAATTGGGGTGCATGGATGGCTCAGTTGGTTAAGCACCTGACTTTGGCTCAGGTCATGCTCTCATAGCCTGTGAGTTCGAGCTCCACGTCGGGGTCTCTGCTGTCAGCGTGGAGCCTGCTTCAGATCCTCTGTCTCCCTCTCTCTCTCTGGCCCTCCCCTGCTCACATTCTCTCTCTCTCTCTCTCTCAAAAATAATATACATTTTTTAAATATGGGGATATAATTAATACCTCATTCCTTTCAAAGATATGTTCTTACTTTATTCCAAAAAGATATCTGCACCCCTATATTTATTGCAGTGTTATTTATAATAACCCAGATATGAAAGCAACCCAAGAGTCCATTGATAGATGAATGGATAAAGACATGGTATATACATAAAATGGAATATTAGTCATAAAAAGATGAGATCTTGCCATTTACAACCACATCAATGGACCCAGAGATCATGCTAAGTGAAATAAGTCAAAGACAAAATACCTTATGATCTCAATTATATGTGGAATTAAAAAAACAAAATGAACAAACAAACAAAACTCAAAAACAGATCCATAAACACAGAACAAATTGATGGTTGCCAGAGGGAAGGGAGGTGGGGTGATGGGCAAAATGGGTGAAGGGGAGTGGGAGAAACAGACTTCCAGTAACTGGATGAATAAGTCATGGAATACAGAGCACAGCATAGGGAATACAGTTAATGGTATTTTAATAGCATTGTATGGTGACAGATGGTAGCTACACTTGTGGTGAGCATAGCATAACATATAGAGAAGTTGAATCGCTATGTTGTACACCTGAAACTAACGTAACCCTGTGTCAACTATACTTCAATAAAAAAATAGATTAAAATAAAGATGTGTTATCAGGCTAGAAATACACTTTGAACTAATGAAACTGGCCATTTTTAAATGCCATGCTTAAAGCAAATTAGTGGTAAAAAGCAAAACAAAACAAAAATACTGTATTATTAACAACAAACTCACCTGAACTTTGACTTCCTGGTGGCTGAGTAGAGGAACCAAGTGAGGGACTATTCCAGAGTCTATTACCATCTGTATCTGTTCATTGCCAGCATCAGTAAGGTAAGAGAGGGCCCAGACTGTATCTACCAATATCTAAGGGATAAAATGAAAATTCAAATAGCCTTTGAATATTTTCTAACTTTAATAATTCTTAACCATACAGACTAATCTATGATTGTTCCACTGCCTTTTTTCTTCTTCTCTCAATTCACTGAAATCTTAATCTCTATTATACTAAACAACATCATCTATCAATGTCTGTTATCAAGTATGTGAATCCCTTAGCCATATTCAGTATGCTTCAGTTAATTATAATCCTGACCACAGGTTGGTAGCTAATCTTAATTCACTAAGATACACAGTACACCATACAGGAAATAGGAGAAAAAGACATTCTCTTTCTCAAATACTCACACTGACACAGAACAAGTCCAAAGATATTGTAGTAAATACACAGAGTTGGAAAGACTATTAAGTATCCAACATACACAGCGATTCAAAACATCTGGGCTAGATGTAGATGTTCAAGTGTTCTCTAGTATCACCGGCATCATGTTGGTATGTCACGAGCCAGTACTTAAGTATTAGGAGTTAATAGCAATTTCATCTTTTCCAACCAGTTTGCTTTGCCTTATAAAATTGGAGGCAACTTCTCTAATAATGAAGTGTCCCACAGCTGCACATCGAGACATTAAAAACAACCATAGGTCAATCTGTGTGATCTATAATCAAAAACGTTTTAGTAAAAAAAGAAAATGCATAATTTACAGCATGTGCCAAAACTACCTATTCAAAAAAAAAACCACCCCTCTGTAGCTAAATTATACTGTAATTTAACCTATAATTTTTAATGTTATATTCTGAAGTTCAGAAGCCCATTGTGTTTCATCTTTCTTTTGTATTAAGTCTAATTAGTAGTTACGTCCAAAAGGAAGTAGGGCAACTGTTGAACTGTTGCATAAATAATACAGTTATTGACAAAGACACAGGAAAAGTAATTGTGCCTGGAACTTTACTTCCGAAGCCTTTCTGGAATATGAACTCTGTGTCAAAAGACAAGCCAGGAACATTTGAAACCTTTTAAATTCTAAACCAACATTATGTTTGAAACATCTGAGCATCTCCTGGTAAGAGAAAACAACACTTTGCTATTGTTTCTTTCAAAAACTAAAGAGAGCTCTTTGGTTATTTTTAATGTAAAAAGAAGACTCCAAATCAAAGAATTCACACACATAAGGTGGTATTGAAATACGTGAAAGAACTAAATTTCAACTTACAAATGTAAATCTTTTTTCTAGAGTTCCAACATATGCCAAAATTGGTTGATAAAGGCAAAGAATTTCAAGTTACTTGTCCATGACTGTACAATTTTTTTTAAAAGGCCCAACACTAAATGTCATTAATATGCTCACATCAAAATCACAATTTAAACAGACTTGATCTCCTATATAATTTCTGTATTAAAGTTAGTGTTCTATAATAAATTTACTAATTATAACTACAGTATAATTTCAGTGTTTCACTTATGCTTTGTGGAAGCAGTTTTTTTTTTTTTTTTCATGGTCTGATTTAAGAATTTGCTAAGTTAAGTTTACCTAAAAAGATTATATTTTTAATAAATATTATTATATAGTAAACAATATTACTTAGCAAACATGCTACTAAAGAATAATGAGACTAGCTTGAGAAATTTAAGATATATTAAAAGCAAGAAAGATGGAGTTACAATTTCAACTGGGTTGGGGTAAATGGAAAGAACACAATACATCTCTGAAATAAGGTCAATCAAGTTGTCAGGTTTTCTGGGAGAGGTATAAATGTTCAGACTAACTTTCCATGGAAATTTTTTAAAAGTATTAAAATTTGTAATTTAATAAAAAAACTTGGTATTACAGGAGCCAAACTCAAAAATGGCTTATATGTTCCTTTAAAACAAAACAAAACAAAACAAAACAAAACAAAACAAAACAAAACAGACCTTGGACTATTAGGATTGAAAACAACGTATCTTTATAGCAAAGATCATGTTAATTTAATGAATTTTGTACATATGTCACTCCTTGATGTAGTATTAATTCTAAGTTTGATTTGTTCCATATGCTTTAGACAGATCCTGGAAAAATGGTATTACCCTGGAAACTGTAAAGGAATGAAGCAGCTTATCAAACAATGGTCATCACACCAAGCTGTTTCTAAGGAACCACGTAAGTTCCTGAATGTTGCTGTGCATTGTATCCCTGTGCTTTCTTTTACCCATTATATTTCTAGCTTTTCTAATACACTGAAGGTGAGGCTGGTTTTGTAAGCAGTCAGGGCAGTTTCCCACCTCATCATACTTCCTGAGGTGCTTTTTCTTTTGCCATCTGTATTGGTGAGAATGAATAAGGTATATTGATTACTTTAAAAATCTAGTCTGCAGGAACTTTTTTTTCTTGTTTGGATATTTATGAGTTTTCTCTAAAACATGTGAAGCCACTAAAAAGTCACCATAGATGGAAAAATATAGTGAAAATGAAATTAAAGAGCAACTGATGTTCTTAAATTGATGTATGTATTCTTATGAATACAAACCCATACATAAAGGCACAAATATTTCTTTTTTAATCTTTCAAAAAATGAAAGTACAATTAGGCCTATGTATTCTCTCAAACACTGGTCAGGCTGTTAAAATGAGCTTCCATAAAAAGCTCTTGACCAATCAAAGATATAATCTTCATGGGAGAGATCACTAACTGGCAACTTTAAAACTTTGAAAATGAGTTTTTGCAACACATACACAACACACACACACCTTTAAGAATTTTCAAAATGAGTTTTTAACTCCCCCTCCAACATGTTATTGCCCCAAACAAAATATAGTTAGGCTTTATTTCTTCACTGTAAATTATATTTTATGATACAGGAAAACACAAAGTAAATACAGTAATAGTAAGCTATTACAGCTCTTGAAATGGAAAAATCTGATAGAGTATACTAACATCATGTTCAGCATAAGATTTTCTTCCCTATGTCATAGAGGCAGCCCTAGACATACATACATATACACATAAAAAATACTCACATTTACGTCTGTGTGATGAATTAAGACACAAAGAGCTGGAAGAATCTGAAGAGAGAAATATACAGATTTATAAACATATACATAATGGTATCTAGTTAAAAAACAAAAAAGAAAACACACAACACCTGTTTACCTCCTGAATGGTTTCCATTGGGGGTGGTGGGTCTTTGTGGCGACATAAGTTGACCATAACCCAAGTAACATTCCTTAAGAATGTTATAGGAATAGATGGACTTATGAAGGAAAGTAAAGGTTTCACAACTCCAAGACTTATGACATAATCTCTACATTGTGGCCCATCACCTGTAGGAAGGAGCGATTAATTCAATAAAATACACTGACAATAAGCAATTCAGAAAACATACGGCAGTGGGTTCAATATGCTGCTTTCTAGATTTTTAACTATTAGTTTTATATAAAAGTGTAGCTATTTAGTCTTACAAAGAAGTTTTAGACAACAACAACCAAGTTCTCATTTTAGGTCTTTTAGCCAAGAGAAGCAACATAAAGTAATAACATTTTTTTGGTACATGATTTACATATTCAGCTTTATAAATTGTTCACCTATGTTTTTATGCCATCCAAAAATAGAAGCCTAAGGATTCTTTAGAATACTTTGTGAGCAGAGAACTGCTGCTTTTACCTTCTCTCACAATGGTACTCAGTTTAACAAACTTTCATGTAATAAAAACATATGTATATGTACACACATCAAAATACTATTAGAAAAAAAATCTGTAGAATTTATACTTGTGACCTAGTATCAGAGTACCAAAAGTATTAACTACAAATTATTTGACATATTTAAAAAAAAACTATGTCAAAAATAAAGTTAAAAAAGAAAAAAACTATGTCAAAAAAAAGGAGTGGGTGGAGGAATGAACCAATATCCCTAGAGCAGTGGTTCCCAAAGTAATTTTTGGGTCCTATCCCAGATCTGTTAAAACAAACTCTATGAATCCAGAATTCTGGGTCAAGAATTCAAGCCCTTATCATAGGATACTGAAAACAGTTAAAAGTTTGAGAATCACTGCCTTAGAGAACTGCCAAATGGAATTTCTGTATCTAGAGTATTGCCGTAATTTCTAGCATGAAAGTCATGTTAAGTATTACATTCCACAAATGAAAACCCTTTTCTTTGCACTGCAATATTTGGAGATAAAATCCCTGTTCTTTTGGCATCCATGTAGTCTAATTATTCTACGATGTCACAGGAATTGTAAACCAAAGATCAAGATACTGCATTAATAGCTCTAAATCTAAAATTTAGTATAAAAGCAAAGGGGTGAAGGAATTTGAATACACAAAAGATAGCATTCTTAACAGCAACAGATCATATGTGAATAACACTTTACGGAGAAATTCTCCCATTTTAAAACTCCTACTTGTGGGACACTAACCATCCCTCTGCATTCTATCTTGGTCCCCCCAAAGGGTAATATAGAAGAGGTACATTAAAGTAATACTGACTACTTCCATGCAAGAACAATGGTCTGTGGCAAAAATAAACTTAAAAAAATTTTTTTTAACCTTTATTTATTTTTTTGAGACAGAGAGAGACAGAGCATGAATGGGGGAGGGTCAGAGAGACAGGGAGACACAGAATCCGAAACAGGCTCCGGGCTCTGAGCTGTCGGCACAAAGCCTGACGCAGGGCTTGAACTCACACACCATGAGATCATGACCTGAGCCGAAGTCGGATGATCAACTGACTGAGCCACGCAGGCGCCCCCAAAATAAACTTTAATACTAAGGGACACAATACAGTTCAGATTCCAGTTTTTTTCCATTCTCCATTCACTGGAGGACAGTTTTTTAAATTCTGGAGTTTGAGTAAAGTTCAGATCTAGTTTAAGAACAAATTTTGAGGGGCGCCTGGGTGGCTTAGTTGGGTAAGTGTCGGACTCAGGTATTGATCTCGTACCTTGTGGGTTCAAACCCCGTGTTGGGCTCTGTGCTGACAGCTCAGAGCCTGGAGCCTGCTTCAGATTCTGTGTCTCCCTTTCTCTCTGCCCTTCCCCTTCTCACACACTCTGTCTCTCTCTCTCTCTCTCTCAAAAATAAGTAAACATTAAAAAAAAATTTTTTTTTAATCTTGAAATATTAGAATTGTCTTTATTCTTCCTACAATTATGTCAAAGAAAAACTGAAAGGTATGGTAATCATGGTGTTCAACATTTAATGTCACAGTCTATAAGCTACAAACACCTTCTGTAGGATGACGACCTCACAATAATAATGGATAACATTATTGTATTTTACCATACTAAAATCTATAAAAAATACTAAAAATTTCCATTTATACTCTTTTTAGAACTGCCATTATGGAGAAGACTTATTGGTTTATTTTGTACCACCTTTTTTCTTAGTAGTTTCTATGACAATGGAGAGTTAAGGAATAAAATGGACACATCAACACAATAAAGGAAGGAGATACATATTTCATAATTACTCAAATAACTAAGATTGACTATGTATTTTTTTAAAAAGCTGTCTATATATAAAAAGATATTACCGTATCATAAGCAACAAAAAATTCATTCTATTTACCATAGGTTTACACTTAAAACAGCTTAATTTCTATAAATTATTTCACAAAAATCAGTACTGAAAATGACAAATTGTTTCTCATTTTTCACTATTTGTAGTCATTTTTATTACATAGTATATGATAATAATTTTTGGACTAGCATTACAAGTTTTATACAAACCTATGATATTTCCCAGTGCCCACACTGCCTGCTCACAGACATTTTGATGGGGTGAATGTAGAAGCCTCAGGAAAAGTGGCACAGCATCTAAAGGAGGAAAATGTAAGTTACATTTAAGTTTAAAAATAGTTTTAGAGCTCAATTTCAATACTATTGATTAAAAAAGGGGGGGGGGGGACTAAAGATACTATGCTCTAAACCAAAAATCAATCTGTTTTTACTGAAACCTAAGAAGAAAGCAAGCTATCAAAAATATATTTGGGGTGCCTGGGGTGGCTCAGTTGGGTAAGCATCTGACTTCAGCTCAGGTCATGATCTCACAGTTCATGAGTTTGAAGCCCATGCTAGGCTCCATCTGACAGTGCAAAGCCTGCTTGGGATTCTGTCTCTCCCTCTCTCTTTCTGCTCCTCCTTGATTTCAGCTTTCTTTCTCTCTCAAAATAAATACACTTAAAAAAATTTATATATATATATATATTTTAAAAATGTACTTATTAAATGTTTTTTTACTAGGGGAAGAATAATGGAAAAATTTTAACTAGCAGACCACTTAATTCACCATCAAAATGGCAGTTTCAACATACAAATATTGTAACAAGTTGGCAAATTTTCATTCATAATTAAACCTGGATAAAATTCCAAATAAAAATCAATCCTTATAAACAAACAGATAAATAAATTCCTTACAGATTAAGCATTATTCTCAAATTTGGAGGAATAAAAAGGACTCCAGTTGTTGAAATAACTTTTGAATGTGGAAATGTGAAATAACAGGAGGGTGCAGTTCAATACAGTGGCATAGTAAGATCCTGACCTCACCTTCCACCATGGCACATCAAACCTACAGCTACATATACAATAATGCTCTCTACAGAACTAGCTGAACAGGTCCTCTGTATCAAAAGATAAAAAGATCACACTGAGACAGATAAGAGAGTCAGAGACTGCCGTCCTTACAAAGCCATTGCCGCCCCCCCCCCCCCCACTCCTGCCCACCACCACAGTAGGAGGGATTCACAAGTGGGATGGATCTCATAAATATGGAACATATCCCTGAGGAGGGGTTAGAGCCCCAAATCAGGCACCCAAACACTTGGGACCGACACCAGAGACAAACCCCCAAATCATCTGGCTTTAAAAACCAACAGAGCTTATGTCCAAGAGACCCAAAGGGCTGTAGGAAACCAAGGGTACACTCTTAAAAGAATCTGTTAAAAGACTCACTTGCCCCAGGACCCAGCACAAAAGCAGTAGGTAGAAAAGTACCTAGAGCATATGTAAAGGAGGTTCATTGGCTAAGCTTAAAGCCTAAGGGATGAGGGTCTTATGGAACTTTCTCCAAGGATGGAAGTGCTGGCAGGTGCCATTTTTTATACATACTACCTTGCTAGCAAAACTTGCACCAGCCCTTCACCCCAGCCCTGAGCACTGCTGTAGCCACACCCCACCAAACCCAGTGGGATGGCTCATCCTGGCCTAGCACTCCCCTGTGGCCCTGCCAAAGCTGGCAGGAGCACAAAGTCCACATAGGGGATACTTCCTGAATGCCTGGTACTGGTCACTGTGGTGGGGGTGGGGGTGTCTTAAATTTTGGGGTTCCATGGGAATGACAATCTGAGACTACTTTTGACAGGCTCCACCTCCACAGCATAGCACAGATTGCTGCCTAAAACATTGTCTTCCTGTGACCATTCCTTCAAGACTGGGAGAGAGAGCCATTTCACCTAATACATAAAAAACAAACACAGAAAGTCAAGTCAAATAAGTAAACTGAGGAACAGAGCCAAATAAAACCCCAGAAAAAAGCTTTACTGAAATGAAGATAATTTACCTGATAACGAGTTCAAAAACATGGTCATAAAGATGCTCCCCAATCTTGAGAGAAGAATGGATGAATATAGAATAAATTTCAACAAAACAGAAAATACGAGGAAGTACCAAACAAAAGTCACAGAGCTGAACACAATAACTGAAGTGAAAGATACAGGAGAGGCATTCAACAGCAGGTTAAGATAAAGCAGAAGAAAGGATCAATGATCTGGAAGACAGGGCAATGGAATGCACCCCAACAGAGCAGCAAGAGAAAAAAGAAATTTTAAAAAGTGAAGACAGCTAAGGGACCTACAGGATAACATCAAGTGGAACACATTCCCATAATGGGCTCTCAGGAGAAGTGAGAAAGAAAGGTACAGAAAATTAATTTGAAGAAATAATGACTAAAAACTTTCCTAACTTGGAGAAGCAAACAGTATCCAGATCAGGGAAGCCCAAAAAGTTCCAAATAAAATGAACCCAGAAAAAGCCACACCAAGACACATTATAATTAAAATGTCAAGAGTTAAAGATAAAAAGAGTAAATTAAGGAAGCAACAGAAAAACTTAATGCATATATGACAAGCCCCATAAGGTTATCAGTAGATTTTTCAGGATATGGTTTACAGGACAGAGGCATGATATATTCAAAGTGCTGAAAGGAAAAAATTCCCAACCAAGAATACTCTACCCAGTAAAGTTATTATTAATTGAAGGAGACAGACAGTTTTCCAGACAAGCAAAAACTAAGGAATTCACTACTACTAAACCAGCCTTACAAGAAATGTTGAAGAGATGTCTTTAAGCTGAAAGGATAGGACATTAACTTGTAACAAGAAAAAATATGAGAGGAAAAATAATCAGTAGATAAAGGAAATATATGGTAAAGGTAGTAGACTAATTACTTCCAAAGCTAGCATGAAGATTAAAAAATAAAAGTAGTAAAAATAACTGTAATTACACCCATCAGTTAAAGGGACATACAAAATAACAAGATATAAAATGTGAGGCAGGGGGTAAAAATGGAGTTTTGGAATGTGTTCAAACTTAACCTGCTATCAACTTAAAATACTCTGGTATATGTAAAAGCTATATATGTAAGCCCTACGGTAACTGCAAAGCAGAAACCGGTAGTAGATACACAAAAGATAATGAGAATGGAATTTAAACATAACATTCAAGAAAAGGCATCAAACCACAAGGGACGAGAGCAAGAGAAGAAAGGAACAGAGAACAACAAAACAGCCAGAAAACAATTAACAAAATGTCAGTAAGTACACATACTTATCTATAATTACTTTAAATGTAAGTGGATTAAATTCTCCAATCAACAGACACAGAATGTCTGGGGCGCCTGGGTGGCTCAGCTGGTTAAGCGTCTGCTTTCAGCTCAAGTCATGATCTCAGAGTTTGTGGGTTCCAGCCCCACACTGGGCTCTCTGCTGTCAGCGCAGAGCCCACTTCGGATCCTCTGTTCCCTCTCTCTCTGACCCTCCCCTGTTCACATGCATGCACGCTCTCTCTCTTTCCCCACCTCTCAAAAAAGAAATAAACATTAAAAATAAAAAGACACTGAATGCCTGAATGGATAGGAAATAACTCTCATCCATATGTTGCCTACTAGAGACTCACCTGAAATGTAAGGATACACACAGACTAAAAGTTAAGGGATAGAATAAAAGGGTTTCATGCAAATGGAAATCAAAAGAAACATGGGGTAGCTATTCCATGTGTATCAGCTATGTGTATCAGACAAAATAGACTTCAAAACAAAGACTGCAATAAAAGACAAAGAAGGGCATTACATAATGCTAACAGGGTCAATCCAGCAAGAAAATACAATGTTTGTAAGTCTTTATGAATCCAATATAGGAGTACCTAAATATATAAAGCATGTAAAGATGCTTTATATAAAGATGTAAAGGGAGGAACTGACAGCAATAAATAGTGGGGAGGCTTTCATACCCCACTTACATCACTGGATAGACCATTCAGATAGAAAATCCGTAAGAAAACATTAGCATTAAACAACACATTAGACCAGAATGACTTCACATATATATACACAAACATTCCATTCAAAAGTTATAGAACACACATTCTTTTCAAGTGCACATGGAACATTCTCCAGGACAGATCACATGTTAAGCCACAAAAGAAACCTCATGAAATTTAAGACCAAAAACACATCAAACATCTTTTTAGAACACAGTGGTATGAAAATAAAAATCACAAAACTGGAAAAATTATAAATATGTGGTGATTAAACAACATGCTACTGAACAATCAATGGGTCATGGAAGAAATCAAAGGAAAAATTTAAAAATATCTTGAGACAAACGAAAATGAAAGTACAACATGCTAAAATTTATGGGATGCAACAAGAGCAGTTCTAAACCTGAAGCTCACAGTGATACAGAAGGACTACCTCAAGAAACAAGAAAAATCTCAAATAATCTACCTTTACTAAAAGAATTAGGAAAAGAGGAACAAGGCTCAAAGTTAGTAGAAAAACGGAAATAATAAAGATGAGAGCAGAAATAAATGAAATACAGACTAAACAGATAATAGAAAAGATCAATGAAACTAAGAGCTGATTTTCTGAGAAGATAAACAAAAACTGGTGAACCTTTAGCTAGACTAAGGAAAAAAGAGTGTCCAAATAAAATCATAAATTAAAGTTGGGAAGTTACAACTGTTATCAAGGAAAATTAAAAGATCATAAGAGACTTCTATAAACAATTACATGCCAATAAACTGGACAACCTAAAAGAAATGAATAAATTCCTATACATTTACCATCTTCCAAGACAGAAATGGAAAATCTAAATAGACCAATTGCTAGAAGCGCAATTGAACCAGTAATCAAAAATCTCTCAATAAAAAGTCCAGCACCAGATAGCTTCACTGTTGAATTCTACCATTCAAAGATTTAACACCTATCCTTCTCAAACTCTTCCTAGAAAGTGAAGAGCAGGGAACCCTTCCAATCAGTTGAGGCCAGCATTACTCTGATACCAAATTCAGACAAGGACATCACAAATAAAGAGTATTATAGGCCAAAATTTTTGATGAATACAGATGCAAACACCCTGAATGAAGTCCTAGCAAACCAAATTCAACAATACATTTAAAAAATCGTAAGTCACGATCGAATAAGATTTATTTCAGGGATGCAAGGATGGTTTAACATCTGCAAGTCAATTATGATATACCACATTAACAAAATGAAGGATAAAAATCATATGATCATTTCAACAGATGTAGAAAAAGCATTTGACAAAATTCAACATCCATTTATGATAAAAATTCTCAACAAAGTGGGTACAGAGGAAATGTACCCCAACATAATAAAGGTCTCATATGATAAGCCCATAGTTAGTATCATACTCAAAGGTGAAAAGCTAAAAACTTTTCCTCTAAGATCAGGACTAAGACAAGGATGTCTACTCTCACAAATTTTATTCAAAACAGTATTCAAAGTTCTAGTCAGAGCAAACAGAAAAAGAAAGAAATGCATCCAAACTGGAAGGAAGGAAAACTGCCATTATTTGCAGATGACATAATGCTACATATAGGAAACCATAAAGACTCCATAAAAAATACTACTAGAATAAATGAGTTTGGTAAAGTTGCAGGATGCAGAGTCAATATAGAAAAATCTGTAGCATATTTATATGCTACAAACTATTAGAAAAATTAAGAAAACAACTCTATTTACAATTTCATCAAAAAGAGGAAAATACCTAGGAATAAATTTAACCAAGGAGGTAAAAGACCTATGCAAAAAACTACAAGATGATGAAAGAAACAGATGAAAGAAATAAAAACAAATAAATGGAACAATATTCCATGCTCCTATCAAAATCCCAATGGCAGTTTTCACAAAAATAGAACAAACAATCCTAAATTTGTATGGGATCACAAAAGATTCTGAATGGCCAAAGCAATCTTGAGAAGAAGAATCAAACTGGAGGCCTCACGCTCCTTGATTCAAACTATATTACAAAGCTACATTAATCAAAACAGTATGGTACCTATGTTGGCATAAAAACAGGGATGTAGATCAACAGAAAAGAAATAAACCCATGTACATACAATCAATTAATTTACAGCAAAGGAGGCAAGAAAAGACATTGGGGAAAGGACAGTTTCTTCAATAAACGGCGTTGAGATAACTGGATAGCCAAATGCATTAAGAATGAAACTAAACCAGAATGTTATACCATATACAAAAATGAACTCAAATGGATTAAAGACTTGAATATAGGGGCACCTGGGTGGCTCAGTCGGTTAAGCGTCCGACTTCAGCTCAGGTCACGATCTCACGGTCTGTGAGTTCGAGCCCCGCATCGGGCTCTGGGCTGATGGCTCAGAGCCTGGAGCCTGTTTCCGATTCTGTGTCTCCCTCTCTCTCTGCCCCTCCTCCATTCATGCTCTGTCTCTCTCTGTCTCAAAAATAAATGAAAATGTTAAAAAAAATTTAAAAAAAAAAAAAAAAAAAAAAAAAAAAAAAAGACTTGAATATAAGACCAGAAACTGTAAAAATTTCTACTAGAAAACACTGGTGGTAAGCTTCTTGACATCATTCTTGACAGTATTTTTTTGAACCTGACTTCACGTGCAATTAGCAACAAAAGCAAAAGTAAATGCAACTACATCAAACTAAAAGCTTCTGTACAGCCAAGGAGACTATCAACAAAATAAAAAGGCAACCTCCTGAATGAGAGTATATTTGCAAATCATGTATCTGGTAAGTGGTTAACATCCAAAATATATAAAGAATACCAACCCCCTCCCCCAAAATTTGATTACAAAATGGGAATAGAACCTGAATAGACATCTTGCTAAGGAAGGCATACACATGGCCCACAGACATATGAAAAGATGCTCAACATCACGAACCATCAGGGAAAAGCAAATCAAAACCATAAGGAGGTATCACCTCACACTGGTCAGAACAGCTAATCAAAAAGACAAGCAATAACAAGTGTTGGACAGGATGCTGAGAAAAGAGAGCCCTGGTGCACTGCTGGAGGGCATGTAAATTGGTGCAGCCACTATGGAAAACAGTGTAGAGGCTAATGAAGAAACTAAAAACACATGATCCAGTAATTCCACTTCTGGGTATTTATCTGAGCAAAATGAAAACAAATTTAAGAAGAGTACCCAGTATTTTCACCACAAGTATCTTTGCCACAAACACTTTCACCCTATAACTAATTGGCCATAACGCAATTATGCCATAAAAGAGGGGCATTCATTTAAAAGGACATAATGAGGGGCGCCTGGGTGGCTCAGTTGGTTAAGCATCTGACTTCAGCTCAGGTCATGATCTCGCGGTTCGTGGGTTCAAGCCCCGCGTCAGGCTCTGTGCTGACAGCTCAGAGCCTGGAGCCTGTTTCGGATTCTGTGTCTCCCTCTCTCTCTCACCCTCCCCTGTTCATGCTCTGTCTCTCTCTGTCTCAAAAATAAATAAATAAATAAATAAATAAATAAATAAATAAATAAATAAAAGGACATAATGCAAAATGAAAAATGCATTAATTAAAAAGACTTTATTGCAAAATACAACATTTGAATACATTTAAAATGTGTGTAGATTCATGTAATTCTATGCAAATAACTGATTTTATTTTGCAGAGTAAGCACTTGTCCTCAAAGTCTTTCTTTCATAATATACATTTTTTTTCCTTATTGATTCATCTCTTCATTTGGCATCACCTTTTCTCATTTTTTCGCTAAAATTTTTTCCTTAAGGGAGGCATTAAGTTTCTAAATACAAGGATGCATGCATATTTGTAACAGTTTTGTATGGCACTGTGGAAGTCTTCTACCTTGTTCTCTGTTCTCAGCATGCTGTCACACGTCTGTTGATAGATGTTTCAAAGTTCTAGGAGAAATGTGGGTTCAAAACTCTGTGCCACTGTATACACTATTATGAGGGCTAAGATTAATATAAAAATGGGAGTACCGTGTCAATGGAGAAATGAAAGCAAACTGTCAATTATTTGATGAAACAAACACACTATCAAATCAAACTGTCAACCAGTTATTCTGATACCTTTTATGGCAAAACTGCTTTACAGCCAATGCGTTTGTGGGGGAAGTGTTTTCAGCAAAGATACTTACGGTGAAATCGCTTGGAACCTTTGAAGATATATGCACCCCTATGTTCATTACAGCATTATTCACAGTAGCCAAGATATGGAAACAAAGTGTCAAATGATGGATGGATGGATTACAAGATGTGTGTACATGTACACATGTATACACACACATGTGTACACACAGACACAGACACACACACAATGGAATACCACTCAGCCATTACAAAAAGAAAATAAATAAATAAATCCTTGTCCATTATGATGTCAATGGATCTTGAGGTACTAAGTGAAACAGGTCTGAAAGACCATGTATGATTTCACTTACATGTGGAATCTAAAAAACAAACGAACAAAATAAAACTCATAGATGCAGAGAACAGATTGGTGGTTGAGAGAGGGGAGGGTTTTTTGGGGGTGGGTGAAATAGGAGAAGGGGGCCAAGAGTTACAAACTTCTGGTCATAAAACAAGTCACAGGAATGAAATGAAATGTACAACATGGTAACTGTAGTCAATAATACTGTAATGCATATTATGTAATTTGATATGAAGATGGGGAAACTAGAGTTACTGCGATCACTTCTTGATGTATACATTTTTTTTTTGAGAGCAAGACAGCAAGTGTGACAGGATTGGGCAAAAAGAGAGGGAGAGAGAGAATCCTTAAGCAGGTTCTGCACTGTAAGTGCAGAGGCTAATGTGGGGCTTGAACTCATAAACCTTAAGATCATGACATGAGCCCAAGTTCGGACACTGAAACACTGAGCCACCCAGGCACCCCTTGGTGTATATACATACATTTTGAGTCATTATGTTGTACACCTGAAACTAATTTAATGTTATTTATGTCAATTACACCTCAATTAAAAACAAACTTCACATGTGTCTTTAGACAGGCCAGTGACTCCTGTACCACATAGCCCTTCTGAATCAAAAAGTGGTTCTGTTGCTTTAGAACAAGGATGGGAAACAGAAAAATCTGTATCTAAACAGAGTAATACTGCATTGAACACATGATTCTTCCATTTTTTCTTTCTTCTGATATTACTTTACTTTGAAAAATGCTATTTAAGTACATGTAGATCATGCTTTACTCATAAAAAATCATTCATTCATCTATTATATTTGGTAAAATAAGACAGACTGACAGTGTTAAAACCAATTCTAAGCCTCCTTCTAATCTTGAAAAAGCACTTAGGAAGCAAAATGAGCAACTAAAAGATTATCTTGAGATAATAAAATTTACTAGTCAATTATACAAAATAAAACCAAACATAAAAACCGAAACCCATTTAAACCTCAAATTAAGACAATTTTATCATGATTTAAGGTAGTATTAATATTCTATGTAATATAAGAACAGAAATGTCTACAAAATAAAATGTTTACTTGGGTAAAACCTCTGTTCCCCTTTAAAATCATGTAGAAATTAGAGCTTAAGATTTTAAGAGGCTTAGTTAGACAAGCATCCTGCTTACACACCTGAGAAGCATTTTAGAAGTACCTTCTTTAAAATTATTAATTTCTTTGTTTGATAAGAGAATTAAATAGTATTAATGAAAACAATACTCAGGTTATTACTTCCAATAATCGTCCACTTACAACTTTTGGAACATAAAAGAAAAACAATCCTATTAAAATAGCAATGAACAAATTTCAAGCTATTTTTCAACAGGACTACTTTATAAAAGATTTCTCTAAATCGCATGATGAAAATCTCATTAAGAGAGGCCAAGAGGTAGTATGGCAATGGGAAAAAACACTTGTATTTGTATGAGGTCCTATAAATAAAGTGAAACTACAACAATATAATCGCTACTATACTTAGGAAATGTCGTCAGATTTAGCATCTAATGAATTTTTGGAAATAGAAAATGTCAGTCATTGGAACAACATGATCAAAGTAATATACTTAAGTTGGCCTATTTCAACTACTCCGTTATTGGATAGATATTATTTTATAATATATTCTTTTAACAAAATCACTATTTTTTTTTACTAACTTCTTTGTTAGAAACCGTAATTTTATCCGTCAATCACCAACTTACTGGACTGAACTACTGCTTGGGTTTGTTCAGAGGTTCCAGATGCAATGTTTGTCAGAGCCCATGCAGCTTCAAACTGTAAAGAAGGACTACAAAAAACAAATAATTTTAATAAAACAGTAGGGATTTTTACATTGGCCCAAATACACTATCTGCCAACCATTTCTCTCCTCGAGCATTTTTAAAGTATTAAATATTTTGTTTCAAAAGGTACCTATACATCTAGCTTTTTTTTTTGTTTAAACTTCCAATGACTGTTTACAGTATCTCTTCAGTATAAAAAGCATCCAATTTCCTTGGGTGTCCGTATTTTTAGTAAAAACTCTTTATTAAGATACCTATATATTACTACCCAACAGTTTTCTTAAGTACTTACCAGCCAAGCTACTACTTGTCAATTCTCAAAGCTTAAAAGTTAAATGTATCATTCTCAAGTTCCTCTTTAGCCTTTATGTTCACCTCTTGGTGTAAACACACCTTGCACTGTTTTTCCCTTTGGCTTTTTCAGTTCCATCTTATAGCCCTTTTCTTTAAAGATCAAACTAACTACTAGAAAATCTTGTTTTCTGCAAAAGATAGATTCTAAATTAGTTCTTAAAATAATGTACTTACTTGTCATCTCTTTCAAGACAATGGACTAAAATAGGCAATATTCCAGATTTTATTAAGTCATCGATTGGTGGATTTCGATCACTGGACAAAAGCTTCCTATAAGAGACACACATACCCTTGTGAAATTTAATGACATATAATTAAATTCAAATTCATATTTGACATAGGGATGACACAAATCCTCACTCATTTGAATACCCTGCACAGCAATTTTATAAAAGCTTAATCAGATGATTCCTCTACATAAACCAAGTGATGGCTACTTATTTACTACCCAATAAATGAAAACTCTTTGCCCTAGCCTAAACCATTCCACAAGTTGGCTCCATTTTACCTAACTACTCTCATTCTCTGTAATTCAAAAATAGATCAGTTGTCTGTCCCACCATTTCAATCTCATTTCCAGGCCCTTCACATCCTAGTCCCTACACTTGGAATGCCCTCTTTTCCGTCTATTCAAACTCTTATCTATTCAAAGTCCATTTCAAGTTGTATGTTTTCACAGTACCCTCTCTGAATTCCAAGAACATTTACACAGCATATGCTTACATTTGCTATTAAGTATCGCTCTTAATACACTTCGCTGCCTTCTCAATTAGGTTCTAAACTTTTTACATAGCAAGAATTATACTAAATGCTTTTCACAGTATTTTCCACAACATGGCACAATTCTTAACACAAAGTAGAAAATAACCCAGTCTTTCTTAATCGAGGTTCTAGATTTAATAAAAGAATTTTACTTCATTTACTTTACTTCATTTTACTTCACTGAGGACATTCTTAAATATTCAGAAATGTCCTTTTTTTCTGAGTGCATAATGTTGCATATAGTATCTACAAAATATGAGATCAGTTTGATGCTACTGTCTTGATCTGTGCTAAGGTACCATGAAGTTTTGCCACAGGTGCTTTTACAACATCACTGTAAATTGTTAGCATATTTAAAAAAGGCAAATAAAGTCTTAGTATTTTTGATAAATGAGTTTGATTTTTTTTTTTGAAGTTTTTTTTTAATGTTTTTATTTATTTTTGAGACAGAGAAAGAGCATGAACAGGGGAGGGGCAGAGAGAGAGGGAGACACAGAATCTGAAGCAGGCTCCAGGCTCTGAAGTGTCAGCACAGAGCCTGACGCGGGGCTCAAACTCACGGACTGTGTGTGAGATCATGACCTGAGCCAAAGTCGGACGCTTAACCGACTGAGCCACCCAGGCGCCCCATGAGTTTGATTTTGTATACTCCCCGAAGTTGTCTCAGTATCTCCTAGAGAGTCAAAGACCATCATTTGAGGGATGCCTGGGTGGCTCAGTTGGTTAAGTGCTCAACTCTTGATTTCAGATCAGATTATGATCTCATGGTTCGTGGGATCAAGCCCCCGTTGGGGCTGTCAACGTGGAACGTGCTTGGGATTCTCTTCCTCTCTCTCTGCCTCTCTCCTGCTTGCACACGCACACACACACGTGTACCCTTTCACTCTCAAAATAAATAAACATTAAACAAACAAACAAACAAAAAACACAAAAAAACAAAGACCCTAATTTGAAAATATCTGCCTTAGGGGCCTTAGGGCTTTAATTATTTTGTAGAACTCCTATTGAGAAGAGTTGCTCCAAAACTATCAAATAATCAACAATGAAAAATGGTGAGCATAATGTGTCAATTTTTTCCAGTTTATTTATTTACTTTGGGGAGGGGGGGCAGGGAGGAAGAGACAGAGACTGACACAGAATGAGAATTCCAAGCAGGCTCTGCACGGGAGCCCAACACGGGGCTTGAACTCATGAATCATGAGATCATGACCTGAACCGAAATCAAGAGTCAGACACTCAACCAAATGAGCCACCCAGGTACCCCTCAAATTTCATCATCATTCTATCTATAAACATAATTTGCCATTTTGAGATGTGAATACTCCTATGATTTTCTTCCTACATAACCAAGTCCTCTCTACGAAGTTCTTTTACCTGTAGTGGCCAATAGTGTTAATTCTATAATTTTCCTATCTGTTCTAGGGTTTTTAAAATACACAAAAGTAGGAAAGCTAATAACCTATTCATTAATACAAAGGTCTCAGAAACAAGTTTTTCTGGTTCCCCTCTTAAAACATAGGAGCATACACCTCTAGACCACAGATTTCACAGCAGAAATATACAAAATAACATAATATTCCTACCTGGAAATCCACTGGGAAACTCTGTAGTCCTCAATCTTTTATCTTTTATTTTTAAAAACTTTACATCCAAGTTAGTTAGCATATAGTGCAACAATGATTTCAGCAGATTTCTTAATGCCCTCCTACCCATTTAGCCCATCCCCCCCCACAACCTCTCCAGTAACCCTCTGTTTATTCTCCATATTTAAGAGTCTCTTATGTTTTATCCCCCTCCCTGTTTTTATATTTTTTGCTTCCCTTCCCTTGTTCATCTGTTTTGTATCTTAAAGTCCTCATATGAGTGAAGTCATAGGATATTTGTCTTTCTCTGACTAATTTCACTTAGCATAACACCCTCTAGTTCCATCCATCTAGTTGCAAATTGTAGCCCTCAATCTTAATGTCTACTTGCCTGTACACTGCTATAGTAAGCTTATAACTCAATTTATTGTTTGATTAAAATAAGTACTGTGAAAAGAATTAGTTACCTGGGTAGGAGATGAAAAACCTGACTTTTATAAAATTAAACCTATTAATAAAAAGTGAAGTTTTATAAATAATGTTTTTTGGGGTGCCTGTGTGGCTCAGTTGGTTAAGCATTCAACTTCGGCTCAGGTCATGATCTCACGGGTTCATGAGTTCGAGCCCCACATCAGGCTCTATGCTGACAGCTGAGAACCTGGAGCCTGTTTCATATTCTGTGTCTCCCTCTCTCTCTGCCCCTCTCCAACTTGTGCTCTCTCAAAAATAAATAAAAACATATAAAAGAATTAAAATAAATAAATAATGCTTTTCTATTAGTTGCTAGCAATAACCTGTCAAATCAACTCTTTCCTAGCATCTATGTATTCTGCAACTTGAAACTTTATCTGAGTTTAGAAAAAACTGCTATCAATACACTAAACCAGAAAAAAAATTTTTAAGTAAATTTAGTTAGTCTATGGACTGTTCTTTATTGTTTGTCATCAAACTTGAGTCACAGTAGTATTACATAGTGAAAAGTCAAACAGAACTCCTGTGTAAGTTATGAAATTTAAATATGTCCTCAAAATTTAACTTACCTAGCAGCTTGAACTGCACTTAACTGAATTCCTTGGTTATCACTTGAAGCATTCTATAAAAAATTAAAACAATTTTTGATATAGATACACAGTAATTAGAAATACAAATGAAGACACGGGAAAACGCTCAACTTACTTGAACAATAGCTTCTAGAGAGGTATTTTGCTGTAAAAAAATTACAGAGAAAACAAAGTTAAAAAGTCACCTTAAAATTCTTTATTTATGTAAAATCTTTCATTCGTAGTTTTATGTTACCAGAATAATGATAACTTACCACTCTATAATCGCCATCTATATCAGAATCTTCACAGATATCTTCATGTGGTACATTCCTTCTCTTTAAGAGATGTTCATCTCTTTTATTCTTAAAAAACAAAAAAATCAGAAAAAGAACTTTAGTTAAATAAAAAGATAGTTTCATACAAAGGTTATGCAATCCTGTCCTACAAAATGAAACAGGAAGTGCCTTTTAAAAGTAAAACGCAAATGAAAAATTAAACCAAATTGTGAATCAAACACTTAAGCAACACTAATTTGAGACCCAAACCCCAAATGCTACATTTTTAATGAACCGTGAACTATATAAAAACAAACTGGAAAACAAAAAATTCTGATTAAAAAAAGATAGTGTACAGTTTAAGCCAGAACCAAACATACATATTTATTTAAAAGTACTAAACCATTTTATACATCATCTGGGAGCTTCTCTTTATCACCTAAAAACAAAGTCAAAGCAAAAGGTGGGCAGTTCAAAATCAGACAGAAATCAACAATTCCTTACAAAAATCAAGGGCCACTTAAATTTCACTTAATATGTGGGGGACAAATTTAAAGATATATATTTCCAACTATAACCCATTTTTCTTTTTTTACAGACATAACTTATTTTAATACTTGAAAAGTTGATGAAATTTGTAAGTAAAATAAGTTCTTTTCAGGGCATATTTACACCTGTAAATAGCAGAATTATTCAGTAAAACTGTATAGTTATGACTTACACTTCATATAAATTATTAAAAATTACAGAAGAAAAACACCACATAAGAATTCATTTATCTCTATTTCTGGATAGTGGACAAGTTGTATCTTGCCAACTTCAATAGCCTAAGTTTAGTCAAAATCCTTCAGTTTTCAAAAGAAAAAGAAATGCTAGGCACATGAGATTAATATACATTTAGTACCTTCCATATATGCTATAATGTTAGAATTATGCTTGGAAGTACCCAATATTAATGACTCACCTTCCTTAATTCAACTACAACTTCATTTCGTTGTCTTCTCATAGTCTACAAGAAATTAAAGAAAAATATGTTTTTAAAAACACCCCAATTTCCATCACCCAGAGAAAACCACTAGTAACATTTTAATGTACATCCCATAATCTTTTCTTCTAGTCATATATGTACATAGCCACATTTTACGCATAATAAAGATCATAGTATATATATATGATTTTCTATATTAGATATAAAATTTTAAAACTGTAGCATTTATAAAAATACAAAGATACAAAGAATAATAGAACCCATAAGCTCGCCTCCCATATGAACCACAACACTTAAGTAATACATGTACAAGGTTAGTAAACTCAACTGCTTAAAAGGAGGGGTGGGGGCATCTACCTGTCAATCCAGGTCTTTCTCTAAAGGTGACCAGTGTTAGATTTACTGTGATTCTGACACACTTATCGATTTATTTTGTCTTCACCTTATTTTTGTTTACTTAATTTATAGAGTTTAGAGCCCTTCCATGGTGGTATATACAAATATCTTCTATTATTATTATTATTATTATTATTATTATTATTAGAGACAGAGTGCACAAACACATGCATTCACTTGCACAGGGGAGGGGCAAGCAGAGACTCTTAAGCAGGTTCCACACCCAGCACCAAGCCTGAAGTGGAGCTGGATTTTGGATCTCACAACTCTGAGACCATGACCTCAGTGAGTCCAAATCAAAAGTAGGAAGCTTACCCAACTGAGTCACCCAGGCACCTCTCTTTTTCGTTATTTCTAATGACCACATAATTTTTTATCACATACTGTAACTATTTTCTTATTCTTTTAATATGAATTTTTCTCATTTTAAACTTACCTAACACATGGATACATGTTCACTGTAAAACATTCAAACCTTCAGATGAACAACAGAAGTTTATGTTCTTTTTGTATAAGTTCCCCTCATTCTTTCTAGTGACTGCATAGGTCAGGGCATACCAAGTAGAAATAGCAAAATCACAAATACTCAGATGTCTAATAAAGATCTCAAACTTATATCCAAAGCCAAACTTTTGATTTTTAACAAACATACATAACTCTATCTGATCTCACATGGTTCATATAGGGAGTGAGACCATGAATTCTTTTATTCTTTGTACCTTTTTATAAGCCTTATGTTACTGTTTAAAAAATTTATGACATATCCAGTATTATAGATCTGCTGATAATTTCAAAGAGATTTCAGTAAATGTCAACTCTATTCTTCCAGATGCACAAACAAAAACTTTAGAGCAATCCTGGATTCTTCTTCTTCTTCTCTCATGTTACACATTCAATCTGCTAACAAATCCTCTGGTTCAACCTTCAAAACTTATCCAAAACCCAACTACATATCACTATCTTCTCTGCCACTACTCTGGTCCAACTCTCCATTATCCTTCACCTAGATTATTGCAAAAGCTTCTTAACTTGTATCCCTCTTTCTGCTCTTGCCTGCCTTCTCCCCCAGTTCATTCTTATCACAACAACCAAAGCAATCCTCACAGGGAATCTTAATTCTTGAATGCCACAGTCTCCTTTGACAGCTGGTGAAATCAATGAACACCTTCCACACGGTGTTTTTAAATACAGATAAGAAATACATAAGGTTACAAAGAAAAGCAAGTATATTGACATACAGTTGTCAAAAATATTTAAGCATGAAAAAACTGTAATATATGTACTTTGTTATTACATTAAACAGGTTCTAGCAGTGAGTCCAACAACTAGTATAATTTCAAAGTGATGATAATAAAGATATCCTGCAAAAATGTTTTACTGGTGGTGACAAAAAGTCACAGGTAACTTTAATAACTGCTGCAGTTTACTGGCTACATTATTAAATGAAGGAAACACTGTTAGAAGTTAGTGAAAAATAAAGATGTAATTTTTTCTAAGTTTCTAGGCCTTCCTGAATTCTACTTATAGACTCCAAGGGAGGAAGGACCCAGTAAAAGAACCCCTTTCTAAAAAGTCAGCCAGATCACGGACTTCAAATTGTATTACAAAGCTGCAATCATCAAGACAGTATGGTACTGGCACAAAAACAGACACTCAGATCAATGCAACAGAATAGAGAACCCAGAAATTTACCCACAAGTGTATGGCCAACTAATCTTTGACAAAGCAGGAAAGAATATCCAATGGAATACAGACAGTCTCTTCCACAAGTGGTGCTGGGAAAACTGGACAGCGACATGCAGAAGAATGAACCTGGACCACTTTCTTACACCACACGCAAAAATAAACTCAAAATGGGTGAAAGACCTAAATGTAAGACAGAAAGCCATCAAAATCCTTGGGGAGAAAGCAGGCAAAAACCTTTATGACCTTGGCCACAGCAACTTCTTACTCAACACATCTCCAGAGGCAAGGGAAACAAAAGCAAAAATCAACTATTGAGACCTCATCAAAATAAAAAGCTTCTACACAGCAAAGGAAACAATCAGCAAAACTAAAAGGCAACAAAAAGAATGGGAGAAGATATCTGCAAATGACATATCAGATAGAGTCAGTATCCAAAATCTATAAGGAACTTCTCAAACTCAATACCCAAAAAAACAAATAATCCAGTGAAGAAATGGGCAAAAGACATGAATAGACACTTCTCCAAAAAAGATATCCAGATGGCCAACTGACACATGAAAAAATGCTCAACATCTCATCATCAGGGAAATACAAATCAAAACCACAATGAGATACCACCTCACACCAATCAGAATGGCTAACATTAACAACTTTTGGTTATGTTGGTGAGGATGTGGACAAAGAGGATCTCTCTTTTGCACTGCTGGTGGGAATGCAAACTGGTACAGCCACTCTGGAAAACAATTTAAAAAAAATTAAAAATACAACTATCCTACGACCCAGCAATGGCATTACTAGGTATTTATCCAAGGGATACAGGTATGCTGTTTTGAAGAGGCACATGCACCCCCATGTTTATAGCAGCACTATCAACAATAGCAAAAGTATGGAAAGAGCCCAAATGTCCATTGATGGATGAATGGATAAAGATGTGGTATACATATACAATGGAGTATTACTCGGCAATCAAAAAGAATGAAATCTTGCCATTTCCAACTACATGGATGGAACTAGAGGGTATTATGCTAAGCAAAATTAGTCAGAGAAAGACAAATATCATATGACTTCATTCATATGAGGACTTTAAGACACAGAACAGACGAACACAGGGGAAGGGAAGCAAAAATAATATAGAAACAGGGAGGGGGACAAAACTAAGAGACTCTTAAATATGGAGAACAGTGTTACTGGAGAGGTTGTGGGAGGGGGGATGGGTTAAATGGGTAAGGGGCACTAAGGAATCTACTCCTGAAATCACTGTTACACTATATGCTAACTAACTTGGATGTAAATTTAAAAAATAAAATTTTTAAAAATCAAAAAAATAGGGGCGCCTGGGTGGCGCAGTCGGTTAAGCGTCCGACTTCAGCCAGGTCACGATCTCGCGGTCCGGGAGTTCGAGCCCCGCGTCAGGCTCTGGGCTGATGGCTCAGAGCCTGGAGCCTGTTTCCGATTCTGTGTCTCCTTCTCTCTCTGCCCCTCCCCTGTTCATGCTCTGTCTCTCTCTGCCCCCAAAATAAATAAACGTTGAAAAAAAAAAAAAAGAAAAAAAAGAAAATAAATAAGAAGTCAGCCAGATGTGATTTCCCTTTTCAAAACTATCAAAGGCTGTCCAGTTTGGAGTAAAAGCCCAGTCATTAAAATGGCTTAAGTCCTCTCAAATCTCTAACCTTAACTGTTTTTCAATTACCACCTTTCAGACCTCAGGTTCTATCATTTTCTTGATTCACTTTGCTGTATCTGCACTAACTTAACTATTCTCCTAACACACTACAAATTTTCTCTGTTCAAGGCCTTCACTAATAGACTCTACAGCAACTCCAAAGAATGGACTCCATGGCCAAACTGCTAGGGTTTAATTTTCAGCCACACTACTTACTAGCTCTCAATGCCTCAGTTTTCTCATCTATAAAATGAGGATAGTAAAAATACCTATTGCATAGGATACTATATAAAGATTGAATAAGTTAATATATGTAAAGGGCTTAAACAGCTCCTGTCACATAGCAATATATGTGTTAGCCATTATTATTACTGCTACTGTGAATTCCTCAGGCTGTAATGCTGTTCCTTCACTATCTGCAGTGCCCACATTCATGTTTGAATCTCTCAGAAGTCACCTCCATGGTAAGGTCTTCCCCTTCCTAACCATCCAGCAACTCTCCAACTGGGTACTCTCTATTCCTCTTCTATGCCTTATTTTTCTCCATATCATTTATCACATTCTAATATGCTATATATAATTTTACTAATTTTTACCCTCTCCCTACTAGAATATAAATTCCATATATAGGGAATAACATAAGGAATAAATATTCCTTCTCAAAATGTATTGGGTAATCTTATATGTACAGAAATCTTTACCTCAATTTTTGACCAAACCAATTTATTCCATCTCTGTTTAAGTGAGTTTTTGATGATCATTTGAGCTTTGATACAGATATGTATTTAAAAAATAACAAAAGAATCAAACTGGACCACTTTCTTAAACCATCCAGAAAAATAAACTCAAAATGGGTTAAAGACCTAAATGTGAGACCTAAAACCATAAAATCCCTAGAAGAAAACACAGGCAGTAATTTCTTTGACATCAACCATAGAAACATTTTACTAGGTACGACCCCTCAGGCAAAGGAAACAAAAGCAAAATTAAACTAGGACTATACCAAAGTACAAAGGTTTTGCACAGCAAAGGAAATCATCAACAAAACAAAAAGGCAACCTACTGAATAGAAGATATTGACAAATGACATATCTGATAAGGGGTTAATATCCAAAATATATAAAAAAAAATGTCTACAACTCAACACCAAAAACGAATAAATAATCCAATTAAAAAATGAGCAAAGGAACTGAATGGACCTTTTCCCAAAGACATACAGATGGCCAACAGACACACGAAAAGATGCTCAACATCACTAACCATCAGGGAAATGCAAATTAAAACCACAATAAGATATCACTTCACATCTGTCAGAATGGCTAAAATCAAAACCACAAGAAAGAATAAGTGCTGGCAAAGATGTGGAGAAAAGAGGACCTGTGTGCACTGTTGATGAGAATGTAAATTGGTGCAACCACTGTGGAAAACAGTATGGAGTCTTCTCAAAAACTGAAAAATATCAATACCATACAACCCAGTAATTCTACTACTATTTACCCCCAAAATACAAAAACACTAATTCAAAAGAATCCAAGCACCTCTATGTTTACTGCAGCATTACGTACAATAGCCAAATTTCGGAAGGAGCCCAAGTGCCCATCAATGGATGAATGGATACAGAAAATGTGGTGTGTATATATATGTGTGTATATACATATACACACATATATATACACACATATATATACATACACACATATATATACATATATATATATACACACACAACAATATTTTTCAGCCATAAAGAAGAATGAAATCTTCCATTTGCAAGGACATGGATGGAGCTAGAGTACAATGCTTAGAGAAGTCAGTCAGAGAAAGACAAATACCATGACTTCATTCATATGCAGAATTTAAGAAACAAAGAAAAAAAAGAGACAAAAAAAGCAAATACAGAGAACTGCTGGCTGCCAGAGGGAGGTGGCTGACAGGTGAAACATGTTAAGGGGATTAATGTACACTTATCAGGATGAGCACTGAAAAGTATATAGAATTGTTGAATCATTATATTGTACACCTGAAGCTAATATAACACTGTATGTTGATTATGTTTGAATAAAAAAATAAAAACCAAAATCCCTGCCAACTGTTTTCCAAACTGGTTGTATAACTGTCCATCCCAGTAACAGTAGAGTTTCCTTCACATTTTTATCAATATTTGAAATGGTCAGTCTTTTTCATGTAGCCATTTTAATACATATGTAGATGTTTCATTTCCCCACATGATTAATGATACTGAACTTCTCATGTGTTTCTTTTCTATCTTATATTTTCATTCAGAAAGTCCTTCTGAATCTTTTGCCCTTAAAAAAATGCCAAGATCAAAAAAATACAAATAAGGCTGCAAAATGAATAAAAATACTTGGCCAAGTACTATCATAAGAATTTCAACATTCACTATCTTTTAATTATTATAGCCTTAAGAGATAAAAACAACAACCACAACCACAAAACATTTCTTTCTTTTTATAAATAAGGAAACCGAGGCCTTAGAGAAGTTAAATTACTTAATTGGCCAAGGCCACACAGCTATAGTGGGACAGCTAGGATCAGAATTCGGACAGCCTCATACAAAGCCAATTAACCACTAAGCCATACAGTTTTCCTCAAGTCTTAAAATCAAATACAGTTCAAGCCAATTTTAGAGCCTATGGCTCATACTAAAGAAAAAGCACTATCATGAAGACCGTGGGCTTTGCACTGTCTCACAATACAATAGCAATAAACAATTCTGGTAAACAACAACAAAAATTTGGTCCTAAAAAATTAGGTCCAATGTCTCACAGACAGAAAATAAAACTGTAAACTGTACTCCTTAACAGATTATACAATAGACTTCTGAGGGACTGATATTTGTGGTCAAAAAAGGTTTTAATAAAAACTAGTAAGGTATTCCACCTAATAAATAAGCAGAATTAAGTTATAATGGGCTTTAACTTCTTTTCAATAAAGCAAAATATTGCACAAAAAATAAAATATTAAATATACACTATTACACAAATATTTTATTTACACTCAAAGAATTTTTCCCATTACAGTACATCTTATTAAATTTGGAGTTTCTGATAATTTGGAACTATTAATAAAGGATTTATCAAACCAATTTAACACTTTAGTAGTGACACAAGCCTTAGGCTACTACTACCGACAGAAATTTATTTACAAAATAGGAGATTTGACAATCTATTACACAGCAAGAGAGCAAGAAAGAATTTTCTTCTCTTGAGAAAAAGCTATTACCTTCAAGGTAAAGAGAAGACTGAATGAACTAGTAGAAAGACTTCCTATGCACCAGTATGGCAGCATTTACCCGTTTTTTATTGCAAAAAAACCATGTCTTAAAAGTGGAATTAGATATTTAGACAATTACAAGTCACAACTCCATCTCAAATAAAGGACTTTTATTTCTCTGGGGCCCCATGAAAGGGGTATAGAAGGCTTATTTTTCTAAGTCTTATCTTAAAGAGTTTTCATATACTACATGCAAATATAATAGTTGTGATATCACATGACTTACACTGATGCAGTGAGCTGTCAATTAGAATTCCAAAAGGCTGACAAACTGGCCAAAGACTTATTTATAGGCCAAAGAGCTATCTAAAGGACAAAGGCAGTCAATGGGGGGATGGGGAGAGAAGCAGAGAAAGGCTGAGTAAGGAGTATAGTTTAGGCAGATAACCCAGAATTTTTATATTTCTTTGCTTGTAATAAATATAGTTACAAAATCCTATATTCAGGCAAAAGGGGACAAGAAATTGTCAAAAAAAATTCAAACAAGTGAATCTTACAGAACACAAGATAATTTTTTAATTTAACAAATTAAAAATAGTTATTTATGATAGTGTTCATCACTATCATAATTCTAGGGATTAAACACCTTCCTCTTATGAGAACAGGGTTCAGTACTTCCTTTTCCAATTTATAGCTATTTGATTTCTAACTAGTGCCTACTTAATTTCTAAGTCACTTTTTACCAATGTATAGTTTTTTTAAAAAAAACTCTAAAAACTAGTAATTTAAGATGTGATGATGTTATACTATATGAAATTTTAATACCTTAAATTTTGAGTAAAATATGAGGGTTTAGATTAATTAGTAAGGACTCAACTCACCTCACTGAAGAAAAATTCTAAAGTTGGTCATACAGAAGATATGGCATATAATGCTGTGATTTTATTTTATCCAGCCTATCTTGATACCCCAGGGATGTTAACATAGCACCAAAAAAAAAAAAAAAAAAAAAAAAAAAAAAAAAAAAAAACACACCAAGAGAAAATAAAAAGTTAAATGATTAATCAGGCATGAGATATTTTGTGGGGTGATGGGATATATTCTATAACCTGGATTGTAGTAATGGTTGCAAAACTATGAAAATTTACTAAAAATCACTGAACTGTACACTCAAAATGGGTTTTAAGCAAAATAAATTACATCTCAATAAAACAATTTTTAAAAAGTTATACATACACAAACATACATAACCTTCCCCTCCCCTTGTAGCATGAGATTCTACAGTATTATTATTTACAGCCTGCTGGGAAGCATTCACTCAATCATTCAAATATTTATTAATCACCTACTTGTCAAGCACTAGAAATACAAAGGCGGATCAGAGATAGCATTATCAGTGGCTTTAAGGTGGCAGTTCTTATGACAGAAAAATATAATTTAATAAAGTCTAACATTTTGCAAACATTTGGTGCCAAACACCATTTAAAACACATTACTTGACTTTACTCATCTAATAAATGTGTTATGCATGTACTGTTTTTGACAGTAAAAAGTTTAAAGTAAGCGAAGAAAGACTGAAGATGAAATATAAGCTGAATCTTTAAGAATAAATGAAAACTGATCTAGAGACAGGCATTCCAGGTAGAAAATATAGCATATACAAAAAGAGAGGATTGTAAAAGATGGTGCACGCAGGATCTGTTGAATAATGTCAGAAGCCAGAAATGGAAAAGTAGGCAAGGAACCAAATCAATCACATCATATAAAGCTAACCTACACAACAGTTCAGAGAAAAGCAATTTACTGGCGTTTTCAACCCAAATGATCATCACATCTTAAACATACCTGGTAGGTACAACAGTTGTTCGACCCAATAAATATGGTAAACCAAATGCTAAAATGTGTAACTACAAAAGTCTGTTTTCCCATTCCTTTCCTATTTCTACCTCCTTTCATTTCCACTTGCTGATCTCTCCAGGAGGAGTCATCATGGTACTTATCCATGCCTTTGCTAAATATGTATGCTGGCAAATAAATTCCAATTATACATTTATGACAATAAAAGGGACATTAAAAAAATTTTTTTTCAATATTTATTTTTGAAAGAAAGTGTGAGTGGCAAAGGGGCAGAAAGAGAGGGAGACAGCATCCGAAGTAGGCTCCAGGCTCCATGCTGTTAGCACAGAGCCTGACGCAGGGCTCGAACCCATGAGCTGTGAGATCTAAAAGGGACATTTTAAATGCTTAATGTTAAGTGCTTACTAAAACAGCGATTTCTCAGAGATAGTATTTATTAATAGTAGTAAAATTCTAATTAGCACCACTAGCGATGGGCAAGTCTTCATAAGAGAATCATATTCTTACCTCTAACAAATAAAAAGATAACTCAAGACTGAGTGTAAGTCTGAAAGTAAATTCAACAGGAGGCCAGATTTAACTGTGGCAAGCTACAGTAACAGTTTTTAAAAAGAATTCTACTAAAAATAATAATACTTTAAAATGATCCACATCTAGGGGTGCCTGGATGGCTCAGTCGGGTAAGCGTCTTACTTCGGCTCAGGTCATGATCTCACAGTTCATGAGTTCCAGCCCCGCATCAGGCTCTGTGCTGACAGCCCGCTTTGAATTCTGGGTCTCCCGCTCTCTCTGCCCTGCCCACCCCCCACACTCACATTCTCTCTCTCTCTCAAAAATAAAAAACATTAAAAAGAAAATTTTAAATGATCCACATCTAAATTATAAGCACTGAAATAATTAGTGCATAATTATAATTTAAAAATCACAAAAAACGTTAAGAAATTATTAACAGTTGTTAACTCCAAGGAATGGGGTTACAGTAGCTTCACTATCTAATATTTGAACAATAGGGAAATGTATTAAATTCAGAAGTTATACATATCTCTTTGGAAAAGTCAGAAAATAAAGAACAGAAAAAAATTGCATTTCTAGTTTTTTATATTCACCTATTTTGTACAAGACACACACACACACGTCTTTGGTGTCATACCCAAGATATCACTGTCCAATCCAATGTCATGAAGTTTTTGTCCTGTTTTTTTCCTAAGTTTTGTTTTAGGTCTTATGTTTAGGTCCTTGATCCATTTTGAGTTTAGTTTCTAGTATATGGTGTTAGGTAAGGGTCCACCTTCATTGTTCTGCTTGTGGATATCAAAATTTCTCAGCCCCATTTGTTGAAAAGATGGTCTTTTACCACTGAATGGTCTTGGCACTGTTGTCAAATATCTCTCACATTAAAAAAAAAAAAATCTTACATGCAAGAGTTTATTTCTGGGCTCCCTATTCTATTCCACTGGTCTATGTATGACTTTGTGTCAATACCACACTGTCTTGAATACTATAGCTTTGGAGTAAGTTTTAAATTAGGAAGTGTGAGACCTCCCCAACTTTTGCCTTTTTCAGGATTGTTTTGGCTATTCAGCGTTCCTTACAATTCCATATGGACTCTTCTATTTCTACAAATAACACCACTGGGATTTTGATAGAGACTGCATTAAATCTGTAGATCACTTTGTAGACACTTAACAGTAAGTCCTCCAACCTATGAACATGCGATGCCTTTCCATTTATTTGTGTCCTCTTTAATTTCTTTCAGCAATGTTTTGTAATTTTCAATGTAAAAGTCTTTTACTTCATTGGTTAAGTTTATTCCTAAGTATTTTACTCCTTTTGATGTTACTGTAACTAAATATGTTTCTCACTTTCCTTTACAGATTGTTCCTCAGGAGTGTATGCTGATTTTACATCCCGTAACTTTGCTGAATTGTTAATTACTGCTAACATTTTTTGGGGAGGATCTTTAGAGTTTTCTACATAAAAAGATCAAGCCATCTACAAACATAGTTTTACTTCTTCCTTTCCACTTTGGATGCTTTTTATTTCTTTTTTCTTGCCTAACTGCTCTGGCTAGGACTTCAAGACTATGCTGAACAGAATTGGTAGAAGTGGGCATCCTTGTCTTATTCTTATTCTTACAGGAAAAGCTTTCACTTATCATTGAATATGTTGTCTGCTGGTGTTTTTCATATTTGATCTTTATTATGTTGAGGTAGTTTCCTTCCATTCCTAGTTGAGGGTTTTTATCATGAGGGAGTACTGATTTTTGTCAAATGCTTTTTCTGTATCAATGGAGATCATGTGTGGTTTTGTTCTTCATTCTTGTTAATGTGTTATATAGTACACTCATTTTCATATATTGAACCATTACATTACATTCCAGGAATAAATCCCACTTGGCCACAGTATATAATCCTCTTAATATGCTGTTGAATTGTTTGCTACTTTTTTGAAAATTTCTGCCAACACTATTCATCAGATATCGATCTGCAGTTTTCTGGTAGTGTCTTTGGCTTTGGTACTAGAGTAATGCTGGCCTCATAGAATGAATGTTAAAGTATTCCCTTATCTTCAGTTTTTTGAAAAAGTTTAAACAGGATCTGTGTTAATTCTTTAAATGTTTGGTAGAATTCACCAGTGAAGTCCTCTGAACCTGGGCTTTTCTTTGTTGGGGGATTTCTGATTAGTGATTCAATCTTTTTACTAGTTATAGGTCTGTTTAGATTTTCTGTTTCTTCAAGATTCAGTCTTGGTACGTTGTATGTTTCTAGCAATCTATCCATTTCATCTAGGTTATCCAATTTGTTGGTGTATAAGTCATACATACCCTTTTGCAATACTTTTCTCTACAAAACACACAAGTGAAAACATTACCTTACATGAGGAAATACTAAATGTGGGTACATAAATAACTACTCTAAGAGTTCAATGAGTGATCAATACAAATTGTTGATGAGGAAAATCTGTATGCCACACTCTGTGATGAGAATTTAGAGTAGTATACAAAATAGACAAAGTCCATATTGAACCGACGCCTCCAATTCAACTGAGGCTTCAGTGCAACCTAGAAATATAAATCAGAAATGGCAAAGTAAAAGGAAAACAAGAAGGTGTTTCCAAGGGATCCACTAAAAGCAAAGATAAGACAAGCAAAACTGAGTGTTAAAGTTAAGGTGGATTTACCTGCCCAAGTGGCAGAAGAGTCTAAGATGAAGTTATACAAATGGGGGAATTATAAACTAAAAAGGTAAGAATTTAAAAAAAAATTTTTTTAATGTTTATTTATTTCTGAGACAGAGAGAGACAGAGCATGAGCGGGGGAGGGGCAGACAGAGAGGGAGACACAGACTCCAAAGCAGGCTCTAGGCTCTGAGCTGTCAGCACAGAGCCTGACGCGGGGCTCCAACTCAAAAACCGTGAGATCATGACCTGAGCTGAAGTCGGTCGTTCAACCGACTGAGCCACCCAGGCACCCCAAGAATTAATTTGCTGTTTAGTGTTTGCCCCTTCCCTAGTATTTATGTAGGAAACACTCAGATATCTGCTAAACCGAACTGACAGCCTGAAATACGTGACTTATTAAAAAATTTTGACTGACTTTATAGACAACAGAAATTCATTGAAGTAATGGTGTTCTGGGAAATCTACTGAACTTAGTGAATCCCAACAGTTCTCATCCAGGGAGATTTTCCCAGTCAGGGAACATTTGGCAATTTCTGGAGACAATTTTGGCTGTTAACACTGGGAGGGAGCATGCTACAGGCATCTAATAGTAGGGGCAAGGGATGCTGCTAAAACATCCTACAATGCACAGAATGGTTCTCCCACAACAAAATATCATTTGGCCCAAAGTACCATTAGTGTCAAGGTGGAGAAACTTGGCTGTATTCTACTATGAGTTATTCTCATAAGAACCCAAATTAAGTCCAAATATATTTGAAAAGCTGTACACAAGGAAAAGGAAACATTCTAAAAGATTAATAGCAGTAAGATTATGGAAGATTACTTTATTTTCCCATTTTTCTGAAAGACTTCTATAATTACCATGCCATTACCATTTCAAGAGACAAAAATTACCTTGACTTAAAAAATTTTTTGATTTAGCCATCAATTCTAATCAGAGTGCACACACACATCTTTTTTTAAGTTTCATTTAATTCCCTCAAGTATTTACTTAAGTGCCACTTACATGCCAGGCCCTGTAATGAGAATTAAGAAAAGAGTGGTATACAAAACAGACAAAGATTGTACTCTCACAGAGCTTCTAGTCTGATGGGAGAAATTAATAGTGAGTGAACCCACTAACAAATTATCATCAATGTTCCTAAGAAAAACAACAAGGGGGGTTAAATTTCAATTAGCTCAGTGGGGGGTGGGGAGTTGGGAGGATGGCATTTCTAAGTAAGTTACATTGAAGACTCAAAAGAATGAGAAATAACCAAGCAGTGAAGGAAAGGGGATGCAGAAAGGGGGTGAAGAAAGCATTCAGATAGACCAGCATGTGTGAAGAGCCTAAAGAGGAGAGAGCTATTGAAGTGTTAGAGTTCAAAAACTGAAAAGAAGATGAGAGTATAATAACTAAGGGAGAAAATAAAGTGACAGAGGTAGGAGAAATACATAGGGACCAGATGTGGCAAGGCCTTGAAAGTCTCAGTAAAGAGTTTGGAAGCTAAATGTGGTGGGAAGCTACTGAAGCAGAGGAGGGGCATCATTTCATTTTTTAAAAGAACCATGCTGATTGTTTTATGAATTGGACAAGAGCAAAAGCAGAAATAAGGCAATCACTGTGGAGATGAGATTAATAATGAGGTAAATCATGTGCCCCAGATTTTTAACAGTGAGTAGAAAGTTAACAGAAAAGTAAGAATGGAGTGACATTAGCTAAATAATGTCATACTTACAACCCTGTCTAAGAGAAATTTCTCTTTCCAGGGATGCTGCTGCAGAAGCAAGCAAAGGCTGTTTTTATCATGTGACATCCCCCCTTTCACATCACTGCTGACTGGGGTGGGGTGAAGGGAAAGCACTTGACTCAGGAAAAGCCAATCCATAAGCAGGCCAGTAAAAACAATCTGTTTCATCTTGGGCAGAGCTGTATTAGCTCAGATTCTCTCAGTAATTGAACACAAAACTACATAAAGACTAATAAGACCATTGATATCTGGGAAAAATAAAACTTAGCAACTGGGTTAGTGGCTGGCAGAGCAGCACAAAGAGTATCCATGAATTCCTACCACCAAGACACTCTTACCTGAGGTATGCTGCATAATGTGAGAATTGGCTCCTTAATTTTCCTAACATCCCACCTTATTTGACCTGGTCCGAATAAAAGGTGTTCTCTGCATTCTTAAAAGCTTAATCAAAGCAAGTACCTATTAGGTGAATTTTAATTTTACAGTAATTGAGGTTAAAAAAATTTATTAAGCTTTCCTAATGGCATACAGTTATTAAAATGTAACCCTAGGTCTTTCCACTCTAAAAATCCAGCATTTCCACAAACCTCAAAGGAAGAGTTACTGGACAGTAAACATTTAGGATGTCTTTTCTGTTCATGTTTGGGGCGAATTTGAGTTTAGGAAAGAAAGATAAGAGATCTACCACAACACCAGCTCAATTTATGTTAGGTTGAATATCCCCACAGGGTCAGTTTAGAGCAGGAATCTGAGAAATCTTGACTTGCTAGAATGTAAACTCCATGATAATTTAGCCAGTGTTATTCATTATTCTATCCTCACTGCTTACAACAGAACCTCAGACACAGGAACTGAATAAATATTTGCTGAACAAATAAATTCAACACAGAGAAGGGCAGATGGAGAAGTCAGTAAAAAAGAGATAACAGGAGTTCACCTGTGACCCTTCGTTAGTGGAACATTGTCACAGTCCCTATTTACTTCTAGTAAGCTTTTTTAAAAAGACATACAGCTTTATTGAGATATAATTCACACACCATACAATTCACTTAAAGTGTACAATTCAGTGGGTTTTTTTAGTATAAAGTTGCACATAAACCACCATCTAATTACATCTAATTACTGTCTTCACCATAAAAAGCCCCCATACCCATTAGCAGTCATTCTCCATGTGCCCCTTGTCCCAGGCCTTGGGAACTATTAATGCACTTTCTGTCTCTATGTGTTTGCCTATCCTGGACATTTCACATAATCGAAATTATAGAGTATGGGATCCTTTATGACTGGCTTCTCTCAGGTAGCATAATACTTTCAAGGTTCATCATGGTATAGCATGCAGTGGTACTTCATTCCTTTTTATGGCAGAATAGTATTCCATTGTATGTATAGACCGTATTTTGTTTAGCCATTCATCAGTTGATGGACATTTGGGTTGTCTCCGTTTCAGCTACAATGGATAATGCTACTAGGAACATTCATGTACAAGTTTTTGTGCAGACACTTGTTTTTAAATCTCTTGGGTGTTATACCTAGAGGTGGAATTGCTAGGTCACATGTTAACTGTGTAACTTTTTGAGGAACTGCCAAACTACATTCCAAGGTGGAATGCACCATTTTACATTCCAATCAGCCATGTATGAGGGGTGCCCTTTCTCCATATCCTCACCAACACTTTTTATTGTTTTTGTTTACTTAATTTTCATACTTAAAGAACCCCTTCTAGCAGGTTGAAATGGTATCTCATTATGGTTTTGATCTGCCATTTCCCTAATGAGTAACGATGTTGGTCTTTTTGTATTTGTTTATTGGTCCTAATTAAGCTTTTCCATCATTTGAGGACAATACTATTTTAAAGCAGGAGAACAAAAGGGAACTGGGAAAAATTATTCAAGACATCAAGAGAAAAAATGTGAACACTCAAAATTTTGGAGAAAACAGTTGATCAACAATGAGTTCAATTTTATAGATACGCTTGTAATACAACAAACATTCCCACATAATATTCAAAGGCAAAATAAGGAACCATTCTACATCTGTATTGAATGGTGCTGCTTTATAATTTTGTCTTCAGTAAATTTTTTCTTCCTTTCTTACTTACTCTTAACAGACCCCTCGTTCTTGTGACAAATCTGAGGGTTAAGTGAAATTACCAACATCCCTCCCCATCTACCATATACACACACACACACACACACACACACACACACATGGACACATGACATGTGACTTTTTGCTGGCCAATCACAGAACCATATTTCTCTACCCAAAGTGATTGAGGCATAAGCATGCAATCAAATCTTGATCAATCAGTCTTCCCTAGACTTTCACTAGAACTCTTATCACAATTAATGTCAGTTGTGGCCCTGGACTTACTGGGTTATGAAAGCTTATGTTTCAACTAATGTGAACTGGGTTTCTTTTCCCTAAAACATAACTACATAGTATAAAAATGAGCTCTCTCGACCTAAAGCTATTAGACTTAACTTTTCACACTAACAACATTATGAAGAAAGAGTTCAGGGTATCCTTAAAGCCACTATTTAGAGTAAAAAAAGACTGGGTTTCATACTTACTAAAGAACCAAGAATAATGTAACAATTACTTGAAAATATTAAGACTATATTTTGCTTGCTTTTCTGGACCAGCAACAGCTGAAAGTGAGTACAAAGGACCAGGGTAAAAAGGCAGGATGGGTGGCAAAGACGATAGGGTCATTCAGTACAACCAAGCAGACACTACTTGTAAAGCTATCAGGATATAATTACCATTAACTAAATAAATTTATGTAATACCTACTTTAAGGAATCACAAAGACATTCTATAAAAACTAAAAGAAGTACTTGGGGTGCCTGGGTGGCTCAGTCTGTTCAGCATCAGACTCTTGGTTTCTGCTCAGGTCATGATCTCATGGTTTGTGAGTTTGAGCCCCACACTGGGCCCTGTGCTGACAGCCCAGAGCCTGCTTGGGATTCTCTCTCCCTCCCCATCTCTGCCCCTCCCCACTTGCTCTGTCTCTCTCAAAATAAACTAAAAAAAAAAAACAAAAACAAAACAAAAAAACTAAAACAAGTATTATGAATAAATACTGAGCAACTAAACTTTTTTTTTCAATTACATTTCTTTATTTTTGAGAGGCAGAGACAGAGCACCAGCGGGGGAGGGGCAGAGAGAGGGAGACACAGAATCCAAAGCAGGCTCCAGGCCCTGAGCTGTCAGCACAGAGCGCAACGCAGAGCTCGAATGCACAAAACGTGAGATCATGACCTGGGCCAAAGTCAGACACTCAACCAACCGACTGAGCCACCCAGGCGCCCCGGAACTAAACTTTTCATAAAAGAATAGGATGGGGTGCCTGAGTGGTGCAGCTGGTTAAGCGTCTGGCTCTTGCTTTCAGGTCAGGTCATGTTGTCACAGTTTGTAAGATTGACTCCCACAATGGGCTCCGTGCTGACAACGTGGAGTCTGCTTGGCATTCTCTCTCTCCCTCTCTCTGCTCCTCCCCTACTCACCAGCTCTCCCTCTCAAAAATAAATAAATAAACATTAAAAAAAAAAAATAGGAAACTGAGAATATGATTTGCTTTCCAATATTAAAAATATGTCTACCACCAAATTATAAAACACCATATTATCTTAGGATTCTGACTTTTGTTAATAAAAGTTTAATAAAATACAGGTTTCTCAAAACAAATTATTGAAATTGTAATTTATGTCAGGTTTCATGTACAGTAAATTTACGGTAAAAGTGACAGCCAATAAAATTTTGTTCTAATAGTAAATACACAGTAATAGAAAAAGCTTAGATTTTAAATAGTCAAGCTACTCTTATATCACCAGCATGTCTATCACCTTAAGTCATTTTTCATCACAGGTACTAAACACTGTGAATTAGAACTATTTTCTGATTAAATTTACAATCTTGTGGAAAAACAGTTACAAACTACATAAAGTATTTACTAACCTACTTACAACACAGAATTAAAGAAATGAAGTCAGAAACTAGTAATTTTGCCACAATTTGGTTGAAGCACACAGGAGAAAGGCTTTCACTTGAGTGCTAATGAAGGGAAAAGGAAGCCTTCCCCAATTTATGTGATATGATTTGAGTTATGGTACACAGTGGTAAAAAAGGAACTGCAAACAAAATATTATTCTGACAGGGAACACAAGGGGTTATCTGGATAAAATGAACGATGAAGCAAGCTGGAAGAAATTTTAAAAAAGCCTCCATTCACTCTGCATATACTATATGCCAGGCACTATTAAGCATTTAAATGGTTTAGAAAGATTAAGTTAACTTCCATAACTATTAAATGGAAGAAACAGGGTTCATGTCCTGGTGTGACTCTATAGTCCATGTTCTTTAACTGTGATACTACGAAGTCTTTTAAGAGCTTTATTAATTAAAAGTGACAGTCACCTCTTACAGAAGTAACGCTAATCAACAAAGACAACAGTACTCAAAAGTGTTATCAATAGGTCCCTGTGGGGACATTGGAAACCTTTTCAGAGGGTCCACAGATCAAAACTATGTTCATCTTACTACTAATATTATCGTGCTAATATTTGCACTGCAGTGCAATGCAGCGGGTGAAACTGCTGGTGCTTGAGCATGAATTAAAGGCAATGTCACCAAGCTGTATAAGTACTCACTGTATTTCAGTCAAAAAAAAAAAAAAGAAAAAAATCCAGTTCACTTAATGTCCTTGATTAAACAGTAAAAAAATTACCTTTATTAAAAACCAGACTTTCTAAAATTTTGTGATAAAATGGGGATTACACATAAACCTCTTCTGCAAAATACCCACTTCTGCCATACGAGGACTGTCTCAAGGAGAAAGTTTTTGTGAGCTTGATTTGCAAACTGAACTAGTCATTTTTTTCATGGAACACCATTTTTACTTGAAAGAACGACTGACAGACAAATTATGGCTATTCAGACAGAGTCTGGCAGATGTTTTCACAAAAATGAGCAAAGTGAGCTTATGGCTTCAAGGGAAACAACTACAGAGTTTCTTGCTAATGATAAAATTTAGGCTTTCAAATGAAAATAAGAATTTTGGAAAACCTGTATCCACCACTGTGAGCTTCACAAATGTCTAATATTTAAGATTTTTCTGATAACCTATTTGGTGACACTAACTGACAATAATTGTGAATTTTCATTATATAATAAAATGTGTCAGTATTTGGAAGATCTATATAATTCTGTGAACTAATATTTTCCAAATGACCAATACATGCTGTTACAAAATCAGGCATGGGCAAAAGATACATTCCAGGTGCAAGACAGACCTATAAATTCTAACATAACAGAGTATGAAAGGTTCACTGATGTGGCTTCAGATTCCATATTGCAACTAACCCTTAAGAAACTATTTTGTGGAGTTATTGTATAGAATCAAAAACAAAAATTTCCATAATTATCTGAAAAGCCTATTAAAACATCCTCCCTTTCCAACTGCCTATCTGTGTGAAGTTGGATACTCTTCATAAACTTCAACCAACATTAGCACAAAAGACTGAATTCAGAAACAGACATGAGAATCCAACTATCTTTGCTTGTCCCATACACAAGATACACTTCAAAAAAAGTTAAACATGGTCATTCTTTTCACCAAATTTTTTGGGTTTTGGGAAATAAGTTATTTTTCATTAGAAATTTATGTTTCTATAAAATAGTTTCATGATTTTTTAGGAGTCAATATTTTTTAAAATTCTTAGTTTTAATTTCTGAAATGATAAATGTTGATAGAAACCCACAAACAAAGCTCTTTGAGGTTCTTAATTTTTAACAGCATAAACACATCTTATGCTCCCAAAGCTTTTGAACTGAGGCCCTTAGAAGCACATACAGTATATACCTGTCCTTATTTAACAGGTGCCAATACAGAGGTTGTTCTCACATTAACTGTAAAAAAACCAGGAGTCTCCCCTAGCCCTTTTACTAAATCTAAATAGCCTATAAATGTGTTCTCTAGAGTTTAAAGGTCACATTAGATATACTATTTCCAAAACTCTCTTTGGGAGAAAAGGAAACACTTATTGAATATCTACTATACCCATTTGACTATGCTTTTACATATAGCCTTTTAATCAACTTTCAGACCTGTATGAAGGCTGAGAGAAGTTAAAGACAAGTAATATGGTATGGTATAAATAGTACACACTTTACTTTGACATGTACCTGAATTAAAATCATTCCTTAAATGTGATGCTATTAAGTCACTTAACTGTAGAGATTTTTCTTCTTTTTTAAAAAAAAATTTTTTTTTCAACGTTTATTTATTTTTGGGACAGAGAGAGACAGAGCATGAACAGGGGAGGGTCAGAGAGAGAGGGAGACACAGAATCGGAAACAGGCTCCAGGCTCTGAGCCATCAGCCCAGAGCCTGACGCGGGGCTCGAACTCACGGACCGCGAGATCGTGACCTGGCTGAAGTCGGACGCTTAACCGACTGCGCCACCCAGGCGCCCCTGAGATTTTTCTTCTATAAAATGAATAATTAATTCCTACTTATTAGACTGAGAGAAATGAGAATACAATTAAAAGCATATACAGTGTGTGCTCAGAAGTCAGTTCCCTTCAATCATACTTCTCTGCTCCAAAACTAAACCAGCAACTACCAAAATCATCATTCAAGGTTAGACTTGACCACAAGTTGTCATTTTATCACTATAGGCCTTAATTAAGTATATGAATGCTGCTCCAGAAAACACTTAAAAATATTCTGAGGACCCACAGTCACTAACAGGTATTAGACATCAATGCCTAAAAACTACCTACACATTTCTTCTAAAGTAATTTCATTCTTTTACAGCTAAATCACTCCTAAAATTCTGCCCAATCTTGTATATTCATTTGACTATGAAAAACACAGACATTTTGATATCTCAGAGAAGATTATCAATGAAGCGATTCTGAAACTGACTGTCTTATAAACCAGGAAAGCTGGCAGGAAGCACAAAAACAATTATTTAATTCCTAACTATACTTCCATCAGATGTTTCATATTGTCACATGCTTGGACTATTATATGAAAAATTAGACAGTAGTTATTTTAAGTATAGTAAATATGTTCCAAGATTTGTGATGAGAGAGGTCAGTCTCTAAAAGTTAACAAGACTTAATAGCTTAACAATGCTTTTCACTCTGTACAGTTACAAACTACCAAAGCCATTTAACAACAACAAAATAGCTTGCCAACCAAACAACTATTTATTTCTAAAGTTCAAGCTGACTTCATACTTTATGTTGTGTGGACAATCACAAGTTTACAATCACATAACATTTTATTATTCTTTAATATTTAGGGTTTTTTTAATTGTGTTTTTATAAGATCTAATTATTTTCTAACAGAATTTATGCTCTATTAGGCCCTGGATACTCTCAGAACTTGTATAAAAATCATGCAGATTTATTGGAAAGTCTACAAAAGAGTCGACCCTCTACTTTTAAAACCTAAACTAGATGAGCTTAATTTGCTATATTTTGACATATACTTTATTTGAAATTTGCATTCAGTGTACTCTATGGTTACTTTTCTTAAACTAATAATGATCCTTTGCCACACTGCAAGAAAGCATCTGAGTCTTGAATGTTACCTGAGATTCCTATAAATTATTTTACATGGATACTGACATATGCTTTCTTTAATGCTTTTGTGTTTCAAGAAGTTAGCATGACCACATTTTGGAACAGCCAGAATGGTAGGATGAAAGGTAAGAATCAGTGTCGTATTTAAATCTCTAAATCAGTTTCAACTTCTAAAACTTAGAAATTATGACTTTAGAAGGGTCAATAATTCCCTGTGGCCAAACTGCCCTTCAATGAGCAATTACAGATCCCTACCTTAAAAACTTTCCCTGTTAATTATAAGTTCAATGTAACTTAAATTCTGTGTGGACACGGAGGAAAAACAAAGAGCCAACTGCAAACTAGGGAATAAAAGAATCAATTACAATGAATCCTATTAAGTCACCCTAACCCCCTAGCAGAACAGCTAAAAGAGATAAAATGCTCAGAGAACTGCTAGGCATCTTCCTAACATTAACCCATTAATTTTCACAACACTCATGAAGCAGATGTTAAGTACCTCTAGTTTTACAGATGAGAGACTCATAAACCTGACTCTCTCAAGGTCACACACAAATTTACAGAATATGAGATTGCACTAAACCCTAAAACTTTGTACCCTATTAATTTCAAATCAAACAGTGTTAGATCAAACTGAAAAGTGGTACAATTATCTCATTCTATATGCTATTCTATTTCTGTGCTGTCCAATAAGACAGCCAATAGCCTCATGTGGTTATTAAGCATCTGAAATGTAGCTAGTCCAAACTGAGATATGCTTTAAATGTAAAATACAAACCAGATTTTGAAGACTCTGGATGAAGAGAATATAAAATATCTCAATATTTTTTTACATTGCTGATGTTATATTGGTATTCTGGATGTACTGGATTAAACAAAATGTATTGACTAGCACTGGTCTATACTTCTTCATTAAAAACCTCCCAGTGAAACAGATGACATCATTAAGACCTAAACCAAAAAGCAGTATTTTCTTAGAAACCGTTGTAGCAAAACATAGTAACCAATTTGTAGGGGAAGATTATGGGCATAGTAATTGTTCTGAGGCACAGACATATATGTAATTAATAAATACACAAAACAGGCCATTCTAGTGTTCTCCAAGGATAATAAAAGATGTTTCTATCTCACTACAGGTGATGTGACTAAAGAAGTGAGGAGAAAGTATGATTTTCCATTAATGTCATTTCCTTAGGTGGAAAAGTGAAAATATCACTTTCCTTTTGTACACACATGGTTATTAAAGTTACCAAAGGATGCATTTAAGGCACTATAAACTTCTCAAAAATATTTGGTTAATTTACATTTATTTAAAATTTTTTTTATTTCAGAAAGAGAGCATGGAAGGGAGGGAGAGGGGAAAGAGAGAAAGAAAGAAAGAGAGAGAGAGAGAGAGAGAGTGTGAGAGAGAGAGAAGAGAGGGATTCTCAAGGAGGCTCCACACTCAGCAAGGAGCCCAATGTGGGGTTTGATCCCACGAGCCTGGGACTGTGACTTGAACCAAAAGCAAGAGTTGGATGCTCAACTAACTGAGCCATCCAGGTGCTCCTATTTATGGTTACTTTTAAAAATCACTCATAATATTGTTTGAATAGAGACAGCACAATCTGACTAAATAAGAGATTCACGATAAGAGGAAACATCAATTTACCAAAACAAACAAACAAACAAAAAGTCACTTTAAACATTTTGGCAATCCCAAGAAAGGTTACACATAAAGTCACCCTATGATCCAATTAATTCCACTCTTAGTATATAACCAAAAGAAATGAAAACACAGTTCCTCACAAAATGTGTAAGTAAATGTTCATAGCAGCATTATGAATAATAGCTACAAAGTGGAAACAATGCAAGTGGCCATCCACTGATGAATGGATAAACAAAATGTGATATATCCATAGTTTTGAATATTATTTAGCAATTATTCAGCCACTAAAAGGAAGGAAGCACTGTTACATTTTCCTTACATGTGTGAACTTTGAAAGCATTATGCTACCTAAAAGCAGCCACTCACAAAAGATCACATACTGTATAACTCCATTTACAGGAAATGTCCAAAATAGACAAATCTAGAGACACAGAGAGTAACTGGGAAATAGAGATTGCTCATGAGTTAGAATTTCTTTTTGTAGCGATAAAAATGTTCTAAGATTGATTGTGCTAATGGTTGCACAATTATGTGAAAACACCAAAAACCACTTTAAATAAGTGAATGGTGTGGTATACGAATTACATTTCAATGAAGTTGTTTAAAAAAAAATTGCCAGAAATGTAGAGGGGAAAGGATTAGAACCTGTCAAGCATCTAATTGCTATTTTTTTGGATTCTGTCACTAGTGGTATTTATACTTTTAAATTCTGTAATTTTTTTTCATTCTAAATACTGGTATTAGTAAAAAAAATTCCTTCACATCATTACACAACGAGGTAAACTTCACAAGAAAATCACAAACTGGTGACTTAAAATGGTGATTATTACAGCATATGAATTACCTCAATAAAGATGTTAAAAATTTTCATTTAAAAAAAGGGATCACAGGATAACGTCTCACGTTAACCTTAAAACACTCACAGAATGAAGAGCCACAGTCACAGCTCCTCAAACTATGAAAACCACTAAAAACAGCACCAACTACTTTAGAGACTGAATGGCTTTGTGAAAAGCCCAGAAAATAGTTACTATCTCAGTCAAGCAAATGCTCACAGTTCAGAAACAGGTGATGGGAATTTGAAGATCTCAGTATAAAAAAGTACAGAGGAACAACATAAAAAATACTTCACTTTCTTTTCAAAGCTAAATTCCTGATTCAGACGCAGGATTGAACTATTAAAAAAAAAAAAACCCACCTCGATTTACTTAGACTCTTAAAACTAAAGCGAAGTCTTCTATCGAAAATCTGTGTTGTGTGTGTATGATTTCACCCTCACACTTCATGTAGCCTAACAACCTCAGGAGCAGCTGTATCGAAGATAATGAAGGGTGGGTTTTTTTTTTTCGCCCTTTTAAAATAATAAAACGTTATGGTGCCATTCCATAACCCACCCCATCCCCCCACTACCACCACCAGCAGGTGGAGGGAAAGGATACTGTAGACTAGAGGATGACAGCTTTGTATAACCCTGTGGACTTTATATATAAGAATGCAGCTGGTGGTCTCTCAGGAGGGGATAAAGAGATTTGTGAGCAAGCTGAAATAAGGGGTATTCTTTGCCTGGAAGAGGGCACACCGTGAGCCACATCTTGAATCAGCTATATCCAGAGTAAAACACAGGCCGCTGGAAGGCACTGTTAGCATCACCAGGATGGCCTCTCACGCCGGGGGTGTTTTTTTCAACGGAGAAGTTGACTCCTGTAGTTTGGATATTGGGGGGAGGCAGGGGTAAAGCGGGAGTCGGGAAGACCAGAAAAAATGCCTTTAAGTGGAGACGCGGACCCCGCAGGGGAAGTTCCGAGCCCCACTCGGTCGCCACACACTTGTCCCCCCCCACCTCCCACCGCCCTCCTTTTCGCGGCGCTAGACGTCGGGGCCCGGGGGAGAGCCGGAATCTCCGCCGCTGCCGGGGCTGGGGCCGCAGCCCGGCCGAAGCGGCGCGGCACACGCACGCCTCCTCCGCACTCGCCGCGCCCGGCCTCCCTGCCGCGCGGCCCAGCCCCTCGCACCCGCGCCGGGCCGGCTCCCCCCGGCAGGCCTAGGCCGCGCCGGCCGTACCCCAGCACCTCGCTCCCCGGCGGAGGTGGACCAGGCCCGACACAAACTTCCCGGCGCGTTCACAGAGGCGTCACGGACGGGCCGGCCCCCAGCGCCATTCCCCCGCGGCCCGGCGGCGGCACCCGCCCCTACTCCCCACACTGGGAGTCCCGGCGGAGATCGGCCCGAGGCCCAAAGCCCCCACCCCTCCGGCGCCCCCGAGTTTACCTCCAAGTCGCGGCCTTTGTTCTTGAAATTCTTGAGCCGTTGGTTGTCCAGTTTCTCGTTGTCCGCCATGGCCGGGCCGGTGACTCCTTCCCCCGCCCGGGCCCCGCGGGATCCGCCCCAACCACCACGCCGCACCGACACTCCCAGGAACCGGGCCGCCGCCTGAGCTGCAATGCTCGCCGGGCCGCCGCTTCCTTCCTCCTCTCACCTGCCTCCGCCTTGGCCTTCTCCTCCTCTCCCCGCCCGCCCCCCCCCGCCCTAACCCCAGCGCGACGGCAGCTCCAGAGAAGACAACTGCGGGGCCGGGCGGCGGCAACGGCGGCGGAATGTGCTGCCGGCTGAGAGGGGGAGGCAGCCTCGATCTGAGGGCCCCGGAGTCGCGGCCACGCCCATCACCGCCAGCCCAGCTCGCCGATTGGTCAGCCAGGCTCCCGTGCTCTCGACCAATCAAAAAGGACGATGGAGAGCGGGGGCGGAAGAGAAAACGGAAAGGGGAAGAGAGCGGCGCTGGAAGGGAGGGCCGGAGGACTGGAAGGCTGGGAGGGGCGCGGCGGGGGCAGGGCGGGGAGGGACCACGTGCCTCCGGAGCAACCCGGAGGAAGCGAAAGAGAATTGGACGACTTGAAGGGAGGCGGGGAAGGGGAGGCCGGGGTAGGAGTTGGTTTGCTCTTGTCGGGGCTGCCCCAGACCTCTGTGTTCCAGGATTTCAGCAGAGTTAAGTACATACTTCTTTGTCGGGTGCGCCCTCTCTTCTAGGGCATTCCTTTCGCGCTCTATTGGCTTTACAGGAAGTGGGAGCTGCGCCTCGGCTCACTTCGCCGGGACACGCCTTCCCGTCCTCCCAGCCCCCAGCCGGCCCCAAACCAAACTCCATTCCCAGGTTGGGGGGTTCCCGCTGTGTGAGGGCTGGGCCTCGGGCTTTGGACCCGCAGGGGTTTGGACCGGCAGGGGTGACGTGCGTTCGGGAGTCGCAGCGGAAAGCGAGAAAGGCAGTGGGTGGAAATGGGAAAGGATGCATTTGACAAATCTGATTCATCTCTTCAGACCAAGTCCCCGCAACAGGTAGGAACTTGGAAGCGCAGATGATACGGTGATGGTACCGCCTCTTAGGTATTTCGTTTTAGAAAGTTAAAGAAGCTACTTGGTCACAAAGTACTAACTTCTGGAAGACGGGGATTGTGGCACCTGACATAATATAGTGTTGTAACTGTTG